>NW_028258308.1:44769318-45072348 GCF_053883595.1 Heterocephalus glaber
ATGATGAATGTCATTATATTGTATACCTAAAATGTACCAATAAAATAAAATTTTAAAAAATAAGTTTATTACCTCAGGTATTTGTTATAGTGATGGAAAATTACTTAACACATTAAATAAGGAAAAATTTTCTTGTTTGGAGGATATAGATATCTGCTACTTTTTTTTCCCTGAGACAAAGCTCACTAAGTTGACCAGGCCAGCTGAACTTGCTATCCTGAACTTGCCTTACCCTGAATAGCTGAGATTATGGGTTTGCACCACCATACCTGGCTGGATACCTGCTCCTTAAGAGTTTTCAGAAAACTCTAGATCCTAGCCTGAAGTGTCACTGGGGTCCATGAAATATTGTACTCCCTCTTACTGATGGGGAAAAGTTTTAGACTGCTTAGTAAATTAACTATTGAAGTTGTCATAGGAATAAAATAGGTAGTGTATCCCTTTAGAAAATTGCCTTAGCCTGTTGCTCTGGTTGTTTATAGTGATATATGACTCTTTTGACCTATAGCCCTCCTACAGATAACATCTTAAAAACAAAGTTACAATGCTTGGACAAATTTGTGATATATGTGCTTCAACTGTCATGTGTTTGTGCTGGTAATCAGTGACAGGAACCACCTGTGTCTAACCATTAAACAAAACTGGAATTTTGTTTGCTCAGCAAAGACCACTAGGGATGAAATAATGGCTAAAAAGGATATAAAAAAGAAACACTGAACAAAGGGACCCATGGACACTGACCAGACCACTTTCTGGCGGTCCTGCCTGCTTGCAAGTGAACTTTTACTATTTTACCCAAATTCTGTGTCTCCGTGTATTTCTTTCTACGATTTCTGGAACATTGCAATAGGAAGGAAGGAAGGAAGGAAGGAAGGTAGGTATGTTACAGGTCTCCTGAGCTTGGGCCCGAGGATTCTAGCTCTTATTTCCTACCTGTACCTTTCACTTTTCCCCTTGCAGTTGGGTCATGATAAGCTCCCTTCCTCATTTTCAAGCAGTTCTCACAACAACCCCCACCCCTATATGTAGTAGCTGGAAGTGTAACTCAATACTTAGGAGATGGCTAGTGTGGACTCTGTTCAGTCTATGGCTCGGTGTCAGCTTAGAGCATGAAATACCACTGACGACCTCCTCTTGAAACTCTCATCTCTCTTGGCTTTTCTCCTGCTTGTCTGACCTTCCAAATCTCATTTGCTAGCTCCTTTCATGCCATATAAATGTGAGAGATGTAAAATTTAATGCATATTGTTTAAAATAGAAAAAAATCAAGAATTTTATTACTTTGTACAGAATTTAGATGTATGAAAAAATAGAAATACACAAAAAAATAACTAAAAGAGTTGAATATGTTATTTTTTCTGGAGAGATTAGATGTCATCAACAGTAAACAATGTAACACTATAGTCCACAACATTATGATGGTGGAGACTACCCATGTGTGGGGCCAGCAGATAACTAGGAAATTTCTTCACCTTCCTCTCAGTTTTGCTTGTAACCTAAAACTACAGTGAAAAATAAATATATTTCTTAAGAGTTATTCAGGGCATAAACATTGTTACAAAAAATAATGAGTCCTAAAAACTGTAGAGAATTGTTGACAAATCATTATTGTTCAAGTCCACAGTTTACTTTGGGACTCACTCTTGGTGTTGTGCACTCTGTGGGCTTGAAGAAATATATATATTGATATGTAGCCACCATAACAGTATCATAGAGAGTATTTCAACATCCTAAATACCTTCTGCATGCAGCACATTCATCCTTCTCTCCCACTAAACCCTGGCAACCACTGAGCTTTTTCCTATCCCATGGTCTCTTTCTGACAGAATGTCATCCACTGTGGTTATAATCATGTCATGTAGTCTTTCCAAATTGGCTTCTTTCATGGAGAAATATGCATTTAATCCTCCATGTCATTTTATGTCTTGATAGCTCATATCCCTTTAGCACTGAATAGTATTACATTATCTGGATGTACCACAGTTTATATCCATATATCTAATAACAGAGATCTTGGTTGTTTCTAAGTTTCAGCAGTTCTGAGTTATGGATATGAAAAATAACAACACAAATAAATTTCTATGTGAACTACAATGAAAATACAAACAAAACTCTACCACAGAAATTATCTTTGCTTTAATTAACACACCTAAGGCAGTTTTCACACATGAGAACAGCATGTTCCATACACAAGTATCGCTTACACTGATAGCGCATGTGTTTTGTTTTCCTGTCTTCTTTGGTAGGACACACTTGATATCTTGCTGGCCTTTCTGTTTTCTTAGGAGTTTCTTGTGATGTTTCACCTATCTGTTCACTGGTCTCCTCCCGAATTCTTTTGCAGAGTTCTTTGGCCAGATACATACTGTTCTTCCTCTGTTATAATTGATCATTTAACAATTCCAGTTCTGATCCTCTAAGAAAATTTCTCTGTGATAATTTACTCCTTGTTATTTTCTTTGTGAACTGTGAAACTATGCTTGACATGTTCAGGATCAAAAAACAAAAACACAACCATTGGCCAATGCTTTGCTGCATAACTCGTCAACAACATCTTCTCTGCCTTTCATTTTGTTGTGAAATGTGACCATTTCTGGCTCCATTTGTGTTGGGGACCCACTATCAACCCTTTTTTGTGTATTTTATTGAGACAGGGTCTCGATATGTAGTCCAGGTTAGCCTTGAACTCACTATGTAGCACAGAATGACCTTGAACTCACAGGACCCTCCTGCCTCAGCCTCCTGAGTACTGGGATTACAGGTGTGCACCACATACCTGGCTTCACTATCAACTTTATCATCATGATGTAATGTCAACAGTATCAATACTACTTTAAAAAAATACTACTTTGTTTTACTTCACCATATAGGAGTCCGATGTTATGTCCTTCTGAAATCCAAAGATTGTACTATACATTTCTCTATTGTGAACTTACAACATTTTTTAAGGAATCATGCCTTTGTTCTTGTGAATAGTTCCTGTGCTGGTCAACTAGTGTTCTTTTAGCAAATGTAGTATCATTGGGTAACTAGTGAACCAATTCAAATGTGATATTTGGATTACTTTTTGAAATAGGTGCAACAAGTCTGTTCATAAAAGCATATAAAGACCTGGTGGCTGAGTTCCAGGATAAATTTCTAAATTCAAGGTGTAAAATGTCTTTGCATCTATCAGGGAATATATTTTATTCCATATTTATAAGGTTTATTTGGCACATATTGGTGAAGCTTCAACAACCATGAAATGATGTATGTTGTTTGTCAATTGTCATGTATTCAGATAGTGTATAAATTGTTTGACAGTTCAAAATAAAAATGGAAACAAAGTCTTTGTAAATAGAGAAGGGTGGGTGGAGGGGGTAAAGGGAGGGCAGGGGAATGGGGAAAAAATAAGAACCAAGATACATCATGTGAAGGTACAAGGTCCCAATGATGAATGTAACTGTATTGTCTACCTAAAAAGTACCAATAAACTTAATGGGAAAAAAAAGAGAATAGCAGCCAACTGTCAATGGTTTTTCTTTCTTGGTAGGTCTTTTTGTCATCAAAATGTAGACAATTTTGAAGGAAACTAAATCTCTTGAGTGTCATTATTGTTCCAAAAATCTCAACACCACATCTGTTGCTTCTCCATAAATCCTTTAGATTCTAATGATAAGAATGATAAAATCCTCCTATGAAGGTTTTTGGTTCAGATAGTGAGGTGTCATGATAAATATATTTTTGAGTATTACTATTGACGTATATAGAATGCTTTCTTGTATTTCATTGTTAGTGTATTTCACAATGTCTTGTAGCATATCGTCCCTTACAAACAATTTTCAACATTGAATGGTGGTGTTGGCATTCTGTCCAATAGGTTTCACTCTTGAAAAGAACCTAATAACATTTTCTGACCTAGCTCTAATGTTGGATTGTTCAGGTGTACATGACCACTTTGTAGCATTTTGACTAGTCAAATATTTATTTAAATTACTGTTTTCTTCCTCATCTGAATCACGGTCTTCATTCTGTACTTCTCTATCTGTCGAATCTTGCTAACTTCTTTGGTTTACATGACCTAAGTGAGACATCATCAATAGCTGAATCATCTGATGATTCACTTTCAAATCCTCCCAAAGTTGTAAAAGTGGATTTTCATGCAACATTATACTGGGTTGGGCTAATTCTATAAGAAAAATCAAAAGAAATCATTTAATTAAAAATAATAAATACAAAAAAAGTGACATGGCACATAATGTGGGTAAATCTTACCCACTTTGACATGTGCACACACCTTGCCATTTGTTGTACCAAGTGGCTGAACACAAAGATGGCTTCCTCTATTTCCCTAGCATAGCTACTGAGATGTAGAGCTGGCTACCATTATGCTAATGTATATGTTTTCATTAAAAAGTATGGTATGGGCATCTTCAACCCTTAGTGAGGAACCGAGGGTCAGTGACGGCAAAGTAGGTGTGGGGAAGCATTCTACAGCCCTATAATTTGGTCTCGGTCTCTTGATGAGCCTGTTCCTCTGGACTTCAAACTTCACAGTCCCCTCCTTCTGCTTAGGTAGAATAGGATGACTACAGAGAACTAGAGTTGGATCTTTCTTAATTCTTAGATCAACTGACCTGCTTAGAATTTTTTCTTTTCCTTTTTTTTTGAGAGTTGGAAAGGAGGAGGAATTTAAGAAGGTGTTCTTTTGGGTATTCCAAAGTGATTGCTTTTCATTTTCCTCTGCTAGAAATACGAGGGGATTTTTCTCTGATACTATGAGAACTTGGTCAAACTTCTGGAAGTAAAAACCTCACAAAAGCATACCCCCTCCTATGCCTGGGTCCCTTTGGAGATCCCAGGCTTCAGACCTGTCCTTTCTGAGCCTCCAGCACTAGCCAACTTCAGTGCAGGTTTTCTTGCCCTGGCACTTGTTCCTACAGAGGTTGCTGCTGATTTGTTTCTGCTCCTATAAGTTGTGATTCTCCATATTCACCTATCTTTCCAGTTTTAGAGGCAACAGTGTGATCTGGAACCTCACTTTTTCATAAATCTATAAAGACTTGCTTCCTCCCCATTTGTTTAGCTTTACTTTTTGTCAGAACAAAGTGTCAACTTCTGAGCCCTTTACATGTTGAACTGGAAATTGAAAGTCCCCACTGTTTGTTTTGTTAAACAAAGTAGAACTATTTCTTTAATGAAAATTAAAAGTAAACTTTGAAATTCTCAGAAGAAAGGGTGGGAGATAAATATCTATAGGTATTCCTATATGAAAATATCTTAAGATTTGTTAAGAGATTGTCTTAGTTACTTTTCTCTGATTGCTGAGATAAAATACCGGACAACCAAAGTTAAAGGGGAAAAGGGTTTTAGAGGTTTCAATTTATAATTGGCTGACTCCAAGGCAGGGTGGCACGGAAGAGGGACATGGCAGAGGAGAAACAGTTCAGGGCAGGTAGAAGACAGCAAAAGCAACCAAGGGACTTTAACAGCATCATTCTGCTCCTTTTATCTTATCCAGCCTTCTTAGGGCGGGCAGCACTCACACCTTTAATCCTAGTGCCCTCAAGCCTATCACCGCACCTTGAATCAATCCCAGCATCACACCCTCTAGATCCAGCCACTTCTGAAAAAGCCCTATCCATGGCCACATGAGGCTTGGGGGGTGGGGGGTATATCTAGACACAATAAAGACGAAAATCACAAAGGAAAGGAGTGTATTGCTCTGTGTATGTGTATGTACCTGTATATACCACGCTTGCATATGTGTGGAATATTTCTGGAAATATGTAAAATAAACTCAGAAGACTGGTTGAGGCGGAGGAGGCCGAGCAGAGCGCCCCCAGGACCGCGGTGCGGCGGCAGCTCCGGCTGCAACAAAGGCGCCGCGACCCCGGGTTGTACCGTACCCGCCGCAGCCAGCGCCGGTCCTGCGGACGCCGAGGCGGAGGAAGTATTTGATGGTGCACTTGGGAAGCAAAAAGAAATCCAAGAACCAGATCCTGCCTATGAAGAAAAAAATACAAACTGATCGAGCAAATAGATTTGAGTATTTATTAAAGCAGACAGCTGTTTGCACATTTCATTCAGCCTGCTGCTCAGAAGACTCCAACCTCACCTTTGAAGACGAAACCAGGGCACCCACAAATGAAAAAGGATGAGAAACAGAACTTGCTCTCAGTTGATGAGTGAAAATATTTGTTGCATATACACAATTGGAAGCTTCAGAATTGGGGAATAAGTGGTTTTACTCATCTGAACCCCTAACCTATACACTGGGCAAGATTATTCAGTTTCTAAGAGGATGTATCTGAATCTGGACATGGGTAGTTACCGACACTGTAGAACAGAGCAAGAGGAAGACGAAGAACTATTAACAGAAAGCTCCAAAGCAACCAATATTTGCACTCAATTTGAAGACTCTCCATTATATGTGAAATGGGGTAAACTGAGGGATTACCAGGTCCAAGGATTGAATTGGCTCATTTCTTTGTATGAGAATGGTATCAGTGGTATCCTTGCTGATGAAATGGGCCTGGGCAAGACTCTTCAAACAATTTCTTTTCTTGGGTACATGGAGCACTATAGAAACATTCCCGGTTCTCATATGGTTTTGGTTCCTAAGTCTACATTACACAACTGGATGAGTGAATTCAAGAGATGGGTTCCAGCCCTTAGATCTGTTTGTTTGATAGGAGACAAAGAACAAAGAGGTGCTTTTGTCAGAGATGTTCTGTTACCAGGAGAATGGGATGTATGTGTAATGTCCTATGAAATGCTTATTAAAGAGATGTCTGTGTTCAAAATATTTAACTGGAGATACTTTGTTATAGATGAAGCTCACAGAATCAAAAATGAAAAAATCTAAGTTGTCAGAAATAGTGAAGGAATTCAAGACTACAAATCGACTATTATTAACTGGAACACCTCTTCAAAACAACTTGCACAAGCTCTGGTCGCTTCTTAATTTTTTGTTGCCAGATATGTTCAATTCTGCTGATGACTTTGATTCCTGGTTTGATATGAAAAACTGCCTTGGGAATCAAAAGCTAGTAGAGAGACTTCATATGGTTTTGTGTCCATTTCTGCTTTATCGAATTAAGGCTGACATTGAAAAAGAGTTTGCCTCCAAAGAAAGAAGTAAAAATCTATGTGGGTCTCAGCAAAATGCAAAGGGAATTGTATACCTGGATATTAATGAAGGATATAGATGTACTGAACTCAGCAGAGAAAATGGACAAGATGAGGTTATTGAATATCCTGATGCAGTTGGGGAAATGCTGTAATCATCCATATTTCTTTCATGGAGCTGAACCTGGTCCACCTTATACAACAGATATGCATCTAGTTACCAACAGTGGCAAAATGGTGGTGTTAGACAAGTTGCTCCCTAAATTAAAGGAACAAGGTTCACGAGGACTAATCTTCATCAGATGACAAGAGTATTGGACATTTTGGAAGATTAATGCATGAGGAGAAATTATGAGTACTGTAGTTTGGATGGATAGATACCACGTGATGAGAGACAAGATTCAATCAATGCACACAATGAACCAAACAGCACAAAGTTTGTTTTCATGTTAAGCACATGTGCTGGTTGGTGGTCTTGGGATCAATCTTGCTACTGCTGATGTAGTAACTTTATATGATTCAGATTGGAATCCCCAAGTAGCTCTCCAGGCTATGGACTGTGCACATAGAATTGGACAAACCAAGACTGTCCAAGTGTTCTGCTTTATAACTGATAACACCTTAGAAGAAAGAATAGTGGAATGTGATGAGATGAAACTCAGGCTGGATTCAATTGTCATTCAACAAGGGAGGCTTGTGGATCAGAATCTGAACAAAATTGCGAAGGACAAAATACTTCAAATGATTCGACATGGGGCAATGCATGTATTTGCCTCAAAAGAGAGTGAGATCACTGATGAGGGTATTGATGGCATTTCGGAAAGAGCTGCAAAGAAGACTGCTGAGATGAATGAACAGCTCTCCAAAATGGGTGAAAGCTCACTTAGAAATTTTACAATGGCTACAGAGTCAACTGTGTATAACTTTGAAGGTGAAGAGTATAGAGAAAAACAAAAGATTGCGTTTACTGAGTGGATTGAACCACCCAAACAAGAGAGAAAAGCTAATTACGCTGTTGATGCATATTTCAGAGACGCACTTCGTGTTAATGACCCTAAAGCACCTAAGGCTCCTTGACCTCTGAAACAACCCAATGTTCAGGATTTTCAGCCCCCCCCCCACATTTATTTGAATTACTGGAAAAATAAATTCTGTATTGCAGAAAACTAACAAGGTACCTCGGAGCCCCAAACTCCCCAATGTGGCACAGGCACAGAAAGAAGAGCAGCTCAAAATTGATGACACGGAGCCCCTTAATGACAAGGAACTAGAGGAGAAAGAGAAGCTTCTGACCCAGGGATTTACCAATTGGAATAAGAGAGACTTTAACCAGTTTATTAAAGCTAATGAGAAGTGGGGTCGTGATGATATTGAAAATATAGCAAGAGAAGTGGAAGGAAAAACTCCAGAAGAGGTCATTGAACACTCAACTGTGTTCTGGGAAAGATGCAATGAGCTCCAGGACATAGAGAAGATCATGGCACAGATTGAAAGGGGAGAGACAAGAATTCAAAGAAGAATAAGCATCAAAAAAGCACTTGATGCGAAGCCTGGATGGTACAAAGCACCTTTTCATCAGCTCTGAATATCATACGGTACCAACAAAGGAAAAAACTGCACAGAGGAGGAGGATCATTTTCTGATTTGTATGCTTCACAAGCTTGGATTTGACAAGGAAAATGCCCATGATGAATTGCAGCAGTGCATCCGCAACTCTCCTCAGTTCAGATTTGATTGGTTTCTTAAGTCCAGAACTGTAATGGTTCTCCAGAGGCAGTGTAATACCTTAATTACATTGATTGAAAGAGAAAACATGGAGCAAGAAGAGAAGGAGAAGGTAGAGAAAAAGAAACAAGGACCAAAGCCTTCAACACAGGAGCGTAAAATGGATGGAGCACCTGATGGTAGAGGAAGAAAAAAGGAGCTGAAGCTATGAATGCATATTTGTTTCATAATCACTAACTTTGAAGCAGTAGTTCTTTAATTTATGGGTCTTCATAAGATGTACTGAACAATGCTCAATTGTTATGTCATTCAGAGACATCAGGTTTATCTGTTTATTGAGCTAGAAATATAGTATGTACTTTCATTTTTTTAAATGGAACAGCTGTGCTAAAATTTTTTTTATCGTTAACACTTGAAGTAAAATAGGCTTCATTTATTAAAAATTGATTGATTAATTGATTAAAGTTGATTCTGAGGAAGGAAACTGGGTAGTTTTAGGACTATATAAGGACTTCAACATTTGTTATTTTTTTGAATTGTATATCTATGTTTTACTTATTGAAATACAACCTACTCATACAAAGATAACAAAATAATGTTTGGCAAGTAGCTATTTTATTTATCTATTATTTATTTATTTTTAGTAGACACACAAAAAATTGTGCATATTGATGGGATATCATGTGAGCTTGATACATGTATACACTGTGTAGTATTCAAATGTGGGTAAGCATGTCTGTCTCCTCAAACATCATTTATTTATTTTGGTAAAAGCATTCAAAATTCTCTTTTCTTGCCCTTTAAAATATAAGGTATATTATTTTTGTCTACAGCACCTACAGTGGAATGGCATACCAAAACTTTTTATTCTTATCTATCACTTCATAACCATTGACCAACCTTCCCAAGTCTTTCCATTCCCTGTTCTACCCAGCCTCTAGTAACCACTAGTCTACTCTCAACTTCCATGAGCTCAACTTTTAAAATTCCACATGAGTGAGATCATGCAGTATTTATCTTTCTGTGGCAAGCAACTTTTATTAAAATATCTGTGAAGATAAAATATCATACCATCATATGCCAAAGACATAACCACAGATGACAATAAATAGGTTTCAGGGAGGACCCATTGCTAAGTCAAATGAGGGTGAGTTGAAAACATCTATAAAACTTTCATGTAATGGCAATGATGCAACTAAGAACTAGTTGGGAAGCTGAGGTTAGTTTTTTATTTGGAATGCCAGAGCAAAGTTAACACCACTCCTCTCCTCCAACCTGCCCTCACCTCTTCTTAATCTACTGCATAAAGAGACATGAACTTCCAGGTAGGAATTGAGGTGATGCTAAACATTCCTCACAAATATAGAACTGTTGGCAGGGTCAAAGAAGAAAAATCTGTAGCTGTGCATGCCCACAATGTATTTTCCTTGTTTATAATATTACTGATTAAGGCAGAGGGAACGAAGATTATGCTGCTTCAGAAGAGTGGAAATGCATTGAGTATTGGCCAGAAACTTAGACTGGAATCATATTATGATTTAGCTGTAAAATGTCCCCCCCAGAGCCCCTTTAAGAGGTGGGGCTTTGGAAGGTGATTGGATCATGGGAGACTATACCCATCGATGGACTAATCCACTAATGAATTCATAGCTGAATGTGCTGTGAGATGGTGGTCCCTGGTTGGAAGAGGGGGTTACTGAGGATATGACCTGGAAGATTCATCTCCCTCCTGGCTCCTTCCTTCTTTATCTGCTTCCTGGCTGCACTGGGTTGAGCACTTTCTCCTCTGTCATACCCCTCTACCATCCTGATCCTGCCTTGCACCAGCTGGCCATGAACTGAAACTGTGAGTCAAGATAAATCTCTTCTCTTTTAAGTTGCAAACTTTGGGTATTTTGTCCCAGTTAAGGGAAAGACAAACCAGGAGGTAGGCTCTTCCACTTTCTCTTCACTGGTAGTGGATTTGTGATGCAAATTTATCTATCATTCAAGCAGACAGTGAGTCCAAGGCAGCCCATATAACTCAGATACTGAAAAATTCTGTCAAATTATTCATTCAAAAGAAATCAAAAAACTAATTGTAGTGCCACACACCTATAATCCCAGCACTAGGGAGGCTAGGGCAGGAAGATTGCCAAGAGTTTGAGACCAGCCAGGGCTACATAGTGAGTTCAAGGCCAACCTGGACTACATAGAGAGACCCTGTCTCAAAAACAAAACAAAACAAAACAAAACAAGAAATCAAAGGAGGCCTATGTGGATTTATCACAACAAAGAGAAGGAAATAGGGTACTGAGGACTCTGAGGAAACCTCTAAAGCCCGAAGAAACTTTCAGATACACGTGTCCTTAACAGAATGCAAGAACATATGGTCGGTAGGAAAAATAACAGAAAAGTCAAAAAGAGTCCATGCCCAAGTCACTCTGCATGTGCCTGCCCTTGTCTAATCTCTAAAGCTAAGTAGGGTTGGGTCTAGTTAGTAGTTGCATGGGGGGAAAGGTCAAAAAGAAAAAGTAAAGTAAAATGAAAAGACATCAGAATGAAATTTAAAAGGTCATGGTTAAAGATACACAAGGATAATGTGCAAAATAAAAACATAATAGTAAAATATATTTCACAAACTTGAACTGGTTCTTCAGAAAATCAAGTAGTAATATGAAGGAAAAAAGTGGTAGACTGATAGCATGAAGGACCCTAATTAAAAGTTTTCCTCTGTCCACGCTCTTTGCCCAGTAACTTGAGGTTCCTTGGACTTGCCAAAGAGACATTTGCAAATATGATCGATACAAGGGATTGAGCATTCTAGCTCTCCACCTACTCTTCTGAGTTTGCCATGAGCTCATGCCCAGTCTACCTCTTGGGAGTATGAGTGATCACCTGGAGCAAAAATGTGTTATTCCAGAAACAGATATTCTGGACAGCTACCTTCTACTTAGCCTGCCAGCATCACAGATGTGTGACAACCCAAGATTAGCTGAGTCCACCCTAGATTGGCAGAATCAACTAGCAGACTTTTAGTCTCATGAAAAATACTTAATTTAGGCATTACAATTTGAGATGGCTCATTATACAGCAGTATTCAATGATAACGTAAGCCTGAGAAAGTATTCCAGAATTTAGAAAAAATAACAAACAAAAAAAGAGATTGTGGATATGGAGGACAAAAGAAATTCAATATCTGATTAATGGATATTCTTGCAGAAGATATCAAAATAAATCAAACAAATAATTATGTAAAGCAAAGTTTAAAAAAGTACTGGATTGAAGAAAACCTATGTATTCAAACTAAAAGAACTCATCAAGTTTAAGACAAAACTTATTTTTAAAGGTTTATACCATGACATATATTTTGAATTGCAAGGATAATTTCTTCTTTATTAATGAATAAGGCAAATTATATTGAACATTGAAACAGTTTTACACTCTTCATATAAACCTCACTTACTGAATGTTGAAACAGTTTTATACTCTTCATATAAACTTCACTTGGTTATGATGTATTATTATTTTTCTATATACCTGGGATCAATTTGCTAATATTTGGATGAGATTTTTTTCTTTTCTTTTTTTTCTTGCAGTGCTAGGACCAAACCCAGGGCCTTATACCTGTGAGACAAGCACTCTACATCTGAGCTACACCCTTTTGGTTGAGATTTTTGGTATTCTGTTTGTGAGGGAGTTTGCCCTAAAATTGTTATTATTTCTTTCTTAAGTGGTAAAATTTGTCAGTGAAACCATTTCAGTCTGAAGCTTTCTTTGTGGGAAGTTTTTTGTTTGTTTGTTTTTCTATAAATTCAATTTATTTTATAGAAACAGGATTATTTCAGGTTATCTTTTTCTTAAGTAAATTTTAATCTTTCAAGAAATTTGTTGTTTTATCCAAGTTGTCAAACGTATATGGGAATAAAACTGCTCATTATCTTTTTTAAGTCAAAGAACATTTTAAATTATAATTATGCAGTCATATTAATTATACACATGAATGGGTCTCCCTGTGACATTTTCATACATCCTTATATCATTTGCTCAGATCTGCTCCTGTTACTGTTATCACCCTCTATTCCTCCCTCCCATCTCCTCTCCCTGTCCTGGGTCATATTCTTGTTATCTTTTTATTCCTGTATGTTCTCGGTGATACTGGTTATGACTTGTCTCTTTTTTTCTTGGTTAATATGGCTTGAGGTTTAAAATTTTAAAAAATCTTACCAAAAAACAGCTTTTGATTTCACTCCCCCATTCTATTGATCTTGACTGTTCTCTATTATTTCCTTCTTTTGGCTTCCTTTGCCCTTCCTTCCCTCCTTTCTTTCCTTCACTCCTTCTTTCTTTCCTCCTTTTCTTTTTTTTCCCTCTTCTGTTGTCTTTTTCTTTCCTTTTGTTATGGTGCTGGGGATCAAACCTAAGGCTTGGTACATGTCAAACAAATGTTCTATCACTGAGCTACAGCCTCAGTTTTGGGTTTAACTTGCTTTTCTTTTGCTAGTTTCATAAGTGCAGGAGACCAGCTTGAAACCAGAGTGAGCAGGCTTTAGATACTATTGATTTGGCTTATGAATTTGGCTATTGGAGGCTGGGGATTTAGCTCAGTGGTTCGGGCACCTGCCTCGCAAGCACAAGGTCCTGAGTTCGATCCCTGGTACCAAAAAAAAAAAAAAGACTTATGAATTTGGCTATTGATTAAAATTATGTGTCACTCCAAGGCCTAAGTATAAATCACTAATTAACCTTTTAGCTGGTGTATAGAGATAAACTTCCCTATGTCAATGGTCACAATTGAGGTCTCAATGATCAATGGGGTTGTGACATCTCTAATAGCAAGGGAACACTGCAGCTG
Organism: Heterocephalus glaber; assembly: GCF_053883595.1. NCBI lineage: Eukaryota > Metazoa > Chordata > Mammalia > Rodentia > Bathyergidae > Heterocephalus > Heterocephalus glaber. The sequence goes on from NW_028258308.1 coordinate 44,782,988, forward strand.
AGGAAGTATGACTCTGTGCAACCATTCTCCAAGATCAAACATTTGCTGAGATAATACAGGTGGCTCATTAGCTATGACCTGAAAGATAGCATAGGTGCCTTGTTAACTGTGGCCTCTCCTTCACAAGAATACATGGTTACCACCCTTTTATAGCCTGGCTCATTAGTGCATTAGTGCTGCTATTCCTTACATCTGCCTTCATACCCCCTTGCTATGTTGTATAATCATAAATACTGACTAATCGAGAGATCTTGGTCTTAGCCAGGACAGAGCTAAGATCAGGTGGTCTTTAGCCAGGAGAGAGCTAAATATCAATTCCTGCCCCCCCAAGCAATAAATTGTTGTAAGACTTATTGATTTTGGGGGGTTACCAGGGATCAAACTTGGGACCTTGCATTTGTGAGGCAGGTGGCAGAACCACTGAGCTAAATCCTCAGCCTGTGTAAGATTTATCAAGAGAGAGCTCCTGAAAGACAGGAGGGGAAAAGTGGGTTGCCACTGAGGCCCTGCGTCAGGGGTAATTTATACAGCAAAGTCACCATGTGAATACAGTGTGGATCAAGCTATAATTAACCTATAGGATTGCAAGTATAGCTGCTTAGGAGCCACATAGCAAGGATATATAGAAAGAGCAAAGGAAGGGACCTGGGTATCTGATGCCTGTCTGGACTCACTGGACCAAGTGGTGCTAATTATAGAATAATTACAAGTTACTGATAATCCCTTATAAAGGTATGTAGGTCTGGTTGTCGCATCTCTGTCTTGAGGCCTGGCCTTCTTCAGATGTGCCTCCAGCCACAATTTTGATGTCTTTATTTTTCACTGACTTCCTTGAGAGCCCAGTCCCTCTCTGACTGTATGTTAATTTCTATCTAACTTAGCTGCCTATAATATTTTTATGAGATCTGACTATACTTCTAAATGTTCAGGTGCCAAAGGTGCTCTTGTATTGGGTAATACATTCCCTATCTTGGTTTAAGTTGGTTTAGGTAGATGTCTACCATCTGCATAAGCAAGGTATGAAGCTTCAATTTGTTTGGATTTAAAACCAAACTCAGTTTATCTTTGTTCCATTAGAAGGTTGGGTTGGGGATAGCACAAAGTCCTGGGTTGATCCCCAGCACCACAAAAAAACAACAAAACAACAAAAGAGAAATTTGTGTTACTCTGTAAGGGAGAGATTTGCCTTCCAGGCAGAGGAGAGTAGAGAGCCCTCTCTTTGACTATGAGAAAAAGGCAAACTGCTCAATTTTTCTTGACAATGGGGCTTTTCCTAATCTAGAACCAAAGGCTATTATAAAAGAAAAGAAAGTAGTGAGGCTTGTTTGGAGGGAGCTTGGCCTCGGAAGAGGCTGGGAAAGAGGGTGGAACTAGTGAGCAGGCTGAAAATGGAACTGCTTTGAACTGGAAGCTGGGAGCTATGGATCTGTCAAAGGAAAAAGTAAAACAACTGAGTTTAATGGGTTGGCTATATTTTTGATTCTAGAACTGGACAACATTTCATTTCATAAACAGAAGAAGTGATTCAGTGACTGAATAAGAGGAGCCTGGTTTTATTGACAGAAAAGAGTTGAATGAAGCAGAAACAAAAAGCAAAAACCTGATTTCTCACTTCAAAGATCTTTTCTTGCAAATTAGGGACAGAGAGACAACAATGGGAAAATAACTGATTGGTCAACATCAGGTTACCTTTTTTGTGTAAGCATTAGGTAAAAGGGTTGCCAAAGAAGGGGGGCACACACGGACGTTCAAGCAAGCTGTATTGGGGCGGCAGTCTGCAGCCTGCTGGGCTGACTCACAGAATGGAGACCAGCAACTGCATGGGCTGAGCTGGAAGCTTATATAGGGGTCTTGCAGGTGGGAGAGCACCAGTCCATTGGTGGGGGTGGGTGACTGGGGCTGGGGTATGTAGCAGCAGGTTTCGGTCAGGGAGGATGGAGTCACTGCTTTTGGGAAGCCCCTATCTTACTGGAACATCTGACCATGAAACCAGTGGGGCAGAAAGACCTTAACTAGGCAGGGAGTCACAAACAAAGGTAGGTCAAGCCTTAGTTATGCGGAAGTTCCCTGTTCCCTGTGGCCGGAGTAGGGCAAGGGGAAGGCAGGGGAGGGGGCTTGCTCTGTGGGGGGTCTGAAATACCTAACATCCCAGCCTTTATTTTGTTATGAAATTGGGGCAGCGGTATCTTCTTTCATATCTACTTCCTGCTGATCAGGGACGAAGTTTTTTTGGGGAGTGGGGGCTGGCTGGGAAGTTGGCACAGCACGGGAGCCTCTGTGACGCCCCAGTCAGCCATGCTTTCAGAGACATTGCCATTTTTGGTGGACATGGAACTCCCAGAGTGCCAGTTCTTTAGGAGCGGCAACGATGGTCATGATGGCCAAATTTAGCCTCATGTATGACAGCCTATTGTGAGGTTTCAGCAGTGGGGGGAAGGATGTTCTGTAATCCTGGTCAGTTTAAGCCGGGTAGGTCCTAGAGGAGAACAAGAAAAGGCAGGAGGGGTAGGGGCTAGATCCAGCAGAGGGGGCTGCAGAGGAGGAGATCATCAACATATTGAAGGACAGAGCTGGGGGTCAGGGAGAGGGATGTTAAATCAGGGGCAAGGGCCTGTTGCTGCTGGAAGTGTAGAAGCTCCTCAGGGCTCATCTGCTCCAGCCACTGCCTTCCTACTGCCAGCACTGTCCCTGCCTAGGCGGCTTTCGGTGGTGCCAGTAGCCCCAGTCCTGCCACCACCATCTGCCTTCCCAGAGAGGCTGCCCACGCCGTTCTGTCTGGACGGAGCTGATCTGATTGTCTCTGAGGCAGATTCCACCATCATGTCGCTCCAGCAGGACCTGTCGGGTCCGGCTCAGCCCATGCAGGGCATGAGGCTCGCTTCCGTCACCGCCTGACCGTCGCCGCCTGCCCGCCGCCACCCTAGCGTCCTCCTGGGCTGCACACCCTAGCCGTGTCGGGCCATGTTGGGTCACAGGTGCCTCGGTGGGAGCTCAGTGCGCCCCGGCTCTGCACTGCCCTGGCCTCCGGGACTCCAGGCGTCTCTACTCCCAGCCCAGCCCTGGGTCCTCTCTGCCATGCTGTGCCCTCCTCAAGAACTGGTCTCGGTCCCAGCTGCTGCCGCTCGCTCCAGGCTGCAGGGCTGTGACTGAGGGGGAGGAGGTAACCCACACTATTGGGTCTATCACATTGGGCGGTAGTGGGAGATTATGGCTATGGGGGTCTGGCTGGGGGGAGACCAGGATGAAAGCAGACTCTGTTATGGGTAACTGGAAAGAAATGGCTGCCTTAAATTTGGAGAGCAGATCCCATACCAGAATGGGGATGGGGCTACGAGGTAAAAGGAGGAATGACTGGGAGAAAGGGAGGCCCTGTATGTGGCAAGACAAAGGCTCAGTGGCTAGCGGGGAGGAAACAAGTCCGTCAACTCCCGAAATCGAGAACCCCAAGGGACGCGTAGGTCCAGGGCACCCAGGAAAGGCAGAATAAGTGGCCCCAGTCAATAAGAAACGAGATCAGCTTACCTGCCATGTGGATAGTTACCCTGGGCTCCTTTGATGTGATGGGCGAAGGGGCCAACATCCCAGGGCAACGTCACTCTTCTGAGGCTAGGCCCAACAGGTCAGGCAGAGACGGACCAGATTCCCTCATGGGAAGGGAGGAGGGGACTGGCCTCCCACACTGAGGGGAGGGAGGACAGTCTACCTTCCAATGTCCCTTCTGTTTGCACAGAGGGCAGGGTCTTGACGGTGGTTTGGGGGACTGGCAGTCCCTATCCCAGTGGCTGGCTTTGTCACAGTTAAAGCAGAGATCAGAAGGGGCCCTTGCCGGTCCCCATTGACTTGTCTGGGAGCCTTGTAGGGCAGTAGCCAGTAGCTGGCACTTAGACCAATTGTGCTGGGCTTTTTTTTTGCCTGTGCCTGATCCTCATGACCATTGAAAAATTTAAAAGCCATAATTAAAGTTCCCTCGGCCGATGCAGGATCAACTTTGATGAATTTTTGGAGGGCCTCAGTTAAGTGGGCTAGAAATTGGGCCAGATTTTCATCCTCCCTCAGAGAAATTTCTCTGAGCTTATCATAGTTGACTGCCTTAAGGGCAGCCCTTTGGAGGCCTGCCTGATAATTCCAATTGGGGTCCTCCTGGAGGATGGCAGTAGTACCCACAGGCTTGGTATTATCTGCCTGGTGGACCTCGTGTGTGTGTGCCTGGGCCACCAGCCAAACCCTCTCTTTTTTTCAGGGAGAAGAGTGGAAGAGAGAATAACATAGAGATCATGTCAAGCAAGATCATAGGATTGGGTCAGGTACCTAAACTCTTTGAGATATGTGTCAGGGGTATGGGGGCTGGTGGCAGGGTCAAAAGGAGGTTCATCTGGGCAGGGAGGAGGTCTGGAATGGGTTAAGAGAATTTGAGAGGTGGGGCAGGAGGAACACAAAGAGGGGCAAGAGCAGAGGGCGAAGAAGGCTTGAACATAAGGGATTTCAGACCATTTTCCATTGAGCTGACAGAAATTGTCCAAATTGTGGAGCATATTGAAATTGAAAGTGCCATTTTTGGACCATTGGGACCCATTGTCTAAACAGTATTGAGGCCAGGCAGTATTACAGTAAAAGATTAGCCACTTTGGCCTAACCAAGTCCCCAAGGTGGAGGGTTTTAAAGTGTTTTAGGAGACAGCCCCGGCGTGGGGGGGGGGGCGGTCCCGAGGTGGGCGAGACTGAGTGGTGCCCATTTAGGTGTCTGCAAATTAAAAGAGTGAGTACAAAGATTCCCAAGAAAGGGGGTAGGGAAGGAGCATCCTTGTTCCTTAATCCCTCTCCACTACTGAGGGCTAGCCCAGCCCAGGGGTGAACCATTCGCCAGTCAGATGTCTCCGAGGTGGCCAGGGTTCGGCGTTCCCAGAAGGCCAGAGGGTGCTCCTGAACTAGTGCTAGGATTTTCCTTGGAGCTCCCAGAGTCCAACAGACAGGAGATCTGACGGGGAGACCCTTGACTCACCTGTTGAGAGAATCAGGCTGGTGTTGGATGCAGCATCAGCAATGGCAAAGGACTGAAAGCCCCAGAGGTGTGTGCCCCAGTTCGGCAACTGCAGGCCCGGGAAGGGGCCATCGGGAGTGCAGTTCTGGACCCCAGTGGGGTGAGCCCACAGGTCCCAATAGCGCTGCCTCCTGGGTTTTGGCACCAGAATGTAAGGGTCACTGAAGAAGGGGGGGCACACATGGACGTTCAGGCAAGCTTTATTGGGGCGGCAGTCTGCAGCCTGCTGGGCTGACTGACAGAATGGAGACCAGCAACTGCATGGGCTGAGCTGGAAGCTTATATAGGGGTCTTGCAGGTGGGAGAGCACCAGTCCATTGGTGGGGGTGGGTGACTGGGGCTGGGGTATGTAGCAGCAGGTTTCGGTCAGGGAGGATGGAGTCACTGCTTTTGGGAAGCCCCTATCTTACTGGAACATCTGACCATGAAACCAGTGGGGCAGAAAGACCTTAACTAGGCAGGGAGTCACAAACAAAGGTAGGTCAAGCCTTAGTTATTCGGAAGTTCCCTGTTCCCTGTGGCCAGAGTAGGGCAAGGGGAAAGGAGAGGAGGGGGCATGCTCTGTGGGGGCTCTGAAATACCTAACATTAGGCATTATCATGCCAATTGAAACTGGCCTGTTTGAGAAGTTTGGCTGCTATCTTCCTAATCCTAATTTCTGGAAAAGTCTGGTTATTAGTTTAGTTTCTGGTACCAGGGATCAAATTGAGGTTATTAGTTTAGTTTCAATATGGTGACATGGAACTTTAGCATGAATGAATCTGAAGGAAAACACCAGTGGACATTTTCCCCTACTTGGGACCCTTATCCACATTCTTCTGTGCCTTGTAACCATGAAGCCCATTAAATCTGTTTACTGTACAAAAGATTCCTGATCAAGGGGTGTTCAGCTTCTTGAATAGGCCTCACACAAACACAAGAGGACTGGTGACCACAGACTCAAAGACCCAATCGCAAGAATAATAGGCTTTTAACTTCCTCATTCCTTTAACACCTTTTAAACCTTACTCTGTAAGAGAGAGCTGCTTTTGGGACTTCAGAGCCAATGCCTCTCTCAGGTCTTCATTTAAAATAAAGCCTGTCCTTGCTGCAAGTTTTTCTTTCTTTCTCCTTTTATTTCTTACTCCATTGACTCCATTGCGACTTTTAGCCTGGCCTGTTGAGGCTCAGTGCAGGGGCCTAGAGGCTGGACCTGCAGATAGCCAATGGATAATTCAAAGCAGGATAAAGCATCTCTGCCTTCTTTTTTTTCCTTTTTTTTGTTTCAAGACTTATTGCCTTAAAACGTTGGGTCAAATCCCTTCTCAGCTCTACTTTTAGCCATATTAGTGACTGAGGCACAACACAGTTGATTAGCCCCAAGTTTACATCCTCCTTCAAGTGTGAGGCCTCCAAGATAAGAGATTTACAGATGTACTTGGCACTGCAAAATGGAACTTTAAAAGTTAGATGTTTTTCTTTTAGCAATAAGCAACCTGTACACAGTGAGATGGTGATTTGAGGCAAATGGGCCACTCTCTTTGGAATGAGCTTTCAATAAATCCTTTTTCTTTTTTACCAGAATCTTTGGCTTCCTTTGATTTGGTCAGTGGCAAACAAATGAACCTCAGTGTATAAACCTAAGTGGCCAGTTACACAGGGACACTCAGCTATGAATAGAAGTCTCCAGTGCTTTAAACTTATGCTCACTTTGGATTCCAGTAGAGCCTCCCAAGATTGAATCTGTCCAAAGTAGAAACAAGGACCTCATGGAGACTGAATTACCCCTAAGCAATAAGGACTTCTCCACAGCCATTCTGTAAAAACAGAATTGAGATTATGATCACCCAGACTCTAGCCCAACGATGGCAAATCCATACAACTCGGCCTGGATCTTTTGTAAATGGGCCAGTCTGAACCTCTTCCTCAGTACACCCCCTCCAGCTGCTCAAGCTGGATCCTTTTACTGTTTTCTCTTGCTTTTTTTTTTTTGTTAAGGGGCCAATTCAATCTGTGTCAGATTAAGCTAAAAGTCCTTTAGCATTTTCTCTTCCTTCCCAGGTGACGCTTACCCATGAGAATCAGTGCCTGTTTTAATTTCCATTATCACTGAAGTTAGTGTCCATGTTAGCCAGTGTCAAGATCTAATTCCAAAATAACAGGCTCCTGTAATTTTTATTTAATTTATTTAATTATTTATTTAAAATACTTCACTGACCAATAACTCATATGTTTAATTGTTCGCCTGTGCAAAGCTTTATTCTTTTATTATATTTGCTTATATTTTTCCCCTTTTCCTAACCTCCACAGGCAACAATTCTTATGTTTGAGATATTAAGTATTCTTTTACTTGTCTTATGAAAATACTGTTGTTTTATGTCCATCCTTTTTTATTATTGATTACAATTCACATGACACAAAATTCACCATTTTAACATGTACAATTCAATGGTCTTTAGTACATTCATTATGTTGTTTATTCACACTTTTGTATATATTATTAATTTACTTATTAATTGCTTATTATCCTGCTTCTTGCTATTTTCATCAATAGCTATATTTTTAAAAGTCAATACATACCCCTGCATCTGGCTTCTAACTGCTGTGAAGTATTCCATAATGTATAAGTATATCCACTAAATTTTTATTTTCTGTTCCTCTGTGATAGGCATCAAGGTTATCTCCAAATCCCCACTATAATAACCACTGCTGCAATGAACATACTCTGACATATGCCCAGTAGGCCAGGGTGGTTATGGTGATTGCTGGGCACAGACTAATACTTGTCTGTGCTAAGTTCCAGCTGATGTCTCTCTATATCAACTGCCCCCATCCTCACCCCTGCTTGAGTGGCCACTGGGCTCTACATGGGCTATCAGCTTTCTATTTTATGCCATCTAGCAGGCATCCAGGGACCTATTTTTGTGTTTTAGTTTCATTTCTACATTGCAGCTGAGAATGAGCCTTTTAAAAAAAATTTTATTTTATTGGTATATTTTAGGTATATTTTGGAAATTTGAACCTTTACATAATCTCTCTTGGTTCTTATTTTTCCCTCTTCCCCTGCACACCCTTCAACCCCTCCATCCCTCCCTATTTACAAAGACTTTGTTTCCATTTTTTCATTTTCTCATATTAATTCCATTCCCTTATTTCCTTTCCCCTACCCCTCCCACTTTCCCTTCCCCTTTTCCCCTTTTCTTCCTATTTCACATTATCTGTTATACCTTTTACTCCTTATTTACACTTTCAGTTTCTCACACTAGAGAAACTATTCAGTATTTATACATGTGCCCTATTTATTTCACAAGAGTATTGCTTCAATGTGCATCCACTTAGCTATAAATGTCTCTAATTTCTCATTTTTTATGGCTTAGTACTCCATTTTATTGAAAAACCACATTTTCTTTATCCAGTCTCCAGTTGATGGGCAATTGGGCTGCTTCCAAGTTTTAGCTATTACAAATTGTGCTGCTATGAACATGAGTGCACATATATCACTATGGTATGATTCTTTTAATTCTTTGGGGAAGATACCCAGCAGGAGAATAGCTGGGTCTAATGGGATTTCCAGTCCTAGTTCTTTGAGGTATCTCCATACTGATTTCCACAGTGCTTGCACCAGTCTACACTCCCACCAGCAGTGGAGCAGTGTTCCTCTTTCCCCACAGCCCCGCCAGCATTTGTTATTGGTTGATTTCATGATGGCAGCCATTCTTTCTGGAGTGAGGTGAAATCTCAGCATTGTTTTCATTTGCAGCTCTTAAATGACTAGTAATGTTGAACATTTTTTCATGTGTTTATTTGCTATTTCTACTTCTTTGTCTGAGAAATGTCAGTTCATTTCAGATGCTCATTTTTGGATTGGGTCTTTAAATCTGGGAGGTTTGATTTTTTAAAGTTCTTTATAGACTCTAGATAGTATGTCTGAGGAACAGCAGGTGAAAATTTTTTCCCACATTGTGGGTTGTCTCTTCACACTGCTGGTGGTTTCTTTTGCTATGTAGAAGCTTTTTAATAAGAAGAGATCCCACTTGTTGATTGTTTTTGCTAGTTCACGGGCAACTGGGGTTTTGTTCATAAAATCTTTTCCTACACCAGTGTCTTCAAGAGTTCTACCTAACCTCTGTTCCAGCCAGTTCAGCATTTCAATTTTAATATTTAGACCTTTAATCCATTTTGATTTTAGTTTAGTGCATGGTGAGAGACATAGGTCTAGTTTTAATCTTTGACAAGTTGAAACCCAAGTTTTCCAGCACCATTTATTAAAGAGGCTATCTTTCCGCCAGTGAGGATGTTTGGCTTCTTTGTTGAAGATGAGATGGCTGAGTGTGTCTGGAGTTGTTTCTGCATCTTCAAATCTGTTCCACTGGTCCTCAGGTCTGTTTCTTTGCCAGTACCATGCTGTTTTCATCACAGTAGCTTTGTAGTATAGTTGCATGTTGGGGGTTACCCCTTGCCATGTCTCTGTTGCCCAGAATTGCTTTTGCTATTCTGAGTGTCTTCTGGTTCCAAATGAATTTTTGGATTGTTTTCTCAAGGTCCATGAAGCATGCTGCTGGGATTTCAATTGGGATTGCATTGAATCTATATAGCAGTTTTGGAAGTATGGCCATTTTCACTATGTTGTTTCTTCCTACCCAGGAGTAGGGGATGTCTTTCCATTTTCTGATATCATCTTCAATCTCTCTTTTCAGAGTGCTATAGTTTTCAGAGAAGAGATCTTTGATTTCTTTTGTTAGGTTGATTCCTAGGCATTTCAGTTTTTTGTATGCTATAGTGAAAGGAATTGTTTGCCCTATTTCTGTCTCAGTGAGTCTGTTTTTCATGTAGAGGAAAGCTATTGATTTTTTTTTTTTTTTTGGTACCGGGGATCGAACTTGGGTCCTTGCGCTTGCGAGGCAGGCGATGGAACCACTGGGCTAAATCCCCAGCCCAAAGCTATTGCTTTTTGTGTGTTGACCTTGTATCCAGCTATTCTACTGAATTTGGTTATTAAGTCTAGAAGACTTTTGGTGGAGTTCTTGGGGTCTTCTATATAGAGTATCATGTCATCTGCAAATAATGACAATTTGACTTCTTCATTTCCTATCTTTATTCCTTTTATTTCTTTCTCTTGTCTAATTGCCTTAGCTAATGTTTCCAAAACTATATTGAACAGGAGTGATGACAGTGGACATCCTTGTCTTGTTCCTGATTTTAGTGTGAAGGATGAGAATGAGCCTTTCTTCATATGTTTATTAGCCTGTAGTTGTACTCTTTTTGAATTGCCTGTCTGTTGCTGTTTTTGTTGTTTGGGTGTGGCAGGCCCCCTTCAGTGAGAGTTCCTTTTCTTTTTAGTTTTGTCTGTTGAATATCCTCTTCAATCTGACCTGTTATTTTTTTCCCATGGTCTCTCATCCTCTATGATGTATTAGATAATTATAAATTGTAAAAAATTGTACTGATACCAGATAACAAAAGTGGACCTATTAATGGGATTACCATTTGATGTTTGATAGAGGTTAGCAAATTTAAATTGCATACACCCAGAGCCTGTGCCAGCCAACTGCTATGCATTTCATGGTTGGAAACATGACTCCATCCCCCACAATCTCTCATTAGACAACCAGAAAATGGGAGGATACCTCCTGCACTTTCTGCAGGGGTCTGCTCTGCTGCTATCTGGCTTTGTTGTGATAACTTGTAAGAGTACTCCCTCACACTCCCATAAGTTCACCTGACAACTGTAAAACCAGAGGTGATCTTGGCATCCAACAAGGTAGTGGAGGAAAAAGAGACCCTGATGTGGAGTGAGGGGGGAGCATGGAAAGGAAGTGCTTGAGAAATGGAGGGCACAGTAAGCATAACTACTCACTAGGCTTTCAAATGAAGGTAAAAATTGGTACAAAGAGTTTATAATAAAAGGGGAAAGAATGGGGAGAGGGTTACTGAGAATTTCCCATTGCTGGGAGGGAATCAGGTTATTAGGTCTGCATCAGAGGCCCTTGTGAAGTTTGGTAGCTGCCTTGGGTTAGAGCTTCCTGAAATTGAGACTGTAATCCACATATCAAATCCTTGAATAAAAGGTATCAGCTAAGTGACAAATTGAAGACCAAGGTGGCATAGCTGGAAGCAGAAGAAAAAATCCAAATAGTTAAAAATATTGAGAACCACATTCATTATTACATGAAATTTCAATGCCTAAATTCATGGAGACTGAATTACCCCTAAGCAATACGGACTTCACAACCATTCTGTAAAAGCTTTGCTCCCAACTCTACTGGTAAGGTTTAAGCCTTAAGATGTGGAGTCTGGCAAATGCAGCAGGAGGCTGAAATATTGGAAAATTCAAACTCCTGGAGCACCTGCCTCCATGCACCATTGCTGACCTAACCTGGGGAGCCCTCCCTTAGAAACCTCTTTGGTTGAGATACAGCATGAGTGGACATTGATGGTCACATCCAGGGAGGGGTGACACGTGTTGAAATTTTCCAGGTAGAAACTATATATTCATTTGTAAGTTTATTTTCAGTTATTTTATCTTTAAAAAAAATAACTGAAATAGTCTTTTCTTCCATCATATTTTCCAATTGGTTTAGAGTAATATTTTTTTTTCATTGCATTCTTTAGTGGGACACATCTGAACTGAATTGTTAGCAGGACAACATCCTACTGTTTTTGTTGCTTTTTTTTTCTCCTTTGGTTTCCCAAGCAGTCTTAAAAACAGCAAATTAAGTACTGCAGCTCTCTTGCAAATTTCTCCCTTAGACATTCAGTCCTAAAATTCCTTAGCAAGGTCACAGATGGTGTCCTTCTCTGCTAGGATTTTAGTAAAATCAGGATTTTTGTTTATGCTTTTTTCTGCAGGCCAAATAGTGAAGATTATTTTTGGTTAAAATTGGAGTTTGATCTCATCAAGCTTCCAAACTGAGCATTTGGGATGCTGGCCAGCCTTGCTGTTATCTGTTCTGAGGATCCCACTGGTGTGGTAATTGTGTAAGTCTGTAGAAATTGCCAAGGCCTAATTTTCATACCCTCTTGTGAACTGATACAGTTTTGCAGTGCTGAGAACATATAAACTGCATGCTGTCTTCACATTAGTTAACTAGAAATGGTTAAAACATCAAGGGACTTTTTTTTGTTTTGTTTTGTTTTTGGTACCAGGGATCAAACTTGGGTCCTTGCGCTTGCGAGGCAGGCAGCAGAACCACTGAGCTAAATCCCCAGCCCAAGTTTGTTTTTTTTTTTTTTTTTTTGGTGCCAGGGATTGAACTCAGAACCTTGCGCTTTCGAGGAAGGTGGCAGAACCACTGCGCTAAATCCCCAGCCCTCATCAAGGGACTTTTGAGATCAGGTGTGTAGCCTAACACTTTCCTTTCACAGATGAGGAAGGCCATGCTGAAGAGACAGAGAGCCTATAGCAAGGAATTAAAACAGGATTTCAGCCAGGGTAGAGCACTTGCCTAGCATGCATGAGGCCCTGGCTTCCATCCTCAGCACTGCAACAACAGCAACTGCAAAACAACAAAACAAAAACCACAGACAAAGAACAAACCTCAAGATTTCAGGTGGCAGAGCTGGTGCTTTTTCTTCCGACTGAAGTGCTCCTTTCTTTTTTAACTCATAAAGCCTCAGCACTTCAGAAAATTATTCTCCACACACTCATTGTTTTCTGTGTGATCACCCCATCAACCCAAGTTGGTCACCAGCTGTGCTTGACTTCTGTGGCCCTGGATCTTTCCTAGCAGTAGTCTAGGAATTCCTGTGAGATCATTAGGCCCTCTTAGGAAGCTAGCAAATGAAACATTATATTTGAGTAACACTGCCTCATTTGCTTAGAAGTGTTTTTTTTTTTTTTAATTTTCCAAGAAGGCAGGTTTAGGATATAAATATGAGCATTTTCAAAGATTAACTAAGGTTGTTCTCATTACTTCTACTGAACTCCTTTTTTTTTTTTTGGTACTAGAGATCGAACTCAGGACCTTGTGCTTGCAAGGCAGGCACAGTGCCACTGAGCTAAATCCCTGGCGGCTCTTCCTTTTTGGTTTTTGAGATGGGCCTTACTATGTAGCTCAGGATGTCCTTGAACTCAAGAGCTTCCGGCTTCAGCTTCCTCAGTGCTGGGATTACAAGCACCGTGCCACCACACCCAGCTTCTACTGAGCTCTTAACATGACCAGTTATACTTGTTATGTTCTCTTTAACATCATTGCTGTCCAATTAATTGTTATTTTGAAATCCTGGAGTTTATTCAAAGCCTACACAGAAACATAAAAAGTATAAGTAATTGTATTATGTTGTCTTGATTTTCTACCATATTTGAAAAAATTTTAACTTTTCTAACGTTTACATTTTTGTCCAATACTTTCAGTATTCAAATTTAGTAATATTTTATTCTAAAAAAGTTTATAATATGCTTTTTCACTTATTTTTTCTTATTTTTAATTGTGAATTGCTCTGGCTTTCTCTATCCAGAGTTTTACCATTTACAAAGAAAGATGCTTCTCTGATTCAGAAGAGAGGACTCTTTGCCAAAGAAATAGGGTGAAAATGTAAATAAGAACCAGAGATATGGTGAAAGTGACCTTGCCCTCCAGTCTGTACATGCTCATGTTTGCTGTTATTGTCTCTGGGAGTATGATGTAGACAAGTTCTGGTTCCTGCCTAGTGTGGAGGAGCTTGGACATCAGCACTCTGTCCTGACAAGAAATGAAGAGCTGAGAAAATTGAAAAGCCAAGGACTCTCCTTAGATTCACCAGTAAATTGAGGTCATGGGGCAAACCATTGCCCCCAAAGTTAGACAGGCTAGCACAGGAAATCTCAACCTACTGAAGCAGAAATGCAAGAACAGAAACCTCTATGCTTGGTGAATTTTACCTCTAGGAGCGTTACCAGGCTCTCAAAGAGAAAAACTCCCTTGTGCTTCCAGCAGGAGAAGGGGAAAGGAACCACTCTGTAATTGTTCACAAAGTCTTCTTTCTGGAGAAATTATTCAGCCAGAGCCCAACTTGCTGGGATTTCATCAGGGCCTAGCTGACCTGGGAGAAGGGAAATGCTTCAGTGAAATTAATCTAAAAATAATTAACAGGAGGACACCGGGGAAATCTCAAAGTATATGAGGATCAAACAGTACACTTTTAAATTACACGTGTTAAAAAGAAATTTTATGACACCTTTTGAAATGTCTTGAAGTAAATAAAAATACAACTCATCAAAGTTTGTGGAATGTAGTGAAAGCAATGCTTGGAAGAAAATTTACAGCACTGGATGCATACATTAGAAAAGACAGATCTTAATTCAATCATATAAGCTCCATATTAGGAAGCTGGAAAAATAAAAAGCAAATTGAATCCCAAGGAAACAGAAGAAAAAAAATAAAAGGGCAGAAACCAAAGAATTTGAAAGTAGAATATCAACAGAGCCAAAAGCTGTTTGCAGGCTAAGAAGAAAGGTAAGACACAAATTACAATATCAGAAAGAAAATAGAGGGCATCGCTACAGATCTCATGGATATTAAAAAGATAAAATGGAATAGCATGAACAAATTCTATGTCCCAAATTTGATTACTTAGATGAAATAGATCAATTCCTTTAAAAAAAAACAAATACTAAATTTTGTCTAGGAATAAATAGTAAATTTGAAAAAGCAAATGTCAGTTAAAGAAATGGGATTGTGGAGTTGGGTGTGGTGGTACATGCCTGTAATCCCAGTACTCAGGAGGCTGAGGCAGGAGGATTGCCACAGATTTGAGGAAAGCCTCAACTACATAATGAGCTCAAGGCCAGCCTGAACTACATAGCCAGATCCTGACTCAAACAAACAAACAAAGAAACAAATGAATAAAACAAGGATCGATAATTAAAAACCTTCCAAACAAGAAAGTACCAGGTCCAGGTTGATTCACTGATCATATCAAACATTAAAGAAATACACCATTCTCTAAAACTCTTCCATAATAGAATGAAAGGGCAGTACTCTCTTAATGTAAAAGCTAGACAATTACCTAAATGAATTAAAAAAATGAATTGTCAAAGTGGATCGAAAACAAGACCCATATCTCACATGAACATAAATTTGAAAATCCTCAAGAAAATATTAGCAAGTCAAATTCAATAATGTATAAAATAATTATACACAATAGCATAGTAGGTGTACTAGTCTGTTTTTTATTACAGACATTCCTCATTTAATTATTTACCCATTTAACTACTGTTTGGATTTACGACTGAGGTGTGCTACTCAGACTTAAAACCCATCATTTTTGGGGGTACAGTTCTGAACATCTTGTTTATAGAGCCTCAGTGTCTGTTTTTGTACAGTATACCATGTTTATACAGTATTATAATTTTTGCTGATTATTCAGTACAGTACTGTAGTTTTATGTTGTTATACATTACAGTATTGATGTAAGAGTTATGCAAATAAAAGCAAGTCATCATGTTGGAGTTCACTTTGACCATTTCTTTGTTCTGCATATTGTAATGTACATACTATATATAATTCCTCATTTAGTGACTGATTCATTTAATGACCTAGTTGCAGGAATGGAACTTGGTTGTTAAACAAGGAGTGTCTGTACTGCAATGAAATACATGCTGTTGGGTAACTTTTTAAAGAAAATAGGTTTATTTAGCTCATAGTTCTGGAGATTCAAGTGTGTGAGTCAGCATCAGCATGGTTTAGGTGGGACACATGGCAGTGGCACTACAATGACAGGATGCGTATGAGATCAAACAATCACATCACAAGACAAGAAAGGAGTCTGCTGGAGTCAGGCTTGCTCTTATAACAAGTTGCATTTGCGCAGCAGGCCGCGAAACCACTGAGCCAAATCCCCGGCCCAATAAAGAATATCTGCCAAGGGGGTGAAGGGAGGGCAAAGGAAGGGGAAAAAAATAAGAAACAAGATACTCATGTAATGGTACAAGATCCCAATGATGAATGTAACTGTATTATACCTAAAATGTACCAATAAACTTAATGGGGGGGGGGAGAATATCTGCCAAAAGCAAAAACAAAAAAACCCCAAACCAACCAATCAATCAAAAAAAAAAAATCTTACAGCTACAATCCAACTTAAGAGAAATGCAAACTTAGTACTCCACTACATCTGGCTTATATTTTAGTTTTCATTAGTGTTAAACATCTTAATGGTGTTCTTTGTGATACTTCCACACAATCATATAACATTCACTGATCAAATGCAACCATACTTTATGCACTCTTCCTCTCACACACTCTTCCCATTCTCTTTTAATCACGATTCTACTCTCAGGTAAACATTTTCTCCCATCTGGAGACATATGAGAGACTACATATGATACTTGTCTTTCTGGGTCTGGCTCATTTTGCATAAAAATATCACCCAGTTCTATCCATTTTGCTGCAAATTGCAGGATTTCATTCTTTGTGCCTGAATAATATATACATATATATATATATATGTGTATATATATATGTGTGTGTGTATATATATATGTGTGTGTGTGTGTATATATATATATATATATAGAGAGAGAGAGAGAGAGAGAGAGAGAGAGAGAGACAGACAGACAGACAGACAGCACCAAAAATGTATACACACTTCAGGAAAAGAAAAATTTGTATAAATATTTTAACACTAAATTTATTGAGACATCAAAAGATTAATACAAGTTACCTTTGGGCTCTACAATTACAAGAGGTGCTCAAAATGGTGGTCATTAGCTTGCAGACATTTACTAGTATGGTAACTGCTGCTTGAGTAACCTTGGTCATTGAGATTGCTGCACACACATTTTCAATTTTTTCCCTAAGGTCCAGAAGTGTACTGGGTTTTCTGTGATATACAACATCTTTCAGAGTCCCCCATACGAGGGTAACACCATCCGTTGAAAAAACATCATACTATATTTCTTTCTTTTTTTTTTTGGTACCGCGTATTGAACTCGGGTCCTCATGCTTGCACAGCAGGCAGCAAAACCACTGAGCTAAAGCCCTGGCCCTATACTATTTTTCTTTTCCTGAAGTGTGTATGCATTTTTTGAGCAGACTCTGTATATATATTCATATATATATGAATATTATATATTATGTGGAGGTATAAAATATGCATATATAATATATTATACCACATTTATATAATCCATGCATCTGTCAATGAACAGCTAGGCTGATTTTATATCCAAGTTCTTAGGAATAGTGCTATAATACACAAAAGTGTGGCAGTATTTCTTTGGCACACTGATTTTGCTTTCTTTGCATACATCCAGTGGGATGACTAGATCATTTCATGGATCTATTTTGAGCTTTTTGAGGAAGCATTCATAGTGTTCTCCATAACTGATGTACTAATTTATATTCCCACTAACAGTGTGTATACAATAGTTCTTTTTTTCCTCCATGTCCTCACCTGCCTTTGTTTCTTTTTGTTTTTTCAATAATAACCATTCTGGACCCCTGCCACCACACAGGAGGTGAGCTGCTCCCAGTGAACAGGAGGAGGCTTCCAGGCCACCGTACCACCCCTACTAGCACAGAGGAGGTGAGCTGCGCAGGCGCCAGTAGCAAGCACGTTGAAATGAGAAGACATGGAAATAAGTTTCAAAATCAGACTTCCAGATCACCTACAGCAACCCCAAGGGGAAATGAAATGGAACACTGTGATACTCAACCACCTAGACTCCCTGAACTGGCAACAAAAGAGGATCTGGAAAAAATGAAATCAGAAATAATTTCTCACATAACAGCAGAGATTATACCCATAGTGCAAGACATGATTAATAAATCTAGAGAGGACACAGATAAAAAATGGAGGAGCTGGAGTCATGCGGAAGATGCCGAATCACCCCGCTGCAGACAGGCAGGTCTGCCCACACCCTACCGAGGTCCCCAGTCGCGCGGAAGACACCGAATCACCCTGCTGCAGACAGGCAGACACCTGATTCCACACTACAAAGATGCAGAGGACACCAGACTACCAGACCAAGGTCCTGAGTCCCACTGTTCCTGGCCTAGAGGGAGGGGCTTCTGAGCCACCATCCCACTGCTCCTGGTCCAGAGGAAGGGGTTTCCTGGCCACCATCCCTCCCGCTGCTCCCAGCCCACAGGAAAGGGCTTTTGGGTCACCATCCCTACCGCTGCTCCCGGCCCCTGTCCCACCTCACCCAGCTCAGAGGGAGTAATCTGTGCAGGCGCTAACAGCCCCCCGCCCCAATCAAAATGAGAAAACACATAAATAAGTCTCAAAACCAGACTTCCAGATCACCTACAGCAACCCCAAAGGGAAATGAGATGGAACACTGATGCTCAACCACCTGGACCCACTGAACTGGCAACAAAAGAGGATCTTGGAAAAAATGAAATCAGAAATAATTTCTCAGATAACAGGAGAAATTGTGCCCTTAGTGCAAGACATGATTAATAAATCTAGAGAGGAGCTGAGGAACATGATGGAATCCCAACATAAGAAACAAATGGAATCCATAAAACAGATGCAAATAGATTTCCAGGACATGAAAACTCCATTGAAAGTCTACACAGAAGAATGAGCCAATGTGAGGACAGAATTTCAGATATAGAAGATAAGATTGCAATTAGTGACCAGGAAAAGAAAAATTGCTTCAAAATTTTAAGGGAACATGAGAAATCAATCCAGCAGCTGCTAGATGACGCAAAAAAGAATAACATAAGACTGATTGGGCTCAATGAAGAAACAGGAGAGAGTGCAGATGACATAAAAAAATCTCTTTACAGAAATAATGGCAGAAAACTTCCCAAGCAGGGGAAAAGAGCTTGACATACAGATAAGTGAGGCATATAGGACTCCAAATAGCCTTTATCAAAAAAAAAATCTACACATAGGCATATAATTGTTACGATTCCAGAAACCCAACAGAAGAACAAAATTCTCCAAGCAGTCAGAGAAAAGAAACAAATCACATACAAAGGAAAGCCCATCAGAATCACAGCAGACTTCTCAACACAAACCATCAAGGCAACAAGAGCTTGGAGTGACATATTCCAAGCCCAAAAAGAAAACAGCCTCCAACCCAGATTGATGTACCCTGCAAAACTGTCTTTCAAAATGGATGGAGAAATAAGATACTTTCATGACAAAGAGCACCTTAGGAACTTCGTGAATACCAAACCAGCACTCCAAAGAATTTTACACAGTAGCCCAGGAACAGACATTGAGGATCACAACCCAAGGAAGCAAAGCAGAATGAACCCATCTGGCATGACAAGAAATTAAATGTAAAGGGAGAGAACCCAACAAAAAGAAAAAGTCATGGCAATGACAAGTCAATACGTTTCAGTTATAACCATCAATGTTAATGGTCTCAATTCACCAATCAAAAGAAATAGACTGACAGAATGGGTCAAGAAGCAAAATCCAACAATATGCTGCATACAAGAAACACACTTCATTCAAAAGGAAACTCATAGACTGAAAGTTAAAGGGTGGAAAACAATACTGTATGCAACAGGAACCCGAAAAAAAGCAGGAGTAGCTATCCTCTTGGCAGATCAAGTAGATTTCAAACCAACACTGATTAAGAGAGATGAAGGACACTACATCCTTGTAAAGGGAAGAATCCAAGAGGAAGAGATGACAATCATAAATATCTATGCACCAAACACTAGTGCACCCAACTATATAAAACAAATATTAACAGACATGAAAAGTCATATATGCACTAATGCAATTGTAGTGGGGGACCTCAACACCCCACTGTCACAAATAGATAGATCAACTAGACTAAAAATAAGTAATGAAATACTAGAACTCAAACGAACTCTTGAACAAATGAACTTAACAGATGTTTACAGAGTCTTCCACCCCACAAAATCAGAATACACATTCTTCTCAGCTGCACATAGGTCATTCTCAAAAATGGACCACATATTCACACAAAGAACATGTTTAAGTAAGTGCAAAGGAGTTGAAGTTATTCCCTGTATATTATCAGACCAGAGTGTGATGAAATTGGAGATCCATAGCAAAAGAAACTCAAAAAATTTCATAAACACATGGAAATTGAACAACACACTTCTGAATAACCAATGGGTCACAGAGGAAATTAAAGAAGAAATCAGACAGTTCCTTCAATTAAATGACAATGACAATACAACATATCAGAATCTATGGGACACAATGAAAGCAGTCTTACAAGGGAAATTCATAGCAGTGAATACACATATTAGGAAAACAGAAGGAGCCCAATTAAACAACCTGATGCTGAACCTCAAGCTTCTAG
The DNA here is from genome assembly GCF_053883595.1 of Heterocephalus glaber. Classification (NCBI taxonomy): domain Eukaryota; kingdom Metazoa; phylum Chordata; class Mammalia; order Rodentia; family Bathyergidae; genus Heterocephalus; species Heterocephalus glaber. The sequence goes on from NW_028258308.1 coordinate 44,803,227, forward strand.
AAAAAGAAGAGCAGGACAACCCCAGAGCTCATACAAGGGAGGAAATTATAAAGATCAGAGGAGAAATCAATGCAATGGAGACTAAGAGAATGATACAAAAAAATCAATGAAGCCAAGAGTTGGTTCTTTGAAAGAATCAACAAAATTGACAAACCTTTAGCCAACCTTATCAGAAAAAGGAAAGAAAAGGCCCAAATCCATGCAATTAGGAATGAAAAGGGTGAAACTACAACAGACCCAGCAGAAATCCAGATGATCATCAATACCTACTTCCAGAACCTATACGCCAATAAGAGGGACAACACAGAAGAAATGGACAGATTCCTAGATACATATGAATTACCAAAGTTGAATGAAGAAGACTTAAAAATTCTGAACAACCCAATATCAACCAATGAAATTGAAAATGTAATTAAAAACTTACCAACTAAGAAAAGCCTGGGCCCTGATGGCTTCATTGCTGAATTCTACAAGTCATTTAGAGAGGAACTGCTGTCACCACTGTTTAAACTCTTCAATGAAATTGAAAGGGAAGCAATACTCCCAAATTCATTCCTGGAAGCAAGCATCACCTTGATCCCCAAAGCAGAGAAAGACCCAACTGAAAAAGAGAACTATAGGCCAATCTCACTAATGAACATAGATGCAAAAATCCTTAATAAGATACTGGCAAACAGAATGCAGAAGATCATCAAGAAGATCATACACCCTGATCAAGTGGGATTCATCCCAGGGATGCAGGCATGGTTCAATATACGAAAATCAATCAATGTAATACACTATATCAATAGAGCCAAGGACAAAAACCATATGATTTTCTCCATAGACGCAGTAAAAGCATTAGACAAAATCCAACATGCATTTATGATAAAAACCCTACAAAAAATTGGAATAGATGGTCTCTACCTCAAACTGATAGAAGTCATCTATGAAAAACCAACAGCCAATATCATACTAAATGGTCAAAAACTGAAATCCTTCACACTCAAATCAGGAACAAGACAAGGATGTCCACTATCACCACTCTTGTTCAATATAGTTCTGGAAACATTAGCCACGGCAATTAGACAAGAGAAAGAAATAAAAGGAATAAAGATAGGAAATGAAGAAGTCAAATTGTCATTATTTGCAGATGACATGATACTCTATATAGAAGACCCCAAGAACTCCACCAAAAGTCTTCTACACTTAATAACCAAATTCAGTCAAGTAGCTGGTTACAAGGTCAACACACAAAAATCAATAGCTTTCCTCTACACGAATGACAGACTCACTGAGAGAAAAATAGGGCAAATAATTCCTTTCACAATAGCATCCAAAAAACTGAAATACCTAGGAATCATCCTAACGAAAGAAATCAAAGACCTCTTCTCTGAAAACTATGGCACTCTGAAAAGAGAGATTGAAGATGATATCAGAAAATGGACAGACATCCTCTGCTCCTGGGTAGGAAGGATTAATATAGTGAAAATGGCCATACTTCCAAAACTGCTATATAGATTTCATGCAATTCCAATTGAGATCCCAGCAACATACTTCATAGACCTTGAGAAAACAATCCAAAAATTCATTTGGAGCAAGAAGAGACCCAGAATAGCAAAAGCAATTCTAGGTAACAGAGACATGGCAGGGGGTATCACAATCCCCAACCTGCAACTCTGCTACAAAGCTACTGTGATAAAAACAGCATGGTACTGGCAAAGAAACAGACTTGAGGACCAGTGGAACAGATTAGAAGATGCAGAAACAACGCCAGACACACTCAGCCATCTCATCTTCGACAAAGGAGCCAAACACTCTCACTGGAGGAAAGATAGCCTCTTTAATAAATGGTGCTGGAAAAATTGGGCTTCAACTTGCCAAAGATTAAAACTAGACCTGTATCTCTCACCATGCACTAAACTAAATTCAAAATGGATTAAAGATCTAAATATTAAAATAGAAACTCTGAACCAGTTGGAACAGAGGTTAGGTAGAACCCTTGAAGATATTGGTGTAGGAAAAGATTTTATGAACAAAACCTCAGTTGCCCGTGAACTAGCACAAACAATCAACAAGTGGGATCTCTTCTTATTAAAAAGCTTCTGCACAGCAAGAGAAACCACCAGCAGTGTGAAGAGACAACCCACAATGTGGGAAAAAATCTTCACCTGCTCTTCCTCAGACAAAGGTCTACTATCTCCAATCTATAAAGAACTTAAAAAGATCAGACCTCCCAAATTTAAAGACCCAATCTGAAAATGGGCATCTGAAATGAACAGACATTTCTCACACAAAGAAGTAGAAATAGAAAATAAATACATGAAAAAATGTTCAACATCACTGGTCATTTGAGAGATGCAAACGAAAACAACGCTGAGATTCCACTTCACTCCAGAAAGAATGGCTGCTATCATGAAATCAACCAATAACAAATGCTGGCGGGGCTGTGGGGAAAGAGGAACCCTGCTCCACTGCTGGTGGGAGTGTAGACTGATGCAACCACTGTGGAAATCAGAATGGAGATACCTCAAAGAACTAGGACTGGAAGTCTCATTTGACCCCGCTATTCCACTGCTGGGCATCTTCCCCAGAGAATTAAAAGAATCATACCACAGTGATATATGTGCACCCATGTTCATAGCAGCACAGTTTGTGATAGCTAAAACTTGGAAACAGCCCAAATGCCCATCAACTGGAGACTGGATCAAGAAAATGTGGTTTTTTAATAAAATGGAGTACTACTCAGCCACAAAAAATGAGAAATTAGAGACATTTATAGCTAAGTGGATGCACATTGAGGCGATACTCTTAAGTGAAATAAATAGGACACACATGTGTAAATACCAAATAGTTTCTCTGGTGTGAGAAACTGAAAGTGTAAATAAGGACTCAATGTATAATAGGTAATGTGAAATAGGAAGAAAAGGGGCAAAGGGGAAGGAAGTGGGAGGGCTAGAGGAAAGGATAGAAGGGAATGGGATTAATATGAGAAAATGGAAAAATAGGAACAAAATCTTTGTAAATAGGGAGGAATGGAGGGGTTGAATGGAGGGCTGGGCAAGGGTGAAAAATAAGAACCAAGAGAGACTATGTAAAGGTGCAAATTTCCAATGATGAATGTCATTACACTCTATACCTAAAATGTACCAATGATTAGAATGAATAATCGATAATGCAAAATAGGAAGAAATGGTCCAAAGGGGTAGGGGTAGTGGGAGGGGCAGGGGAAAGGAAAGAAGGGAAAGGAAAAATGCTGAGAAATGGAAAAAATGGAAATAAAGTCTTTGTAAATTGGGAAGGGTGGAGTGCATGAAGGGAGGGCTAGGAATGGGGAAAAAATAAGAACCAAGATGCATTATGTAAAGGTACAATTCCCAATGAGATATGTAATTGTGTTGTATACCTACAATGTACCAATAAAAGAATTTAATATAAAAAAAAGAAAACTATAGGTTCATCTCTTTAATGAATATAGATGCAAAATTCTTCAATAAGATATTGGCAAACAGAATGCAAGAAGTCATTTAAAAGATCATATATAGTGGCCAAGTAGGCTTCATCTGAGGGATGCAAGTCTGCTTCAACATATGCAAGTCAATAAATATATTATAGCACACAAACAGAAGCAAGGAAAAATCACATTGACCACCTCAATAAATATAGACAAAGCCTTTGACAAAACTCAACATGTATTCAAGATAAAAAAGACCCTGAAGAAAATAGTTATAGAAGGACCTTATCTCAATCTGATAAAAGCCACTTATGATGAATCTACTGTCAACATCATATTAAATAGGAAGAAGCTGAAAGTTTTTCCTCTAAAATCACCACTCCTGTTCAATATAGTACTTGAAACTTTAGCCAACACAATCAGACAAAAGAGTGAAATAATAAAAATATATAGAGAAAAGAAGGAGGTCAAACTATCCTTAATCACAGGTGACATCTATCCTTCATATAGAAGACTCAAAAACTCTACCAAAAGACTCCTGGAACTGATAAATTCATCAATGTAGCAGTATACAAAATCAACACAGAAAAAACAATGGTGTTCCTGTAAAGCAGTAACTAACCTACTAAGGAAGAAATTAGAAAACCAATGTAATTCAAAGTAGCTTCAAAAATTTAAATAGTTTGGAAATAACCTAACAAAGGAAGTGAGATCTATGCAATGTAAACTATAGCCTTTTGAAAAAGAAGATAGAAGAAGTCACCAAAACATTGAAAGTCATCCCATTTCAAAATAGGCAGAACCAATATAGTCAAAAATGTCCATCTTACCAAAAGTAAGATTATAGATTTAATGCAACACCAATCAAAATACCAACAGCATTCTTCTCAAAACTAGAAAAAAGAATTCTAAAATTTACATGGATTCAGCCAGACCTGATGGTGCATGCCTGTAATCCCAGCACTCAGGAGGCTGAAGCAGGAGGATCACTGCAAGTTCCAGACCAGCCTTGGCTACATAGTGAGTTCAAGGTCAGCATAGCGAGACTGTCTAAATAAATAAATAAATAAATAAATAAATAAATAAAATTTATATTAATCCAGAGGAGACCCAGAAAACAAAAGTAATCCTGGGAAATGAGAAAAGCTAGGGGCATCAGAATCTTGGATTTCAAGGTATAGTACAAAGTTCTGGTAATAATAATAAAAATGGCATGGTACTGGCAGAAACACAGACATGTTAATAAAAGGCACAGAATAGAGAATGCAGATACAATCCTAGGGCACATATCCAGAATGGTGCTCCCTTAATCCTAGCACCCACCAGGAATCAACCCGAGCATCACATCCTTAATCCCAGTATCACACACTCTAGATCCAGCCACCTTCAAAAAGTCCCACATGAGGCTTTGGGGGACATCTAGATACATGCCATAGCATCATATTATAGTGACACATGCATTCCCATGTGTATAGCAGAAAACTCATAATAGCTAAAGCTTGAAAGCAGCCTATACGTCCATTGATAAATGAAGGGATAAAGAAAATGTGGTATTTATATACAATGGAATACTATGTAAGTGTGAAGAAAGATAAATCTTAGTTATTTGTAGGAAAATGGATGCACCTTGAGACCATAATGTTAAGTGAAATAAACCAGACACAAAAGCTTAAATATTGCATAGGTTCTCTTATATGAGAAACCGAATGTATATATCATTTAAAGAGAAAAATAAAAGATCAGTAATAGGAAATTATCTCCCTATTAATAATAGGCAGATGGATCTTTTGCAAATGGGAAGGGGATCAAGGGATGGGGGGAGAAGGAGGATGGGGAAGTCAAAAGAATTAAGATGTACTATATACATGTTAATTCCCCATGATTAACATAATCATTGTGTACAGCAAATTTGTACTAATACAAAATAAAAGTACAGACTTTAAAAATTAAAAGAAAAAAACAGAGCATCCGTAAACCAATAAATGTAATACACTATATTAACAGAGTCAAGGATAAAAACCACATGATCATCTCAATAGATGCAGAAAAAGCATTTGACAAAATCCAACACCCACTCATGATAAAAACCCTACAGAAAATTGGAATAGAAGGGCTTTATCTTAACCTGATTAAGGCTATGAAAAACCAACAGCCAACATCATACTAAATGGTCAAAAACTGAAAACTTTCATGCTAAAATCAGGATCAAGACAAGCATGCCCACTATCACCACTCCTGTTCAATATAGTTCTGGAAACATTAGCCATAGCAATTAGAAAAGAGAAAGAAATAAAAGGAATAAAGATAGGAAAGGAAGAAGTGAAACTGTCATTATTTGCTGACGATATGATACTTTACATAGAAGATCCAAAAAACTCAGTCAAAAGTCTGCTAGACCTAATTGACAGATTCAGTAGAGTGGCTGGATACAAGGTCAACACTCAGAAAACAATAGCCTTTTTGTATGCAAATAGCAGACCCATTGAGAGAGAAATTCAGGAAATAATTCATTTTACAATAGTATCTAAAAAAAAAAAATATCTAGGAATCAACCTAACAAAGGAAGCAAAAGACCTCTACACTGAAAACTAAAGCGCTCTGAAAAAGGAGATCAAAGAGGATATAAGAAAATGGAAAGATATCCCTTGTTCCTGGGTAGGAAGAACCAATATAGTGAAAATGGCCATACTTCCAAAACTACTGTATAGATTCAATGCAATGCTGGTTGAAATTCCAACAATATACTTCACAGAAATAGAGAAAACAATCCTAAAATTCATTTGGAAGCAGAGGAAACCTAGAATAGCAAAAATGACACTAGGCAACAGAAACAAGGCTGGGGGTATCACAATCCCCAACTTGAAGCTATACTACAGAGCTACTGTGATAAAAACAGCATGGTACTGGCAAAGAAACAGACCCAAAGATCAGTGGAATAGATTAGAAGATGCAGAAACAACTCCAGACATACTCAGCCACCTCATCTTTGACAAAGGAGCCAACCACCCTCATTGGAGGAAAGATAGCCTATTTAATAAATGGTGTTGGAAAAACTGGATTTCAACCTGCCAAAGATTAAAACTAGACCCATACCTATCACCATGAACTAAACTAAGATCAAAGTGGATTAAAGATCTAAATATTAAGTCAGAAACACTAAACTTGGTGGAAGATAAGTTAGGTAGAACTCTTGAAGACCCTGGCATAGGAAAAGGCTTTATGAACAAATCTTCAGTAGCATGGGAGCTAGCAGAAAGAATCAACAACTGGGATCTCATCGTACTAAAAAGCTTCTGCACTGCAAAAGAAACTACCAATAGAGCTAAGAGACAACCTACAATGTGGGAAGAAATATTTAGCAGCTGTACCTCAGACAAAGGTCTACTATTGAGGATATACAAAGAACTGAAAAAAATCAGGCCCCCCAAATTCAAAGACCCAATTCAAAAATGGGTGTCTGAAATGAACAGACATTTCTCAGACAAAGAAGTAAAAATAGCAATTAAATATATGAAAAAATGTTCAACAGCACTGGTCATTCGAGAGATGCAGATGAAAACAACACTGAGTTTCCACCTCACCCCACAAAGATTGGTTGCTATCAAGAAATCAACAAATAACAAATGCTGGTAGGGGTGTGGAGAGAAAGGAACCCTTCTCCGGATGTCTTTCCATTTTCTTGTATCCTCTTAGATCTCTTTTTTCAGAGTGCTGTAGTTTTCGGTGTACAGGTCTTTTGTTTCCTTTGTTAGACTGATTCCTAGATATTTCATTTTTTGGATGCTATTGTAAAGGGAATTGTTTCCCTAATTTCTCTCTCAGTGAGTCTGTTATTTGTGTACAAGAAGGCTATTGTTTTTTAAGGGTTGACCTTGTATCCAGCTAATCTACTGAATCTGTCAATTAAGTCTAGAAGGCCTTTGGCGGAGTTTTTTGGGTCTTCTATGTAAAGTATCATATTATCAGCAAATAATGACAGTTTAACTTCTTCTTTTCCTGTCTTTATTCCTTTTATTTCTTTCTCTTTTCTAATTGCTATGGCTAATGTTTCCAGAACTATATTGAAAAGGAGTGGTAATAGTGGGCATCCTTGTCTTGATCCTGATTTTAGCATGAAAGTTTTCAGTTTTTGACCATTTAGTATGATGTTGGCTGTTGGTTTTCCATAGATAGCCTTAATCAGGTTAAGATAAAGCCCTTCTATTCCAATTTTCTGTAGGGTTTTTATCATGAGTGGGTGTTGGATTTTGTCAAATGCTTTTTCTGCATCTATTGAGATGATCATATGGTTTTTGTCTTTGACTCTGTTAATATGGTGTATTACATTTATTGATTTACAAATGTTGAACCATCCTTGCATCCCTGGGATAAATCAGACTTGGTCAGGGTGTATGATCTTCTTGATGACCCTCTGTATTCTGTTTGCCAGTATCTTGTTGAGGATTTTTGCATCTATGTTCATTAGGGAGATTGGTCTGTAGTTTTCTTTTTGGGTTGGGTCTTTCCCTGGTTTTGGAATCAAAGTAACACTTGCTTCCAGGAATGAATTTGGAAGTATTGCTTTCCTTTCAATTTCCTTGATGAGTTTAAAGAGTAATGCCATTAGTTCTTCTTTAAATGTCTTGTAAAATTCAGCAGTGAAGCCATCAGGACCTGGGCTTTTCTTTGTTGGTAAATATTTTATTACATTTTCAATTTCACTCATTGTAATTGTGGTGTTTAGAATTTCTATATCTTCTTCATTTAACTTTGGCAATTTCTATGTATCTAGGAATCTGCCCATTTCTTCTGTGTTTTCCATTTTATTGGAGTAGAGGTTCTCGAAGTAGGTATTGATGATCCTCTGGATTTCTGTTAGATCTGTTGTGACTTCACTTTTTTCATTCTTAATTGCATGTATTTGTGCATTTTCTTTCCTTTTTTGGATAAGGTTGGCTAAAGGTTTATCAATTTTATTTATTCTTTCAAAAATCCAACTCTTTGATTCATTGATTTTTTTGTATTGTTCTCTTTGTCTCCATTGCATTGATTTCTGCCCTGATCTTTATAATTTCCTCTCTTGTACGAGCTTTAAATTCATTATGCTCTTCTTTTTCTAGGAGCTTGAAGTTCTGCATTAGGTTATTTATCTAAGTTTTCTCTGTTTTCCTAATATGGGCATTCACTGCTATGTATTTCCTGCATAGGACCTCTTTCATTGTGTCCCATAGATTCCTGTATTTTGTACTGGCATTTTCATTTACTTGTGGATACTGTTTAATTTCTTCTTTGATTACTTCTGTGACCCATTGGTTGTTCAAGAGGGTGTTATTCAGTTTCCATTTGTTTGTTGGGATTTTGCAGTTTCTTATGTTATTGATCTCCAATTTTATTGCATTATGGTCTGATAATATACAGGGAGTAACTTCAGTTCTTTTACATTTACTTAGACATGTCCTATGAGCTAGCATGTGGTCTACTTTGGAGAATGACCTGTGTGCAGCTGAAAAGAATGTGTATTCTGATTTTGTGGGGTGGAACACTGTGTAAACACCTATTAAGTCCATTTGTTTAATAGCTTGGTTCAGTTCTAGAATTTCCTTGTTACCTTTTTGTCTAGATGATCTGTCTATTTGTGATAGTGGGGTATTGAGGTTCCCCACTACAATTGTGTTAGTGTTTATTTGGTTTTTCATGTCTACTAATATTTGTTTTGTATAGTTGGGGGCATTTGTATTTGGTGCATATATATTTAGGATTGTCATCTCTTCCTCTTGGATTGTTCCCTTCACAAGGATTTCATGAACACCAAACCAGCACTACAAGCAATTCTAAACAATATCTTAGAAAAAAGCAATGAAGGTCACAACTCCATGAGGTCCACCAGAGGGAAGCCACCAGGCAAGGTAAGACACTAGAGGGAAAGGGGGAAAAAATAAGAAATAAAAGAGCCAACAAAAGTAAAACATCATGACAAGGATGAATCAATATCAATCAATTATAACCATCAATGTTAATGGCCTCAATTCACCAATCAAAAGAAATAGACTGGTAGAATGGAGTAAGAAGCAAAATCCAACAATATGCTGTATACAAGAAACACACCTAACTCAAAAAGAAACTCATATCCTGAAAGTAAAAGGATGGAAAACAATTCTCCATGCCACAGGAACCCAGAAGAAAGCAGGGGTAGCAATCTTATTTGCAGACAAAGTAGACTTTAAACCAAAACTAATTAAGAGAGAAAAAGATGGTCACTACATCCTTGTGAAGGGAACAATCCAAGAGGAAGAGATGACAATCCTAAAATAGTAACTAATGTTATTCTTCTTTGCATTGTCTAGCAGTTGTTGGATTGATTTTTCATGGTCCCTTACTATTTTTAAGAAATCTCTATTTTCATGGTCTCTAACTGCGATCCTGTGTTCTATATTTGATAGCCTATCTTCAGATTCCCTTAATCAGCTGTGGATACTTTCAGTGGAGTTTTTGATCTCTTGAATATCTGTTTGAATCTGTTTCATAGATTCCATTTCTTTCTTATGTTGGGCAATCATGATTTCCATTTCTTTCTTATGCTGGGTATTCATGGCTTCCAGCAAGTTTCTGAGCTCATCTACTTTTTTTATCTCTTTCTGTTCTAGATCCTCTAATCAAGTCTTTCACTCTGCTCACCATCTCTGTGGATATCTGGGAGATTATTTCTGTTTTGAATTTTTCTAGAGCCTCATTCATCTGTTTTGTTACTTGCTGTGCTATCAGTTCAGGGTGTCCAGGTGGTTGATTATCAGACTTTTGCACCTCATTTCCCCCAGAAATTGCCTTTTGTGGGGTGGAAGTCTGAGTTTGTGACTTGCTTAAATGGCTTCTCATTTTTGTTTTTGGTACTGTCCCTGGTTTAGTTCCTGGGTTGATATTATGAAGTTGTTTATTGTAAGTATCTTTGTTGATCTATTTAAAACCCTTATGGAATGATTGCTTCTCAGAGGTATCTACCAGATATAGCTGGTCTTTAGGTTTTGAGTTTATAATGACTCTGAGGCTATCTCATTTTCATTACACCAGGAAGGAAAACTGTTCAGATCAATCATGACACCTTAGCCCAAGTCATACAATCAGCAGCACCACAGCATCAAATACCTCTTAAAGAATGACATTTTGTGGTAGTTATTAATCTAACACCTTTAGCTGTGTGAATTAAATCAAGATCGAGGACCCACCCAACATACAGTGAATATACTCTTCAATATAACAACTTTACCCTTTGGGATGAGAGTTAGAAGGAATTGGGGATGGAGGGATAGATGGGAAGAAGGATAGGGGAAGGTTAGCAGTGTGGTCAGAGGACACAGGTGAGAAGGAAAAAGAGAATAATAGGAAAATAAAGAAGAACTCTGAATGAGGACCAAAACAGTGACAAAAAGGGAAGATGAACAATGTGGGAAAGCAAGAGAGTGAGTGTAAGAGAGAAAGGAAAGAGAAAAGAAGGAAGAAAAGAAAAAGAGAAAACCCAATATTTGCAAAGAGTAGGAAAAAAATTAGAGATAAGAAGAGCAAAAGAAAAGAAAAGAGAAAAAAACCAGAATAATAAAACTAATTTTGGGAATAAAAAATAACCATGAAGATGAAGGGCCTCTTTCAGGGTATGTCTCTGCTGTTACAATAGACAGCGTGGGTAGCAGTGTGCAGATATAAATCAATGAGTCTCAGCAAGCTAGTCGCAGACCCATGAGATTCAGGCAGATTTCTGGCTGCAAATCCCAAGCTGAAGTCCCTGTCCTCCCGTAGGGTTAAACTCTGCAGAGTTGTATTGCAGGTTCCAGCTGCCCTTCCCCTGAAGATAGTCTGGGTCCTGATGGGAGGTGAAGGTGACTCCAACTTACCCCGTACAGTGGTCCGGTGGTCCGGTGTCCTCTGCATCTTTGTAGTGTGGAACCCGGTGGCTGTACAGAGGAGCGGGGGGGAGGGGGTGTGTGGGGGGGTGGGGTGGTGGGGTGGCGGTGTCCAGTGGATTGCTGCCATGGCGCGGGCTGATTCAGCGCGTTCCGGGCGACTGTCGACGTTGCTACAGCGTCCGCAGACCTGCCTGTCTGCAGCAGGCTGATTCGGCGCCTCACGCAGAATTTATTTTTGAAAGGAAAGAGAAAATATTTTGGTGCCAGTTAAGCTCTGACATCTTTTGGAGATTACTCAGTCAGAAGTTAAAGAAAAAGTAGTTAAATAGTTTAAATGTACATGTGATGAACTCTTTAAATGCTAGAAATTTGTTACAGCTTCTTCTGTTAGAAATGAGGCTCCCCCCAAAGGCCTTGCAGAGTACCATGAAGTTATCTTGTCACATTGGCTGGGGAAGAGCACAAACTACAAAGCCTTTTAAGGGTCAACATTGCTAACTGGACCAGGGACAGTAAAGGAAATCATAGTAATGCTTCTTGCTAGTGATACAGTAATGTGTAGTATTACAGTTCTGACTATAAAGATGATAACTATATTAATCTCTCCTTAAGAATTATACTTTTGCCTACCAGTGGGACAAATTTGTAGATGAGGCTGGGCTTGCTCTTTTCATCTGTCATCAGCCCCAACTAATAACAATTGACGGTCTTTTATAGAGATCATTTGGTGACAAACACAAATAGTTGAGTGACTTTTTGGACAGCAAACCTGTTGCTTGGCAAGAAACACAAAGTGTTGAGTAACTGTTTTTTGAACCTTATGGCTTATCCTGGAAGAGATCTGCTGACATTTGCATAGATGACACAAAAGCCAAGGTGAATCACCCTGTGAGCCCTGAGTGCGGCAGCAGAGGTAAGTTGTATCAGCAGTCTTTGCGGTCTTCATTGCCAGTTGTGTGCAGTTGAGGAAAAAGAAACAGTTTTGCTTAGAAATTCCATTGGTGAAGCCTAGAAAAGTTGTGAATTTCATTGCATCTCAACTCTTTGAATACATATCTTTTTAATAATTATGCACGACAAATAGAGGCACATGAGAAGCATTCCTGCTGTGGAAACAGCATGAAGTTTTTTCCACAGAAAGTACTGGGACACCTGTTTGAGTTTGACCTAAGCAAGCTGTTTTGGCCTCAGACAATTTCTACCTCTAGAACAGCAGATGGACGGTTAGATGGACAAGTCAAGGTTGGGCATTTTGCACACCTTGTGTGAAAATGAACAAAGTGAACCTTTTATTTCAATGAAGAAGAAAACTAACAGTTTTTCTTGCTAGTGATAAAATTTGAACCTTTCCTGAAAAATTAGAATGCTGTAAAACTTGAATCCATTACCATGAGCTTGTGGGCTTTCCTTATATGTGGTAATATTAATGAATGTTTAGTATTGTATTAAATATGTTAGTATTTGGAAAATCTGTTTAACTCAGTAATCAGTGTTTCCCAAGTGAGAACTGTGTGATTTTATAGAAATATTCACAAATAAACTATCCATTTAAAATGTCAAATAGATTAATTGTATACAATATAATATAATCACAAGAAAACTTTATTATTATGACTTCTGATTCCACATTGCAACTAACCATTAAATACTATCTCTTGTTGTATTTTGCATAGCATCAAAATACAATGTCCACTATTATTTGAGAAAACTATTGTATATTCCTCCCTTTCCCAAATATCTGTCCATGTGAGGCTGACTTTTACTCATATTCTTCAACCAGAATAACACATCACAATAGACCAAATGCAGAAGCAGATGTGACAGTCATCCATCAGCTCAGACATTAATGAGATCTGTAAAAATGCAAACAAAATTACTCTTCTAATTAATTTTTTTTTCATTTTGGAAAATACAGCTGAAAGTACAGTTGAAGAAATGCTAGCTATCGGTGGTGGTACACACCTGTAATCCCAGCACTCGGGAGGCTCAGGCAGGAATATAATGAGTTCAAGGCCAACCTAAACAACTTAATGAGTTCAAGGCCAGCCTGAATTACATATTAAGACCCCTGCCTCAAAAAACAAAATGAGAGCCAGTATGGTGGCACATGCCTGTAATCCCAGCACTTGGGAGGTTGAGACAGTAAGATCGTCGTGAGTTTGAGGCCAGCCTGGAATACATAGTTCAAGGCCAGTCTGAACTATACAGTGAGACCTTGTCTCAAAAAACCAAAAAAAACCAAAACAAAATGTCATTTATGTTTCCATGTAATGGACATATTGCAGTATAATGTTTTTAAATAAATAAGTGCATACCAAACATTGGAGAACTGTTGAGCTAATATGTTTCTCCACATACCATTTATTATATACCTGGTAACCTAGTGAAATTGAGTTGTCCATATTCTAGGCTATTCAAATTGCCTACGCCTTCCTTATTATTCACACCAGTTCCCATTCTTGGCAGTTCAAAACTATTGGCTCTGCATTCCACAACCTAACTTGGAACATCCTTGGGGCAGCCATTCCCATCTCCTTCCCTGCTAACAGAACCTGTTCTATTTTCTCCTCTTTTGAGAATGGATCTCTCTCCAGCCTCAGGAGATCTTATTCCTTTTGCCATGTCCTTGTTTAAGCATGGCTGTGGGACACATTCTTAACCAAATAAATGTAAAACGTCTGTTGAGGGGCCTTGGGAAGTGTATTGCCAATCTTTAAAGAAATTTTTTGGTGCTAGGGATGAAACAAGGGCCTTATACCTACTAAGCACAAGCTCTACCACTTAGCTATAGATTTAGCCCTGTCAATCTTTTTTTTTCCCCATTAAGTTTATTGGTACATTTTAGGTATAAAATACATTTACATACATCATTGGGATCTTGTACCATTACATGAGTATCTTGGTTCTTATTTTTTTCCCCTTCCCTTGCCCTCCCTTTGCCCCCTCCACCCTTCCCTATTTGCAAAGATTTTTGTTTCTGTTTTTTTCCTTTTCTCATATTTTTTCTTTTCCTTTCTTTCCTTTCCCCTTACCCTCCCACTTCCCCTGCTCCTTTAGATGTTTACTTCCTATTACACGATATCAATTTTACATTTTTAAAATTACAATTTCAAGACCTAGGAGACATTACCACAGATTTTTCAGAATTTAAAAGGATATAGAAAGCATATTACAAAAGTCTGTTTTAAAATAAATTTGACAACTTCTAAGAAGTACCTTGGAAGACAAATTAATGAAACTTAACTCTGGAAGAAATATAAAATTTGAATAGTACCTATGAAAGAAAGTATATTCCTAGCTTGAAAACCTACCTATATGACAACAACAGGCTCATATACATTTTAACTGATAAATTATATCAAACATTTAAAGCAGAAAAAGAAGGAACACTTCTCCCCTCATTTTAGGAAATCAAGACTGTGCTAATCCTAAAACTGGATAAAGATAATAGAAGAAAAAAGTATGAACATAGATAGAAATTTGTTTAACAAAACAGACTATTAGAAGTCAGATCTGGCAGTATGTAAGTGGTTTTATTATAGGGATGGCAGTGTTGGTTCAGCACTGGAAGATCCACCCCCCAAAGTCATCATTTTAACAGAGGAAAGGAAAAAGCCATATGATCCTGTCACTAGTTGGAAAAAAAGTATTGGACTAAATTCCACAGCTGTTCATGGTAAAAGCTATCAGGAGACTAGAAGTACAACCGAACCTTCTCAACAGATTAAAGGCATGTACTCCATACTTCCAGTGAGAATGCCTTATATGAATGGAGAAGATATAATGCTTTCTCCTTAAGGTAGGGAACAAGGGAAAATATGCCTGCTCTTCATCTGTCCATTAAACTTTGAAACCTAGGCCCAAACCAAAATAGTCTGACAATAAAATGACACAATTAGGATAGGATTGGCAAGGTAGAAGTAAAATCTTTATATGTAGATGAAATGATCATCTACAGAGAAAATACTAAGAAATCTCTAGGAGCCCCTAGAACTTGTATTTGAATTTATCAGGATTAGAAAAGACAAGGTATATATAAAAATTCAGGTCTGTGTATACTTGCTAGAAATGAAGAATTGGATACTGAAATTTAAAAGTTATGTAGGAGTACAAAGGACCTAGAAAAGTAAAAAAAAAAAAAAAACAGTTCTGGAAGATGTTTAGTACCTAATTTTAAGACTTCTTCTAAAGCTACAGTAATCAAGGCAGTGTTGGTGTAAGGAAAGACATAGATCATTGGAATGAAACAGAATCTAGAAATAGAACCACACATATATGGTCCACTGAGTTTTGAAATATTATTTAACATTAATATTTTATAGAATATAAACTCAATTCAAGAGCCGAGGAAAAGTGTTTTCAGCAAACGGCACTAGAACATCTGGTATCCGTATATAAAAAATTAACCTCAAGCCTTTATTTCCATACATAAAAATAACTTGAAGGGATCTATGAACCTAAATATGAAAGCCTGAAAGTATAAAACTTTAAGAAGAAATTATAAGGGAAAATATTTATGAATTTAGGGTAGGCAAGAACTTCCTAGGATACAAAAAAAATGATGTATAAAAGCAAAAAATTGATAAACGAGATTCCATCAAAATTTAGAACTTTAAATGACATCATTAAAATGAAAAGTAGTCCTTAAACAGACCATATTTACAATGGATACAAGCTATGGCCAGAATGTATAAAGAATTCTTACAGCTCATTAATAGATGACCCAATTAAAAAGTAGATATAAGAAGATGATAAATAGCCAGTATAGCACAAGGAAAGGTGTGCAACTCTAGAATCAAAAAATATTTTCTTTTGTATTAAATTCTTTTATTGGTACATTGTAGGTATACAACACAATTACATTTCTCATTGGGAATTGTACCTTTATATAATGCATCTTGGTTCTTATTTTTTCCCCATTCCTAGCCCTCCCTTCACGCCCTCCACCCTTCTCTATTTACAAAGACTTTATTTCCATTTTTTCCATTTCTCATCATTTTTTCCTTTCCCTTCTTTCCTTTTCCCTGCCCCTCCCACTACCCCTACCCCTTTGGACCTTTTCTTCCTATTTTGCATTATCGATTATTCATAGCATCAAAAAATATTAATCAGTACAATAACAAGATTGAATTATACACTCATTAGGGAGATGAAGTTAAAAGTTTTAAAAGCCTTGTCATGACTTTTTCTTTTTGTTGGATTCTCCCCGTTTGCATTTAATTTGTCACGCCCAATGGATTCATTCTGCTGGGCTTCCTGGGGTTGTGATCCTCATTGTCTTTTCCTAGGGTATTGTCTAAAATTTTTTGGAGTGCTGGTTTGGTATTCATGAAGTTCCTGAGGTTCCCTTTATCATGAAAGTATCTTATTTCTCCATCAATTTTGAAAGATAGTTTTGCAGGGTACATCAATCTGGGTTGGAGGCTGTTTTCCTTTAGGGCTTGAAATACATCACTCCAAGCTCTTCTTGCCTTGAGGGTTTGCATTGAGAAGTCTGCTGGGATTCTGATGGGTTTTCCTTTGTATGTGATTTGTTTCTTTTCTCTCACTGCTTGTAGAATTTTGTTCTTTTGTTGGGTTTCTGGAATCCTAAGTATTATATGCCTATGTGTAGATTTTTTTGATCAAGGCTAGCTGGAGCCCTATATGCCTCACTTATTTGTATGTCAAGTTCTTTTGCCCTGCTTGGAAAGTTTTCTGCCATCACTTCTGTGAACAGTTTTTTTTATGTCATCTACACTCTTTCCTCTTTCCTCATTGACTCCAATCAGTCTTATGTCATTCTTCTTTGCATTGTCTAGCAGCTACTGGATTGATTTCTCGTGTTCCCTTAAAATTTTAAAGCAATTTTTCTTTTCCTCCTCACTAATTGCAATCTTATCTTCTATATGTGAAATTCTATCCTCACATTGGTTCATTCTGCTGCGTAGACTTTTGATGGAGTTTTTAATCTCTTGGAAATCTGTTTGCATCTGTTTTATGGATTCCATTTGTTTCCTATGTTGGTATTCCATCATGTTCCTCAGCTCCTCTATGTTTTTTATCTGTGTCCGCTCTAGATTTATTAATCATGTCTTGCACTATGAGCACAATCTTTGCTATTATCTGAGTAATTATTTCTGACTTCATTTTTCCCAGATCCTCTTTTGTTGCCAATTCAGAGAGTCCAGGTGGTTGAGTATCAGATTGTTCCATCTTGTTTCCCTTTGGGGCTGCTGTAGGTGATTCAGAAGTCTGTTTTTGAGGCTTGTTTACATTACTTCTCATTTCCATGGGGGGATGGGGGGTGGGTGCTTCTGGCACCTGTGTGGCTCACCTTCTCTGCCCTAGGAGCATGGAATGGCAATGGGGAAGCCTCCTTCCAGGTGCTGGGACTGGCTCACCTTCTCTGCCCTAGGAGTGTGGAATGGTGGTGGGAGAGCCTCCTTCCAGGTGCTGGGACTGTTTCACTTTCTATGCCCTTCTCTGCCCTAGGAGCATGGAATGGCAGTGGAGGAGCCTCCTTCTGGGTGCTGGGACTGGCTCACTTTCTCAGCCCTGTCAATCTTAAAATGATAATATAACACATTGTTGATTCCTCTTTTCAGTTTGGATATTGTGGGGAGATAAGGCCTGGGGCCACTGCAGCTATTTGGGGCCCCTGAGGAGAACAGCCTAGTGAACAAGCTGATGGGTGGTAGGTGGCACGTCATAAAGACAGAACCACCTTGGCTCTTGGTGACACTGGTGTTGTATAAAATTAGCCCTGCCACTGAGCAATCTCTGGATTTTTAATTAGATAGCTAATATGTTTTTCCATGGGGTAAGCCATTTTGATGAAAGTTTACCTTTACTTTAGGCTGAAAATATTCAAACCCCTATAGACAGTAATATGATCTATTTTTACTTGACTCTCCCACTCCATCTGGCTTCTTTGGGTGGGAAGCCTGTGCTGCAGAATGAGAACAGCTTTAACCCCTGGCCTCTCAGGCCCAGAGCGAGGTGCAGTGCCACTGTCCTGTGAGAGACCAAGGGAGGGTGACTGAATCTCTCTATGTATTGGTTTTCTCACTTGCAAATCATAGGTAAGAAAGGCTCTTTTTTTATTTTTAGTACCGGGGATCGAACTCGGGACCATGCACTTGAGAGGCAGGCAGTGGAACCACTGAGCTAAATCCTCTGCCCTTAAATTTCAAATTTTATGTTTACAGATTAATTTCCTATATTTATGTTTTGCTATTATTCTCCAATCTATTTCTTGATATGAATATTTATTTTATTTTGAGCATTCATATTTTTAAAGGTCTATAAAGATATAAATATTCCTTGGAATTGTCCTTTGGTTTGATTTACTTGGTTTTTTGCAATGTAACACTAATACAGTATAACACTGTATGTTCTATAGGATCTTTTGTTTAATATCATTTTTCATTAGAGTAAAAGTTTTAAAACCTCAAACAGATTTAATTTGTCATTCTTTTTATTAATTATATTGGTACATTTAAGGTATACAATATAATGACATTCATCATTGGAAATTTGCACCTTTACATAATCCATCTTGGTTCTTGTTTTTTCCCCAGTCCCCTGCCCACACTAGTGCAGCTTGGGAGTAGCAGAGGCAACAGTGGGACTCTATCTACCACATTTTCTGTCTTTGGGCTGATTTTCAGGTCCAGAATACAGACATGCATACTCCTTGTCCACCTCTGTTTTCTTTGCTATACTGAAAAATGTGTTTTTCATGAAACCCATGTCATACTAATTCTGAATATATGACAGTTGTGTTCATTTGATGCTACTACCCTACCAAAACCAAGCTATCAGTTTTCATATGTATAATTTTACAGAAAATGAAACATTTTTCCTAAATTAATTTTAATATTTTACATTTACTGATAAGTAATAATCGACTGGATTCATGTGGTAATGTGTGAGACCCGCATTACATATATACATTGTGAAATAAACATATCAGTCAAAAAAAAAGGAAAGGCTCTTTTATGTTTCATGACCATGACTAGGAGCTAATGGAAGGGCTCAGGGTATAGATGAGTGGTAGTAGTGGTTAGCATGTGTGAGGCTCTGGATTCCATTGCCAGCACCATAGAAAAGCAACACAATAACAACAAAACCCCAATAACATATTTAAAGTCTCTGGAGCAATTTCCATCTTCTCCAGTCCATAAAAGTGAGATTCAGACAAATGAAAGGTGCCTTTGATCATGATCACAAACTTGGTTGAGGCCAGAACTTATAGGTCAAATCATATAAAGTTACCAATACCCATACACTCTTTGCTTACAGAAATGATACTTTTATGTGGTGCCATCTCCTCAGTACTTAATGGAGTGTGGGCAGGAATAGTTAAAAGGCCTGGCTCTGAGCAGCATCAGAGATCTGAGATTCAACATGACACCAAGGAGGCAACTCCTGCAGTGACAGCACAAGCAGACAGCACAGGCAGCAGATCAGAACAAGCCAGTGCACTGTGTGTATATGACTTAAAACAGTAAAGTGCTGGCTAAATATTATTAGAACAAAAACTATTGGTAGTCTTACAAGCAATCTTCAGTGCCTTACCCATGCCAAGTACACATTTAAATAGTAATATATTCAACATTTCACCTTTTCACTTGGAAAGACCAAAATGTGAAGAACATTTTACATTGTGCTATAAATGTTAATTGGCAGCACCATAGACACTGGGGATTTTATTCATTTTATGATCCCTGTGGGACCACATGGAAGGAAATAAAATATTTTTCAAAGCTTTTGGGGTCCTAACAAATTTAGGCATCTTACTCACTAAACTGGTTTACATTTAAAGGATAAGTGCATAATAAGAGAAGTGTGGCCTTTTGACATCCTCCCTGTGAAATAATCATATGCCAGCTGCCAGCGAAAAACTAACCTCATTTTTCCAAAATGCCAGGAATGTGGCAGAAGCCACAGGTGACCCACTCCCTGGTGCACCCTTGCTGCCTGACAGTCCTTGTCCTCACAGAACCCCCTCCTTCTTGGGGACTCTTACCCTTGGTCTACTCTGGGAGCAGGCTGGCTGGGATGGGAGGGTCATGGAGGGGCAGGACTGCAGACTCCAGAAAGGCTACTTTGTCACCCTCGCCTGTGCCCTGGCACTCTAAGGTGGCCTATTCATGCCCATGGAAACCTTTCCTTTGATGTCCTGGAAGCACCCCAATGCTCTCTACACTTGTCTGGGGGATGGTGCCAGCTCAGGAGCTTGCTGGTGGTCCCAGTCCCGAGCCAAATCTCCCTTTTGTTTCCCAAGTGGCTTTTATCTCAAGCGCTGGGAAAATACAAGCAAAGCTCAATGAAAATTGATCACAAGGTCTATAGGGACCCCAAGCTCTGACTCAACGCCAGGCCTTGGAACTGGCCCCCATGGCTAGTGCCTGTTCATCTGGGTGGCCCTTGCCATGATCTGGGTGAGGGGCTGTGAGGACACCGAGAGTATCTGTCTTCCTCTTGGCTATGGGTATTAGTGCTTGCGGCCTTGCTGATCTTCCAGGCTCGTGCATCCCATATGGTTGCCTGTCAAGAGGGAAACCAGGAAGGAAGTACTGGTCTTTCCATGTGTACTTGGTACTGGGGATGAACCCAGAGCCTATAGCCTGAGCAACATCTCCAGCCAGTTTTACTTTTTATTTTGAAACATGGTCTCATTAAGTTATTCAAGCTTGGCTCAGCTTCCCAAGTGCTGGGACTACGGTTGGGCACCACCATGTCTGGCATTCTATTGCTTT
This sequence comes from Heterocephalus glaber, assembly GCF_053883595.1. Lineage (NCBI taxonomy): Eukaryota > Metazoa > Chordata > Mammalia > Rodentia > Bathyergidae > Heterocephalus > Heterocephalus glaber. Next base: position 44,824,280 of record NW_028258308.1, read on the forward strand.
TATAAAATGAAAGAATTGCAGCAAAGCTTCATGACAAAATGTTAACATGTGATATTTTGGTGGTGGCTGAATTAATTGCTGTGTTTCTCAATTTTTAAATTTGACACTATTGAAAATGTTGAAATTAGCAGCCATAACGTTTGCTGCTACTTGGACCTGGAATGGCCCCTAAAGGCCCACGTGTTTGGTCCCCAGGCTTGGTCCCCAGCCTGTTGCTATTGGGAGGTGGTACAGACCCTGAGAGGTGGAGCTCAGCAGGAGATTGTGGGTGGCTGAGGTGGCCCTTAAAGGGGAGTGTGGGTGGCCAGTATCTTCCTTTTCCTTTGTGTTTCACATCCTGACCATGAGGTGAGCAGCTGTGTTCTACTATGTGCTTCCCACCATGATGTGCTGCCCCCCATGCCCAAAAACAACAGAGCCAAATGACCATGGACTGAAATGCTCGAAACTATGAGCCAAACAGAACTCTTGTAATAAGTTGATAATCTCAAGTACTTTGTTACAGTAATGGAAATCTAAGTAACACAGCAAATTTCTTCTTTTATATATTTTTACCTTTATCCAGTTTTATTGACATATAATTGTTATATAATTTATTGACTTATAATCTGACAAATCAGATTATATATATTTAAAGCATGCAATATGATGACTTAATATACATTGTGAAATGCTTACCAGGATCAAGTTGATTGGTACATTCATCATCTCATATAGTTACCTGGTGGTTTTTTTTTGGTGGGAGGATCTTTCTAAAGTACAGGTTGAGTGATGTTTATATAAGGTGCTATGAGGAAGGTACTGTGTGGAGACCTAATTGGACATGAGCCCATGATTTATAAAAAGGTGACACTGAAGGACACAGGGTCATGTGGAGAACCAAATAAAAATACTCAGATATAACACAGATAAGACTGTGATATATTGAAGTCCTGAGCAAATCAAATGTAAGCACTTGCATGGCCTGAGGAAGGGTGCTATTTCAGACCACACTTCTCTTGGAGAGCTAGCCATCATCCCAAAGGTCATGATGGCCCTTCCCTGTGCAGAGGTGAGGAACAAAAGCAAAGCAGCACTGGCAACAGCAGGAAAATCCACTCCTTGGACAGGCACAAGAGGAGCTGGAGGGAAGCCCACACCAGGAATACAGCAATCCAGAATCCAGATGAAAATATTTCAAGCAAAAATAAGAACTCTCATAGAAAAATGAAAGCTGAAAAAAAAAAAATGAAAGCTGGAGTCTTAATCACTTTCTCATTGCTGGGACAAAGCACCCAACACACACAAGTTAAAGGAGGAGAGGTTTATTTTGGCTCACGGTTTGTAGAGGTTTCAGTCCATAGTCAGCTGGCTCCAACGCAGGGCAACATGGCAGAGGGGCATCACAGAGGAAAAACAGTCCATGGTATGACAGGCAGGAAATAGCTAGTCCTCCTTTCCCCCCCCTCTTTTTTTTTATTCCATCCAGGGGATAAGCCTATTGGTTGGTACCACTCATACCCAGGGTGGGTCTTCCACCTTCAGTAAATCCATTCAGTCTCACTCAGTACTATGCTAAATCAATCAGCCGACTAATCTAGTTTCACATACCCATAATCCAGCCACTCCCAAGAGCCCCACTTATGAGCACACGAGGCTTTGGGGGGACATCTAGATATAAGTAAGCCATGACAGCTAGTTTGGAACAATCAATGTGGCGGGGAGAAGAGTGAGGACACAGGATGTATCAGCAGAAGACAGAACAGGAAGCTGAGGATCAGACTGAGTACTAACCAGCCTCTTGGCTTAACAGCTAAAGCTCTCAATATTTTCAAGTGAGCAGCCTGGAGGCACATAGCAAACTTTTGTGATACAGCATTTTAATTTTGTTGTATATGAGAATACTTGCATTGTGTACAGGAAACTAATTTTAGGCCTTTGGAGGACATTTAAGATTCAAGCCATAACATAATTAGAACTCAGAGTGTAAATTCATCCTTAGAAAATACTCTGGTTGCTTTAAGACAGTTTCAGGTTAGAGAATCTGGCCAAGGATTGTTGGAAGTTTTAACTTAACCTGTCAAAATTCAGCTGCGAAGAATCAATAAAACTGGGTGATTGGCCCTGCTCCCTGAATCACAGCAGATTGTCTTGATAAAATTGACATCTCCCAGTTGCAGTCCATGTTACAAAAGGCCCTGGAACACCTTTTCTCTTTCTTTCTTTTCTTTGACATAGGGTCTCAATAGGTATTCTAGGCTGGCCTTGACTTCCTATGTAGAACTTGTGGCAATCCTCCTGCCTCAGCCTCTCAAATGCTGGAATTACAGGTGTGTGCCATCACACCAATCTACACTTGTTTCTGAAAAAACCAGCAGATACCTATTTTGATGGTTAATTTTATGGGTTAAAATGGCTGGGCTATGATGCCCAACATTACACTGAGTGTTTCTGTGAAGATTTGAAAAAAAATAAGATTAACACTTAATAAAGCCGACTGCATTCTCAAATTGCAGGTGGGCTTCATCCAATCATCCATCCAGTCAGAGGCCTCAGTAGTAGGCCAGGTGTGGCCTACCTGAGCAGAAGGGATTCTGCAGCAGAAGGCCTCTGGCTCACACCGCAAATCTCCTGGGATCTCCAGCCTGCTGGCCTGACCTGCAAAATCTGGCCTTGCACCACCACGAATGTGTGAGTCAATTCCTTAAGATAAATCTTTTTTCCCTTCCTCTCTCTACATCCTATTGGCTGTTTCTTTGGAGAACCCTGAATAATACACATGTACACCCATAAAACTCCAAGTTATCCACACAAAATTGAGATGTCAAGGGGAATAGGATGAGAGATGGTCCACAGCTCTCAATATTTTCCATTATAAGTGAAAATACATGAGTTTTAGTTGCTAAAGATGAAAAAATTCTTCAAAATGATCTAGATCAGCAGTTGCTGGAGTTTGTGTCTGGAAGTCTCCCTGGGCACATATGTGAAGGCCTGGTCTCCAGCCTGGGATGAGCTGGGCCTGCAGGGAGACGATGACCCTCCATGATCCCAGAGCAGTGGGCCCACTGAATGGAGAGAAATAAAGCTGGGATAAAATAAAGCTTTTCTATTATAAACATTTGTTGTCGTGATGCAAACCTGACTATGATGGCAGTATCTTTACAGTATATCTTTACAAACAAAGTTTTATAAGATGCCCCAATATGCAAAATTATGGGGCAAGGAGCCCATTTATGTGAACCTTAACCAGCTCTTCAAAACTGGGATGTTTTGATTTATTATTTTCAATGTTTTCTTGCATGCCCCAGTGTTATTTTACTGTAATGCTATTCAAGTCTATACTGTTATAGACATAAATTCCTTATGCTCATATGTCTCGCACAACAATAATAAAACAAATTTTCAAATTCAATAAGAATGTTACTACCAAGCCAATAAAATTTAATTTAGTAACATTAATTTAATTTGCCAAATGATGTTGTTCTGCTCAAACAAAATTGCTACTTGGTGACATGAATATGGTAATGACTTCTCTGGAGAGGATGACCTCTTTCTGTGTGTTTGACATGCCTGAACTTGTCGAACTCTCCACACCTTTCTCTATTTAAAAATATGTAACAGGGCAACTTCCGTTTGTATGGGTCCCATAATATCACTTGATGTGGATTCTGTTGAGACCTTTCAATTCTTTTCTGGGCATCCCATGGAAATTTAAGTAGTACTGCTTGGTGTCAAAAGGAACAGACACACAGGTTCCTGTGACAGCAGCATGATCCAGATAAAAGCTTGTGTGAGTTTTCATCAACATGAAAACACTAACAGAAGGGAACAGGCTAATGTGGCACCGTGCTATTAATCAGGACATCTAGTGGAGGCTGAGTGGATGTTCTTGTTTTATTCTTTTGACTATTCTGTTAAGTTCTGTTAAGTTTTTTAATTAAAAAGCTGGTAGATCTGGGCATGATGGCACATGCCTGTAAACACAGCACTGTGGGAGGCTGAGGCAGGAGGATCACAAGTTCAAGCTAAGCCTGGGCAATTTAGCAACTCAGCAAGACCCTGTCTCAAAATAAAAAAGGAGCTAGGGATATAGCTCAGTGTGAAGGCCCTGGGTTCAATTGCCAGTATTGGAAAAAAAAGAAAAGAAAAAGTGGTAGAAAGAAATGTTTGTGGAGAATTCATACCTTCCAAGACTATGCCTATATCCCTTGGTGCGAAAAGGATTAATCTACTTCAACCCTTTATTTTATTGCCCATGACTTAGAATGTGATTACTGTGTCCATTGGTGAGAATCAGGAGAAGAACCTCAGGGTCCTTGTGCAGACCCTGCATCCACTGACCGTGCTCACCATCCTGATTATAAGTTGTAGGGTTTGGGGCCCTGTGGTTTTTCCCAGGGTTATATTCTGTTATAGGGAAGTGGGAGAGGATTTCACTCTCAACCTGTGTTTCTTTTTTTTTGGTACTGTGGATCAAACTCAGGACCTTGCACTTGCAAGGCAGGCGCCAGAACCACTGAGCTAAATCTCCAGCTTAACCTGTGTTTTTAAAGCACACTAATGTGAACTTTGAGAAGATATTATCTTGTACACCCCAAATACACCTCACTCACAATACAGTCAGGTGTGGATAGAAGAGGAGACAGGGCCTCACTCTTCTGTGAAGCACTTCATTCTTACACAGGAAAAAACAACAAAAAACCCCCAAACCTCATTGTTCCTCTACTCCAGGAATCACTAAATCACCCTCTAGTCAGGAATGACAGGAGGTCTAGACCCATGTGCAGGCAGCTTCCAGCCCTGCACTTCAGTTTCTGATCAGTAAAAATGGGAACATAAGGCTTAGGGAAAGAACAAAGATTATTATACATAAAAGCACTTTGAAAATAGGAGCATGAAGCCAGGCACTGGTGGCACATGACTAATTCTAGCACTCTGTGTGCTGAGGTAGGAGGATCACAAGTTCTAACCTGAGGAGGGAGAGGGAGAGGGAGACAGGGAGAGAGTGAGGGAGAAAGAGAGGGAGAGAGAGGGAAGGAGGGAGAGGGAGAAGGAAGGAGGGAGAGGGAGGAGGGAGGAGGGAGAGGGAATGAAGAAGAATATGAAATAAAGCAAAAATGTTTTAGGAAATGTTTATCATTGAAACCATCATTTTCCCCAAGGGACAGGAATCTGATTTCAGGATTAAATAATGACCGAAAGATGTGACTGTTATCAGAAGAACTAAAATGTCTGAGTTAAAAAGAATTTATGAAGAGTTTAAACGAATGCTATTGTCTATCCTACTGAGAGGGTCAGGCTCATGGGAAAAAGCCAGGGAAAAATGTCAGGTCATGTTTTATGTGAGTCAGACACTGTAGGTACTCATCAGTGGAAATTACAGACAGAGGACTGTTCAGAGAAAACCTTATTCCCCCTGCTGCAAATATATAGAACTGCAAAGATATGGTAAAAGTGAACTATCTTTTGGTTTTCAATAACAATCAACAGCTTTTGCAGGCTATAATCTTGTTCTTAGGGTCTATACTTACAATTAAGTTCTGGATGAATCCATCTGACCACAAACCTTAGAAGTTGTGCAATGTCTTCTGTAGATATTATGTTCACAGTTCATTATAAAGATTCTGAATCCTGGGCAAGGGTGCCAGTTAGCATTCTGGTGCCTTTGGGAGAGCCTGGTGGTGGGAAATAAAAATCTGCAAGCTGTCTGGGCAACTTGGGAAACATGTTTATAAGCTGCCCAGGCAATGCCCGTCATTGTTCAGACTCCACCTCCCTCCAGAGCACACGGCAAGCCAGCTGGGGGCCGAAGGTCTCAAAGCCTTGTCTCAGGAAGGTGGCCACTGCTCTCCAGAGGTGCTAGCCTCCACCCTCATTCCTCACGCCCACACCTTTCCTGGGTGACTCCGCCCAACCTCATGGTCGAATCCACCATCCACCTGCTCCCAAGCACCTTTCGCATCCCATCTCCAAGACTGAAACAGTGGGTGGTGCACTCTGAGTCCCTGGGGGGCACCTGGGGCTCAGCACATCCCACTTGGAGGCGCCGTTCCCCAGCTTGGCCTGCATCCTCCTCTGCTTGCTGTCTCACGCGGAGGAACACTGGGCCTGAAGCCACTCCGGGCTCTTCCTTACCTCTCCTTCCTGGCCCTCCTTCCCACAGCTGTCTTCTCACCTCTTCCTGCCCTGCTGTGTCATCCTGCTGTGGCTCCGTCATGCTGCTCTCTGGGGCCCCCCGTTGCCCACGGGACTACATTTGAGTCCTTTGGGACAACAGTGAGCATCTTCCACCTTCCTTGACTCCACTCTGACAGTCCATGGTGCCAGGGTGCTCACCCCATAATTCCTAGGCACGCAGTTTTCTTCACATGCGGCCTGCACCGGAAGCACCCTCTCCAGCCTCATCTCCCTCATCTGGATGCCTGCTAAGCACCTCCTCTCAGACTCAGCTCACCTTCCTTCACCGGTTAGAGGATAGCCTCCACATCACGCCACTATCTTCTGCTGGTCAGTATTTCATATTGACCTCAGGATGCCTCATTGATTCACTCATTGCGAGCAGAGGCTGTGCCTTCAACAAGAGCTCTTCGAAAATATTTACTGAATGATAAATGATCTCAGTTTTTTCCCCTAACCTGTAAAGAATCATTTCCAAAACAGATACCCACAATGTGACACACCCACAAGCTGACTACAGGGGGAGGCTGGGCATCCCTTGGGGGAGGGTGACCTGGAAGCTCTACTTGCTCAGCATGGCAAAAGGAGCCCAGGTAGGGCCTGCTGGTGAGGCTTTGGGCCAAAGATCTACAGGAATGTTCAATAAAAGGACTAGACTCAAGAAATGGAGTTGTAAACTGGGTGCGGTGGTGCATCCCTGTAATCTCAGCAAATCAAAGGCTTGGGCAAAAAGATCACAAGTCCAAGCCCAGCCAGGGTAATTTAGTGAGTTAGCGAGACCCTGTATCAAAATTTTAAAAAATAAAAAGGGTTGGGGATGTAGCTCAGTGTGAAAGCCCTGGATTCAATGCCCAATGGCACAGAAAAAAGGAAGGAAGGAAGGAAAGGAAAGGAGAGAAAGAGAGAGAGAGTTAGAGGGTTTAATTGTGGCTCACTAGTCCTATGAATTGAGTTCCCTTTGGGCCTTAATACTTATCTCCAAAGGAGACTCTTGCATCAGAGAAACTCAAAGTTCTCTTCAGATCAAGAAACAGCATTTCAGAATGGAAAATGCTTTTAACAAGAAAAACAAGCTACAGTAGTTTTTCCCCCGGGATTAAAAAATGGTGAAGGAGAGAAGAATAGACATGCTTGCACTGGCACCCTGTGTGACACCTTAGTGTGGCATTCTAAGCAGTGGGGGTCTCTGCTAGGGACCTTGCAGATTGTTGTGACTGGGGTGGGAGGAGGAAATGATAGTGGTGGGAAGAGGCCAGGGATGCTGCTAATACGCAAGGCAGCCCCTCCCACTGCTACCACCAATGACCTGGCCCAAATGTCAACAGTGCTGAGGTGAGGTGCCTCACCCCTGCCCTTTGCCTTTGCCTCTTCCTTGGCCCTTGGCTCAGCTCATGGGTGGAACCATTTCTGCACAAAATACAGAGGCAATCATGTGTGTGTCTACTGATGATGCTGGAAAGGCCACAGTTGATGGACCACCAAAGAGAGCCTGAAGTTGTATGTATTTAGGGTGCTTACCTGTTCAGGATACACCTTGGAGACTCTGCCAACTACCACATTCCAGTGTCCTAGCTGCATTAAGTGAAAGTACGCAGAGTTAGTTCTGGACAAGATTGTGATGTGTCAAACTCATCATATTTCCCTTGCTGACAGGGACCTGTCCACTGTCGTACTGGTTCCTACACAAGAGGAATTCACAGCCTTATGGAAAATGCAATCCCAAGGGCCACATTCCCAGTGGGAAGGTTTCTATGAAGGCTTCTCAGGATAATTATTGGGAGCCCTCTTTCCCACTTTCTCTTGAATTCCACAGTTTCCATGTTTTTCACATGCTTAATTATATGGCTGGGTGTTACCTGGTGAAGGTTCTTGAGCCATGGTCACACCTTCCTTGGACTGCACACCTTTCCAAGACTTTCTGTGGTCCCCATGGGATCCACTGCAGCACTGAGCCAGGAGCAGAAATGCATTAAAAATGTTTTTGATGTATTTCTTCCTCCTAAAGAAGTTGTTTGCTGATCACAGTAAACTAACTTCTGTTATAAGGTGATACTCCTCTTGTCAAGCTTGGTCATCAGGGTCCCTTTGCTCTGCACACACCCCATCTCCTCGAACTCTAACCATATTTTAGTTACTTTAATAGTTGGACTTTGGAACTGGGTTTGAGGGGATGGTTTTGCCCAAAGAGGAAGGTGTTACAGGCCAAAACTTGAGGATGTGCTTTCCTTTAAGCCTGGCCACAATGGGAAGTTGCCACCAAACACTTTTCTAGATTCCTCCCACAGATCCATGAGAAATGACTGATTGCACTTTCTGTACCCTCCTATCCTTGGGATGTCACACACCCACCAAAGGCCTTGGCCTAAAGCTTGGCCCCCAGCTTAGCACTGTGGGGAGGTGGCAGAGACTCTAAGGGGGGGGGGCCCAGAGGAAGAGCTTTCAGTCACCAGACCACACCTGCAGAGGGGACTGTGGGACCCTGGTTTCCTCCTCTTTCTCTTGTTTGCTTCCCAGCTGTGAGATGAGGGGCTTTGCTCAATCACACCCTTCTGCTATGATGTGTGGCCTCACGACCAGCCCAAAAGCAACAGGGCCAACCATAGACAGAGACAACTAGAACTGTGAGCCACATAAGCCTTTCCTGTGTGTAAATCGATCAACTCAGGTACTTGTTATAGTAAGGAGAAGCTGACCAACACATATCCCTCCCAAACTTGTGGTTGAAATAGAAGCCAGAAGTGTCCTTGGTCAGAAAGAAGTGGTGCCAGAACCAAGAGATGGGAAGAGGACATGTGATGTCCCCTCTTCCTGTGTCTCTCCTTCCCATTCTTATTTTTCCAAGCTGATGTTCAGATTATTACTAATGTCAAGTTAGACTGACTTGGGACTCTGACAATTGGGAATTTTTGTGGCTAGAACGTATAATGCTCCTACACTTGTGATGATCCTGGCATCATCTGTGGCTGTCAGATAATCTTGCCTCAGCAGAACATATAAAATTTCTAGGACCACTTCCAACACTGTGAACACAGAATGGAAAATACTGTTAACAACTACGTGGGTAGAGTTTTAGGCCTAAACTAGTCAGGATCCAGACATCAAATAACTTTGTTTCTTTGTTTTTGAGGCAGAGTTTCACTATGTATCTCAGGCTGGTGTTGAACTCACTATGTGGCCCAGGCTGGCCTGTAACTTGCTGCAATCCTCCTGCCTCAGCCTTCCAAGTTTTGGGATTACAGGTGTGCATCACCACACCTAGCTCAAATAACTATTTTCTGTCATTGCTTATGTATATAGTTGCTGCTGGATACTGGCTCATTTCAACATAATTGAGAGGGTAGCAGTTAATGTTAGAACCCTGGCTTCAAATTTTTGTTAGGTTGCATCTGCTAATTAAGATGATTATAGTTCTGTCTTGCTCAGACTAGGCCTTCAGCAAGACTCAGGAGACTTGGAACCTGACTCCCATCTTGCTGCTGACTGTGAGCAAATGTCCTCAGGGATTGCTGTGAAGGGAAGAGGCAGGGCTCTGACCCTTTCAAGAAGACTTCTTAGAACCATCAGGCTCCTTCCATCTTATCAGCAGAGCCCCTCACATAACAGTGCTGTGAATCACCAGGAAGGACTGAGAGAGTGTCAGGTGGTTCAGCAGAAAGGATACCCAAGGCCAGGCTGTGCCCCTTCCTGCACTCCAGCCTGGTGGCCTCTCCCACAAATGGTTCCATGACCTTTACAGCTGCTGAGTGTCAGCAGCCAATGTCTGGTATCCTCAGGCTACCAGAGCCAGAGTGGCCAGCCTAGCCTCATTCTCCCACACCTCCTTGCACCTTCCCTGTAAGCTGGTGATCTGCTCCTCAGGCAGCAGGGTCAGCCTGCGTGGTCTCCAGGCTCCCTGAGTTGGAGGCTGATCCCCAGCCTGGCTTCCCACAGCATTGCTTGCCAGCCTGGCTGGGATCCTGCACTGTGCTGAGGAGCAAGGACCTTAGTGTTGGAGGAATGTTTCGCAATTCCTAAGGATATGGTAATGTGTATTCACCCTCAATTTAATCACAAGTATAGCAGCCATACACTAAATTATAGGCATCAGAAGTTGTTGATTGTTTACCAAAAACCAAGAGGACACTGAAATGCTGCCCAACAGAACATATTCTTTAAGAGAGAAAAAGGAAGTTCTTTCAAATGTCCCACTACATGTATTTTGCCCTGAAGAATACCCACAGAACATGCATTTCATGTCAAGCACAAGTTAATTTTCCCCCTGGTTCTTTCCCATGAACTTGCCACTAGGCCATAATTGCTCAGTCTCAACACCACTGGAATTCCAGAAAACTCCTTTGGTGAATGTGGTGCTTTGCCAAATAATTCCCCCTTGGCCTGTACTTTGCCTTGTTCTGGCAGCACTAACCTAGGTACCTTTGGCTCGGTCAGCTCCTCTATCTGTTCATTCCTTCCTGGGGCCCCACGTAGGGGACACCCTCAGATTCCTCCCTAGTTGCTGTTCTGTCCTCAACAACTTGCCTCCTCAAAGTCTTTTTCTAACCTCCAGAGAACACATGCTAGAAAAAATAACCAGCTACGAACCCAGATATGCCTGCTTAGATACTTTAACACACAATTCTGAGGATTACATCAACCCTGCTCTTCATCATTGTCCTGTTGGCATTGAGAGTCCTCTGACTTACATTTTTTAAAAAAAATACCACCTTTCAAACGTGCGTTCTAAGTTTTATCAATAATATCTATTCGGAAATAGTACAGAACTGCTACTTCTAGGAATACAAATTAATATTCAGAGCTTCTAATTGAATTGTTAAAATGTAAGGAGATGGTGATAGTCATTATCTGATTGTATGTAGGGTGGGCCTCTTCTTCCCATGCAGAGCCTACCCAGTGGTGGCGAACGTATGGCATGCTGGCTGGCCGTAGGCTTTTTACCATTAAAAGCTCTAAAAGGTTCACTATCACTGAGTCCTACACCCTCACACCTTTCCCTTTCTATTTCATAACAATTCCTCTCTCCATGGGTCATATGGATGTTCTAGTACCTCTTGTCTTTATGAAAATCAAAACTATTCCCTGACTCCATGTCCCCCTCTAGCTATTGCCCCTGTTTCTTCTTGATGGTTTGTCTTTAGTTCCTGTCTCAGGCCCCTCTCCTTTCCCTAACCTGCACCAGCTGGGCAGTGGAAAATGCTGCCACTGGCTTGGTGTCCATGTGCAAGGTGGGACCTCTCCTGTTAGGACTAAAAGGGGACCAATCAGGAACATCAGCCGTGTGCCTTGTCTTACACAATGCGGGACACTGGGGTGCTCTGACACTGGGGGTTGCAGAAAACGTGTGTTTGTGTGTATAATTTTTTTTCTGTATTAGGGACTGAATTCCAGGGAGCACTGAGCTACATCCTAAACCCTTTTTACTATTATATTTTGCCACAAAGTATTGAAAAGTTGCCCAGGCTGGCCTCAAATTTGCTGTCCTCTTGCCTCAACCTCCCAGGTTCCAGGTGTGTACTGCCATGCTCAGCTTACATGTGTTGTTCTTTGGTTTGAGAATATCTTATCTGTTCTTGTCCTTGAATGACAGTTTATCTAGATCTAGAGCTTTTTTTCATACTTGAAAACTGATTATTGCAAGTGAGGAAGGTGTACTCACTGTCTAACTGTTATTTCTTTGGAGATAGCTGCCTTTCTCCAGGGCTGTTTTTAAGGCTGTGTCTTCACTTTGGTGGTATGATGTGACTTAGTGTTCATTTCTGATTATTTAGCCTGGGGTTCCTTTAATTCCTAAGTCTGAGGATTGAATCTGTCATCAACTTTGAACATTTTCTTTCCGTTTACTGTTTAATCATTCTCTTTTCTTACAGAGTTCCAATTCTCTGGGCTGTGTGCCTTTTCATTCTACTCTTCATCCTGTGTTTTTCTCTTCACAGTTTTCATTTCTTTGTCTCTCTGTGCTTAATTCTGGGTAAAATCTTTGGGTGTTTCCCTGTTTATAATTTTTCCAATTTCTTTGATTTTCAACAAAATATTCTATTAATGTACAAAAAAGTCTTATTGTAAAATCTGTTTTCTCCTTCTCCTCTCCTCGTCCCTCTGTCCCCTCATGCTTGATCAGATTTCAGCATTAGACAGTTGTACACATCAAGTTTCAGATGTTTATTAGCAAGGTAAATTCTCAAGATGCACCAGTGACTTTGTGCAGTTAGAGGGAAAACATCCTTTCCTAAGTAAATAATTGTGCTTTTAAAAAGGAAATTTTAATTTGAAACTCAAGTCTTTCTTCCTTACTTTGCACCTACAGGCATTGAGCAGAGCCTGCAGGGGTCAGGGGTTCTAGGATTAGGGATGGTTCTTCCTGTCCCATTCAACGCAGGGTGGGACATTCCTTCTGTCCCACATGGCTTAACAGTGCTTGCCTAGTCCTCCAGCTGCAAAGGAAACACATCAAGGTGGGAGTTTCTTGGTCTGAATATTCTCAAAGTTGGAAACCCGAATCTTCCAGCAAATGACTGTCTCTCAATTCTTTGCGCCATATCTAATCTGCCTCTTAAGGTATCATTGACTTTTAATTTCTATAGTAATTATTAATATTTTTAGAAGGACTATGTTTCTTTTTCCAAGTCCATCTAGTATTTTGGTAGTGCCACATTGTTTCCTTATTTTTTTTTCCATTCAGTTTATTGGTACATTTTAGGTATACAATACAATTACATTTACCATTGGGATCTTATACCTTTACATGATGTATCTTGGTTTTTGCTTATGTTTTTGATTCTCTCTCTTATTTCTTTAAACAGTGTTAACAGGCTCATTTTATATTCTCTAGGGAAATTCCAATATCTGATGTCCCCGGGGCTCTAACTCTGCTGTTTCTGTTGATTCTGGCTCATGGTGGTTTGTTTACTTGTGTGTTTTTGTCCTTGGGGTTGTTAGCTCTTGTTCTACTTACTGGGCTTTATATGTGGAGTCTTGTGGAACTTTGCTTAAATATATATATATATATATATATATATATATATATATATATACCTCCAGAAAATTTTACCTTTGCCTGCCACCAGGTGCTTTCAACCCAAGACCACTGAGTTCGAGTTCTCAGCTCTGAGATTTTTGGACAGCCAGGTGATTTAACTTCATTCCCTGAGTTCATACACAGGAAGGCCATGGCTATACATTTTTAGGAGATTTTTTTCCCTGCACTTAAAGATAAGGCCCATGCAGGCAAGTTTCCTTGTCCTTATTTTGCAAGTGTCTAGAGCCTTTCCAGCTCACATTTTTGTTGAGGGTAGCAAATATGTAAGGCTGTCTCATTTCCAACTTCTCAAATTTAGCTGTGTGGCACAGAGATCGGTGGTATGTTGAATGTCACTGTTCAGAACAAAATGAACATCTGGATACAGGGTGCTAAAAAGTCAGACCCACTGTTAACCAAATTCAGCTATCTCCTAGAGGGATGACTGTTGTGAAATTGTTGGTGTGTGGTTGTCTCATTACCACAAATGACCCTGAGGGGCTGCCTAGACATAGAGAGCTATCCTGGTGATGACATTTCTCAATTTCCAAAAGTCACATTGACTTAAAGAGCTGGTTCTCAAAATCTCACCCACTTACTTTACAAGATAGAAGCTGCTTCAAGAGTAGGGACCTCACTGGGTTCTTGAGAATGGCTCCAGGTGACCTGGTGGTGAGTGGTTGTAAGCAGGTGCCTAGATGTGGTCATAGACCCTCAGGGAAACATTTTTAATACTCGTGGTTCATTGATCTGTTCCTTTCAGTTCTAGGTGGCCGTGTGTGTGTGTGTGTGTGTGTGTGTGTGTGTGTGTGTGTGTGTGTGTGTTCCATTTCCACATCTTCCCTGTCAGCATTGGCAATAGTTTGGACTAAGTGACAGCTGAGTTTGGTTATCATATATCTCAGAATCCTGGTTCTGACACTTGGAATAGGTACCTTAGACTAGGTGAACTTTGAAAATTACCTAGCCTCTCTGAATTTAGCTCCCTCAAAGGGAAAACATGGAAAGTAATCACACAGATGTCCTGTAAAGACAAAGTAAGACAGGGTAGAGCACCTGACACATTTCTTGGCACATGTTGAGCACTCAAGACCTGTGAACTTCTAGTGTTATAAGTAGTGATGGAAAAAGGGAGCAGAAGAAAATGCTCCAGGCTCTGTTTTCACTTGACTTGACATCATTTTGTTTTCCCTTCCTCCTAATTAATTCCTCATCCAAAGAACAGGATGTGGAGCTGTCCTGTCTCCTGCTTATGTCCTGGCCCTGCCATTTGGTAGTTAAGTGACCTTAGAAAATATAAAGCTTCGAATGTCTGATAAAATAACGTATGTCTTGGCTTGACACCTAAAGGTTTGTGTTTCACTCACGTAGGGTTTGCTGTGGGCCTGTGGGAGCTGTTTTCTCCCCAGGCGCCACAGCATACAGCTGTTTACCTCACACAACCCCCACCACAGAGCCTGCTCCACTGCCTGCTTTCACCCTTGATAAAGGCGGGAGCGAGTGGGTAGAAATGGTATGGGGCAGCACAATTGGTGAGCTTGACTGCTTGGCCACAGAAAATCTCTCAGTCTCTCTGTGCCTCATTTTTCTTATCAATAAAATGTCAATAATATGCCTGGGGCAGTTACAAGGATTACTGTAGTCCATAGAGAAGATTAATACTACATTTACCAGGTATAGTGGCTGCCCATTAGGAACAAGGTGGTAAAACCCATAACCAAAAGCTCTGGTTAAAGGCACCCTGGCTCTTAAACAAACCTTTTGATGTAAAACTCCTTCATCCCTCCCAATGAGTCCAACCCGTCTTCTGTAAAAGATATGTGTAACCCTACTTATTACCTTCTTAATCCCTGGTACCAAAAAAAAAAAAAAAAAACAGAAAGAAAGAAAGAAATGCACCACTATCAAACACATTCATCCCTGTTATTATAAACTTTGAAAGCCAAATTTAATAATTCTTGTTGTAATATTTGAGGACCAGTCTCCAGTTTTTGTGATTCTTTTACAAATATCTGGGGCAGACTGAGTAATAAAATGCATCTTTAAAGTAAGTTGGCCTGAATCTAGGGCCATATAATGCCTGAGGATAGCAGCCAAATGGGCCATTAATTGGGCCATATTTTCAGCCTTTGGGTGGTTAAGTTTATCACAATTAACTGCCCTATGCACTGCCTTGTGGAGTCTCTCAACTGAGCAAGTAACCATATAGTTACAGCTTCTGCAAGCTGGGGATTACCCTTCCTCATTTAGCTGGTTAAAATCCCAGTTTGGGTTGGCTCAGAGAATGGCCATAGTGCCCTCCTGAAGATTAGGCTCAAGGGATCTGTAGTTATCTGCAGGGGCCTGGGACAAAGATAAAATGTGTTCTTGTTCCTTGGGTAAGAGGCTTGAGGAGAAGATAACATTTAGATCATCCCAGGTAAGCTTATAAGACTGAGTGAGATATTGGAATTTTTGAATGTATCTAGTTGGGTCTGTGAGAAAATAACCTAAACACTGATTGATTTGAGAGAGATCAGACAGGGTGAAGGGAACATAGACTCAAATTATCTCCTTTGCTCCTGCCACCTCTTGAAGTGGTAATTGGGTTTTGTTTTTTTCATACCAAAGATTGATCTCAGGACTTTGCACTTGCCAGGAAGGTGCTGTGCTACTGAGCTATATCCCCAGCATTGAAATGGTAATTGGGGAGTGGTGGATGGGAAAGGGGGTCTGAACTGTAGTTCAGACTGAGTATGAGGTGGAGTTAGTTTGGGCACAGCATATAGGGGATAGTCAGGTGCAAGGGGCAGCATCAGGTAAATGGGGGCTTTGGCAAGGAGAGCAGCAGAAGTGACAGAAGACTTGGTCAGGGAGAGAGAGACCACTATGACAGGAGGCTCTGGGAGAGGGGAAGCAGCAGTCCCTATGTCCTAGCAGGAGGCTCAGGGGAAGGAGGTGAAGTGCCTATAGCTTCAAGAGGAAGCTCTGGGAACTGCCAGGGGACAGAGAGGACAGTTGGATCTGTCATTAGGGGAGAGTCTTTGTCAGGTAGAGGCAGTTTAGATGAGAGGGAGAGAAAAAGGATCTGAGAAGATTCACAGGAAGTACATAAAATGGGAATGTTATGAAGTGTAAAGAATGCTTGGACATAGGGAACTTTCTACCATTTGCTCAGCTTCCAGTAGAAGTTGTCTGGCTTACAGGATGGAGAAATCAAAAGTGTCATTCTCTGGCTACTGAGAGCTGTCTTCTAGTTTATATTGTGACCATGCAGTGTTACTGAAGAATATCGGTCATTTAGGCTTCAGATTAGGGTATAAGCAGAGAGTTTTCAGATATTTTAATAGCATGCTAAAGGGGAAGAAGGAGGGATAGAAGGAATGTTCCCCATTAGGGCAGAAAGATATGTTTTTTCTTGTCATGCTAGGTGTGACAGAACAGCAACAAGATCAACAATGGACATCTCCAACTGTGACTGAGGCTGTGAGTGGCCAAGATGGTCATCTCCATGATTGATCCACGAAAGACAGTTTTTTCCCTGGGAATTTCTGTGACCAGCTCTGGGTTTAAAATGGCACAGAATAGCAGGACAGACAGACTTCTTTCTGTCCTGGCAGGTGAGGGGGGTGGGGGGAGAGAGAGAGAGAGAGAGAGAGAGAGAGAGAGGCGCTAAGGAGAAGAGAGGGTGGAACTACAAAGCATCTATAGTTGGAGTGGCAGCCACAGCCACAAGGATAGTAGGGGGTGGGGGATGCATGGGAGGTGGGAAACCAGGGCTGAAGTGGCTAGTGGTTAAGAAAAAAGCCTTAACTAGTCTGAAGCCAGCTGGAGTGGAGCTGAGCAGCTTACCTGGAGCGCTGAAGCAAAATCCAGAGTTGCTGAGTGGCCTCAATGGTGTTTGAGACAGGGTGCAAAACTCTCCAAGGAGAGTATCCTATTATGCCCAGTTTTGAGCACCAAAATTGTTATAAATGACACATGTGAGGCTACTTGGAGACAGGCTTTATGAATAAAAGGTTTACTCCAGTAAATAGAGACTAAAATTGGGGGCAGAATTCAGCAATTAGCTGAAGAGCTCAATTTATTACATTTGTGTGTGGATGGGCTGATATCGAGAGAGAGAGAGAGAGAGAGAGAGAGAGAGAGAGAGAGAGAGAGAGAGATATCAGCAGTTAGCTGGGAAGGGAATTAGGCTTATATAGGTCTTGAAAAGGGGAATATGACCCTAAGAAATGTTTATGACTGAGGGTCCAAGGATGATCAGTGCAGGTGTACAGACAGTCACAGGACTTCTTGGCCAGTGAGGAGATTGTATACTCTGTATTCAAAAAAATTTATTGCAATCTGTTTTGTTTACTGAGAATCACCTGTTGCTTGCTGAGAGAGGTCTGTTTGCTTTGTGAAGATCTCATTCAGGCCAGGCATGACAAATATTAGCTATTCTTCTCTCCTTGTATATTTTCAATAAAACTCTCCTAACTTCTTCCTTTGACTTGTAACTTCATTCCTTGATGTTGTGGGACCACAAACTTGGCAAATTTGACATCTAACAGGTTTGGAGTTATATCTTTCCTATATCAGGATTTTTTGATCTTCAACCTAAACCTCACATGTCCCATCAAACTCAGAAGCACACAGAGCTACAGTCTAGTGGAAAGAGCTGTGACTTCCAATATCCGGCTCATCTTCAGGTAGGATAAAAGAAACAAAGACAGGTAAAAAGAAGACAAGGAAAATCAGAATTTTAAAATTGTACTTTTTTTTGGTATCAGGGATCGAACTCAGGACCTTGTGCCTGCGAGGCAGGTGTGGTACCACTAAGCTAAATCCCCAGTCCTAAAATTGTACTTTTAAGAAAAACTGCAACTTAATATAAAAGTTACCCAAGCCCAGTTTATTTTTAGTTTTCCTCTTCTCCCAAGACACAATAAGCTTGGGTGATTACTTTTTCACCTGTGAATAGACCAGCTTTTTTTTACCTGTAAGATACACTTCCTCCATCCTCAAGGAAGCAGCAATGTTAGTAGGCAGCATATTTCAACTGAAAACACACAGAAACAATTTGCATTCTGACATAGCCCACCAAATGGGACACACATTCCAGATCACCATCTTGAAGATTTCCCAAGGCCCATAGATACACCCAATTCCAGATCATAAGGCACTTCTGTCTCCGGGCCTGTGCTCCTATTTCTTTGACTGTGTACTTTTAAATTTAAACTCCTGCTTAATAAGTTCCTTTATGCCTCATAGTGACTAGACCTGAAAACTTTTTCTGTGACAGAAGTCAGCAAGGCTGCAAACTTATTATATGGGCAGGATGTGTGTAGGTTCTTTATCTCAGTGGGAACCTCCTTGGACCCTGTCTGGTGACTGTCTCAGAGTCCTCAGTTTCCCATTTGTATAAAGGGGAGTTTACTAGGAAGTTCAAGGAGTTAACATATTTAAACCAGTAGGTTCTTACTCCCTTCAGCTGAGTCAGAATCATAACAGGTAGCCCGAAATGTCACCAGGAAAGAAGCCAGGTGAGCAGAATTGCAAAGAAGGAGAAATTCCAGAATGAACTTGATTCTACAACCAGGAACTGAAGGCTTTTTGACCTTTCTCATTTATTTAAAAACCTTCTGTATTACAAATGCAATTTCTCCCATTCTCCCAAACCTTGTCCTCTTTCACCCATCTCCTGGCTGTGACTTTGTGGGAAAGGGAGTAGCTCAGGGAGGAGGAGCTGCTGTTTGCCAAGGGCTTTGGCAGCCTTGCTGGAACATGCCGCACAAACACAGGATATTATTTTTAAGCCTCTACTTAAAGGAGGGAGAGACAGGGAGGAGCATCTCCTAGTGTCCTGGGGCAGCAACAGGGGGAGGTCAGGGAATAGGAAATACCAAGAGGAAAGAGCAGATCAGCAGGGGGCCAAGGCTTTGAAGCCCCTCTCTGTGGAGGCCCGACCTACAATTTCCCAATTGTGCTGGGGGGAAGCAAAGCCTCTTTACCAACTCAGTAATAAAGATGAAGACATCTGCAAAAGGATGGTTCGTTGGAGGTTTGAGGAGGTGGACAGGGGTGGCAGCAGCTCACACACCCTTTCATGCTGAGGGTCCTTTCTATGCAGACTTCCTGGAGACCCATGATGGGGACCTCAGGGAAAATCAGCTTCAGTTTCCACTCCCCATGCTGATTTGATAGAGGAGGTCATAAAGTCACCAGCCAATGCCAGACTACCTTGCCTCTGCTGGGTGCAGAGTTCCACACTTCCCAGACCCTCATCCTCCAATGCAAACCACAGCAGGCTGGTCTCACTTCCTAGGAAGGCAGGAAGAAAGCCACCTGCCCACACTCCCACCTCTGCCCCTCAACTTAGGCCTTCTTATGGCTCCACATCCATCTATTGGTAGAAGTTTGAGGTTTTAACATTTTAAAAAGATATTTGCTGCCACCCACCCACCCACACACACTTCAAAAGATACTTGGCTTTTTGAAGGAGGGAGGGATCTGAGCCCTTTGCTTGCATACCCAACATTCAAAGAAAGCTCTCCACCCTACCCTTCATGGACACAGGCCTGCAAGCTCTCTACAAGGAGCGCTTCCAAGCTACAGGGCTCCCTCTGTGTCCTGAACCCCGCCCCACCACCACCACAATGCTGCAGCACAGGCCCTGTTGAAATAAAGACTCACTTTGGGGTGTGTGTGTGTGTGTGTGTGTGTGTGTGTGTGTGTGAGAGAGAGAGAGAGAGAGAGAGAGAGAGAGAGAGAGAAGGCAACTGTAATCCCTTTTTTGCCCAAGAAAAAGGAGTTACTTTTGAAAGATTCACAGTGGGTTTACTGCAGTTCCACTGGTGCTCACTAAGTATCTACTATATGCAAAGCACCATGCTCTCAGCACCATGGAAAAGATGAAATGAAGGTCATCTGGGTGATTTGCCTGTGCTATAGTGAAGAGGACAAACATGTACGTAAATGCATCAAGCAGACAACAGTCATAAAAGGACATGGAGAATGAAAGGGATTGTTTCTTCTTAATTGATTTCACACACATCCCATGAGTACAAAAGTTAAGATATTTCCTGGTCTGGGTTGACACCATCATGGGGGTAGATAGAGGCCTTTACCACAGACTCAGAAAAAGCTTAGACAGTTGTTAACTCCTTCCTAATTGACATCATCCCCCATTTGGCCTTCCCACCTCTATTCAATCAGACAATGGCCCAGCTTTCATTAGCCAAATTACCCAGGATGTGTCCAAGTCATTTGGTATACAATGGAACCATCATACCCCCTACCAGCCTTAATCATCTTGGAAGGTGGAATGGGCTAATGGCCTCCTCCAGGTCTGAAAAGACATATGATGTTCTGCTAACCTTCTCCTGCCTTTTCCTGGCACCCAACCTCATGAAGATGTTCTGGCTAAAAAATGGGTTTTAATTTTTAAAAAATCACCTTGAATATCCAGTCCCTACAGCCTAAATGAAAAAGACCCTTCTTGTTTGTCTACAGCACTCTGACAGCTGTTCATCTCCAGGACCCTCTTCAGTGGGTTCATCAATCTCAAATAAAGCTGTGCCCAGCTGACAACTTGCCTGACCACTCCGTGTAAAAATTGCAAGTAATCTCCCCTACTTCCATCAGGCTGACCCAAATTCCAGAAGACACATAAATACCTTGCTTTTGTGTCTCTTGCCATTTCACCCACTTCCTTTGTTCAGTCTTCTTTAATCTTGTTTGGTTTTACCCTCACATTTCCACCCTCAAATCCTATCTTAACTGGATAGAAGATCTCTTTTTTCAGGGTACACTGTGTGACTTCCCCCCAGAAGAGACCAAATTGTTTTCTTTCCTTCTTGCCTTCCTCCCGTTCAATAATCAATAGAGACCTTAAACACCTCCCAACTGCCTTCCCTTGCCCTTTAACCAAGTTAACTCTCCCGTTTCTTTCACAGTGCCCTGAGGTCACGCCCCACAGCTTCCTCTGACAGTTCCTCCACAAAACTTTGCAGTTAACTCTTTCCTTGCTAAACTGATATCATGCTTCCTCAAACTTCTCTCACAGGACCACATCCAAGATGCTGATCTGGCCACTCCTCAAGATTTTTCTCCCATCTAGGCTATCTGTACTTCCATTTGTCGTGCTCACAGCCGCCATGAGAAGCTCCGCCCATTTTCTTGCCCCTACTCTGTATATAACAACAAAAGGACAGGAACGCCATGCCTGGGCTGAATGAGACCTTTGCAAAGCAAACAGGCTGCTCTCAGCAAACAAAAGGCTCTTCTCAGTAAACAAGACAAATGGCCATAAAATTTTTTTAAAGATGGAGTATACAATCTCCTTGGGGCCAAGAAGTCCAGTGACTATCTACACACCTACATTGGTGATCCTTGAACCCTTAATCATATACATTTCTTATGGTCCTAGCTCCCTTTTCAAGCCATATGTAAGCCTAATTCCCTTCCCAGCTAACTGCTGATATCTCTATCTTGATGGCAGCCCATCCACACATGGATGTAATAAATTCAGCTCTTCAGCTACCTGCTGAAATCTGCCCCTGATTTCAATCTCTGTTCATTGGAATAAATGCTTTTTTTTCACAAAGCCTGTGTCTGAGTGCCATTTATAACAATACTGATCCAATAGAGAAACTAGTCACACAGCAAGGGTATATGGAAAGAACAAAGGCATGTTTGGGAAGGGATGGGTCCAGATGCTCTGGTCACCCACCTGGGCAACTCTTACCGATCTGGACTCACTGGACCAGGTGGTGCTAATTATATAATCTCAAGTTGTTTATACCTTTAGAAAGGCATACATGCCTGGCCATTGCATTTCATCTTGCTCTTCCATCTACAATTCTGATGTCTGTACTTTTCGTGCTGATTTCCTTGAAGGCCCAATACGGAACCTTTCTTACTGTATATTAATTTCTATTTAATTTAGCTGTCTATAATAGTCTCATCCTTCTCTCCACCTCCATGGCTTGTACGTGGACCCAGGAATAGTTAAGTGCTGTCTCCAGC
Organism: Heterocephalus glaber; assembly: GCF_053883595.1. NCBI lineage: Eukaryota > Metazoa > Chordata > Mammalia > Rodentia > Bathyergidae > Heterocephalus > Heterocephalus glaber. Next base: position 44,846,439 of record NW_028258308.1, read on the forward strand.
TTCTTGTTGCTTTGCTCTTACCTTGGCCCTACCACTTGCAGTGTCTCTAACAGAAGCATGATCAGGTAGCCAAGTTCCCAGTAACATTCCTAGAACCTCACAACCATGGGTTAATCAGTATCTCTCCTCTCAATACTTCCTCTTTGGGCTCAGCTGGTCTTCAGATTTAGACCTAGAAGTTCACCTGGTTCTGATCTCAAATTGACTCTGTCCTACCCAGTGGAGCCAGATAAATATGTTAAGATTCAACTCAGACCACCACATGGATCTGCTCAAATGGGAATGGCATCCTCCCATAATGCTCCAGAATAAGGAACCTCCACAACCTCTAACACTCAGTAATATCACCTTGACCAGCCAAGAGCTTAATTCCCACCATCATGCACAGCCTACGCTCCATTTCAACCACACTTCTTGCCAGCTCTTGAACAGCCCCGCACTTCCCCACTCTGCACATTAGTATTCACTTGCACTATTTTTCTTCCCAGGAATGCTCTCCTCAGCCTCCATAGCCTCCAAGCAAATTTCATTCTTTCTTCAAAGCTTTTTTTTGAGTATCATTTCCCTCATGAAATATCCCTGATGTCCCAAGCTTCATACCTCCTTCAAACCCTTAAAAATATCCTGTTTTTCTCTCACAGAATTCATCTTTGGTCACTCTATAGCAAGATTCTTTTTGTCTTATCCAAATGCAACTTATATTGTATATTCTTGAAAACAAGTATGTGCCTACTTTTAAAACATGTTTTCCACAGTATATATTGACATAATATATGTTAAACAAATGGTTAGTTTTTTTGTTTTGGTTTGGTTTGGTTTTTTTTGGTACCAGGGATCAAACTTGGGTCCTTGTGCTTGCGCAGCAGTCCTTAAATTCTTTTATTGGTACATTTTAAGTATATTTTTAAATTTATCATTGGGTACTTGTACCTATACATGATGTATCTTTTTTTTTTTGTACTGGGGATCGAACTCAGGACCTTATGCTTGGGAGTCAGGTGGTGGAACCACTGAGCCAAATCCCCAGCCCTACATGATGTATCTTGGTTCTTATTTTTTCCCCATTCCCTATCTTCCCTTCACCCCCTAAATGGTTGTTGATTACATGAATGAATACTTGCACTACTAAGTGCTCAATAAACTTATTTGCCAATGATCAACAATCCTACTTCTTTAGCTAATGATACAGGAAAAATACATGTAACTCCCAACTTGCTAGATGTCAGATACACTGAGTTTGTGTTCCCCAAAATGGAAGAATGAATTCTAAGGAACAACAGAGATTAACAGTAGGAAATATTTATTGAGAGAGACAGCTCCTGAGAGACATGAGGGGACTCAAAAGTGGGTTGCAATGAGCCCACTTCTCAAAGGAAGTTTTATAGAGCAAAATCACAAGGTGGGTACAATGTGGGTCAAAACTATGATCAACCAATAAGATTACAAGTATGGCTGCTTAGGTAATAGTGATCCAATGAGTAAGCAGGTCACATAGCAAGTATACATGGAAAGAACAAAGACCCTTTTAGAAAGGGATGGATCAGGAGATCCTGGTCACCCACCTGGATGACTGATGTCTATCTAGACCTTATTGGACCAGGCGATACCAATTATCTTATCTGCTGGAGAAGTATGTAGGCCTGGTCATTCTATCTTTATCTTGAGGCCTGGCCTTCGACAGATGTGCCTCTAGCCACAGCTGTAATGTGTTGAGGGCCTAGCCCTGTCTATAATATTTCTACTTAACTTAGCTGTGTATAATACTGTGGCTTATTCATCTAACCTCCAGTTTTGTATTGCAGATACCTTTAACAATATATATGATAGCTGGGTGTGGTAGCACATGTCTGTAATCGCAGCTGGGGATGTAGTTCAATAGCAAGGCCCTGGGTTCAATCCTCACTACTGCAAAAGAAAAAAAAAAAAATATATATATATATATATGGGTGGGTGTGTGTGTGTGTGTGTGTGTGTGTGTGTGTGTGTCTACAGTAGGTCCAAAGCAGGTCCAAAACTAAACTAAGCATTCTCCCACCTCCACTCCAGCTTCCTTGCTTTTGTCTTTTGCCTCAGGAGTCTTCCAGCTTGTTCCTTTCTTTGTAAGTTTCTTCATGTGGGGCTGGCCTGATGAGCAACGGAAGCTTGGTAAGGGAGCTAAGTTCCCGGCACTAATATCCATGGATTAATCAGTATTACAAAATTACAGGGTGTCAGAGCTGGAAGCAATGTGGTCCAACCCCTCATTATTGTTGAAGACACTAAGCTCTCAGAGGGATTTGCATGGAACAGAGGTGGAGCTATCACAAGACTCCTATTGCCCAGCTCCTGGCCTTTGCACTAGAGCTGACATGACCTTCCTGAGCCCTTCTGTTTCTCCAGGTGCTGCAGGTGGTTATTTTCTGAGTCACGGCATGCTTCAGCCTCTTTCCCATGACTCGCATGGAGGGAGACCTGACAGCACAGGCCCCAGAAACTGCAGCTTTGGACTCCCTGCAGCTGGTCCTTTCCCATCTGCTGTCATGCAGATCACATGCTGCCTGCCCCAGTCTGTCTGTTTCTCCAGAAAGGTCCAGCAGTTAGTGGGCAGGAACTTCCAACTAAGCCACAAACAGACCCAGGTTCTCTTCATCTTATCTACTTTCCCCACAAAGCTAAAGGTGATCTCAGCTATTGTGAGGTGGGGTGGATAATCAATTTCAAAAAGGGTGATTTACAGCATGATTAAAATGACAATCCATCTGTACAATATGGTTTAAACCAGGCAGGCACTTGGGCTAAGTTCTCCCAGCTCACACAGCCATCTGAGTGGAAATTACTTCTAAGTAGATCTTATTTCTGAGCTTATCAGGCTCTGGGAGCTAGTCCAGAGACCTCTTTCCTCTCCTGCATTACACCTGTAATCTCAGCACTCGGGAAGGCTGAAGCAGGAGGATAGAGCCCAGCTTGGGCAATCTAACAATTTAGTGAGACCCTGTCTCAAAATACCTAAAATGTACCAATAAAGTTAATGAAAAAAAAAAGACACAGGCATTAGGGGACAATTGGCAAAGTGCACATGGGAACATATTATTTTACCTTTGTAACACCTCCAAAATAAAAAAGTTTAAATGTAAATATGGAAAAAAATCAAAATAAAAAATTTGGAAAAGGGCTGGGAATGTAGGTCAGTGCGAAGGCACTGGGTTCAATCCCCAGTAAAGTAAACAAAAACTTTTGTAGGTACTACAAAATCATACTATCAAGTATCCTAAAAAATTTAGTATTAATTAAATCAATCGATTGATTATTTTACAAAAAGGAAAAAGAGTGCTCAATTATTCAGGCACTTGTAACTAGAAGCAGAGCCAAGCTTTGAGCCCAGTACAGGCTGGCTCCAAACACTAAGCTTTTTCTCTGTCACCTGTGGTTTTCTTCCTTCCTTTCTTTCTTCCTCCATTTCTCTCACTTTCCTTCTTCCTTTCCTTTTTTTCCTTCCTCCTTTCTTTTTGAGAATCCAAGTGATTTTTTTCACCTGAAATGATATACAAAACCTGAACACTTACAACATACATGAACAGAGGGGTTTTTTTTTCTGCTTTATTCATAGTAGACAAAAACTGGAAACACCCAAGAACCCACCCACAGGTTACTAAGTCATAGGGAATCCCTGCAGTGAACATAGCTCAGCCATACACAGGATGTTGTATTGATGTGTTTAGACTAGGATGTATTTCAAGTAATCATGCTGAGTGAAAGAAGAAAGGTTCAGAAGACTAGATACTGCAGAATTCCATTCACATGGAGGGTTTGAAAAGACAAAACCAACCCACAGTGACAGAAAGCAGGCCAGTGTGTGCCTGGGCAGGAGAACTTATTTCCAAGTACCTGAGGGGATTTTGAGGTGCAGTGAAAATGATTCTTTTGTGCATTTGTTAAAACTTAGTGAATTGCACTTTTAAAATAAATAAGTACATCTTTATTGTGTATAAAGTATATCTCAATAACATTGGAGGTTTTTGTTTTGCATTGTTTTGTTAGTTTTTAAAGCAGAGCTTGCTTTCTTTTGAGGAAAAGGTGTCCTATTATGCTTCAATCACAGTAGTACCTTTCAACCCATCCAAGGGATTGTAGGACTGCTTAGAATTGTACATCTTCAAGAGTCCCCACCCACACAATCTCAGCCACCTCACAGAGCCATAAATACTACCTGGGCAGTCCAAGCTTTGTAAAGAACACAGATTTGTTAATTTTAGAGAAAACTTTTTCAGCATTCCTCCTGACAGGTGCTTACTTTCAACAGAAGTAGTGTTAAGCCCTGTCTTTAGCAGGAAGAGGCTTCTGGTTCAGTTTTATTTTCTGTAATGTAAAAAAACGGTGATAGGAGTCGATTGATGTTACTGGAGCATGTTTGTATGTAAGTAGAAGAGAGATTTTGTGCGTGTGTATGTGTGTGTGTGTGTGTGTGTTTTGAGTGTGCATTTGCTTCATGACACTTGGGTGAAAAGTTGATTTCCCTGAATCCACTGACCACTGGTTATCCACTGATGGATGCTCAGCATCCATTTTTATCACTTTGGAGGCATGCAGGAATCCATAAGTGTTTACCAGTGCAGAAGGTTTGAGCCCAGCCTGATCACAACTGGATGTGCAGTGCCCAAGCTCTAGTGACCCATTTGAAAGGTTCAGAGCCTTTGCACCAGGGCCCCCAAAGAGACCCATCTGGAGTGCTGCCTCCTCAGGCAACCTTGAAATCATGCTCTGTGGATGGCTGGGTGCAAAGGAGCTTTGCCATTGTACCTCCAGTGGTCCCTAATCTGCTCCATTGCCTCAGGGCTGAGAAAACTCCCTTCAGTGCCTTCCACCTTCCCCTTTTATAGCCTCTGATCCCAGGAACTTTCCCCAGTGCAATATCCACACTTATCCTCCTCAAAGGACATGAAACCCAAGAGCTCTGCTGGCAAGGGTGGGGTAGGGTGGATAGGGTGAGGGAGAGGACAGCACAGTCTGTCATTCTGCTCTCAGAGACAAGCTAGTCATGAAGCTGGTCAAGAAGCTCTTCTCTTCCTCCTTGGTGAACTCACAGCAGAAAAAGAAAATGGAGCCAGGAGTTAATTTTTTATTAATAACTCAAATAATTGCACAAGAATGTTTGTGTTTATGCTTATATAAGGTCTATGAATAAGGGACCATGTTCATCTCATTCACAAAGATCTCTCCTGCACTGTCTGGGCTACCAGAGGTGACTGATAAGTGTGAATGAATGAATGAATGAATAGGAAGTGGCCAGAAGGACACTTACCCACTAGAGATGGTTAGCTTTGGGAAGTGGGATCCTATGGCTACTGTTGTTTATTGCTATTTATACTTCTGTATTATTTGCATTGCATCCAATTATTTTTAGTGAACACATAACATTTACATAACTTGTATTATTAAACAAAATTATAGGAGGTTATTATTTTGGACTGACTTCCTATACTAGGCCCCAGCAGACTAGACCAAACCAGAATGGAGTCATTCATGCTAAAGGACACATAATTAAATCAAAACTTTAAGAAAGCAAATAGTTCTCAAAACAAAGTTTTTCACAAAAAAAATTCTGGTCTGCTTGAGCCAGTGTATAAAAGAAGTCCTCTTTGCTTCAACTTTTACAAAATCTTTTACAAAACTTTTTAATCTAAAGTTAACTAATCAGCTTTTTTTCTATTATCCTGTTTCCTTGTTCCCACCATATAAAACCCACTGTTCTGCTATGCTCAGTGGGACTTCTCATTCCATAAAACAAAATGAAGGCTGCCCTTTGTGGGAATCAAATAAAAGCCAATTGGATCTATGACTAAATTTTTTATAATTTTATTTTTTGCAGTCTCTTTTATCCTTTATTTTATTCTTTATTTATATTTTGGGTCTCACATACACTAAGAGATATTAAAACTGGTGAGTGATTTATTTCACTTCCTATTATGGTCTCAAGGTGCATCCGTTTTCCTATAAATGACGGAAGTGTATCCTTTGTGGCAGGGTAGCACTCCTTTGTGTGTACATGCCACATTTTCTTTATCCTCTCATCTGTTGATGGGCACATATGCTGCTTCCAAGACTTAGCCATTATGAATCGTGCTGCTGTAAACACAAACTATGCATATATCACTGCAATATGATGTCTTTAACTCTTTCAGGAAGATACCTAGAAAGTGAATAGCTGGGTCAAATGGAATTTCTAGTTTTAGTTTTTTGAGGAATCCATACTGAGTTCCATAGTGGTTGTACTATATTACATTCCCACCAACAATATAGAAGGGTTCCTTTTTACCTGCAGCCTGATCAGCTTTTATTATTATTTAATGTCTTGATGATAGTCATTCTTTCTGGAATAAGGTGTAAGCTCAGTGTTTTGGGAGTCTAATATTTTGAGTACTTTATATATTCTTGATATTAACCCTCTGAGAAACAGCTGGCAAAACTTTTTTCTACTCTATTCTCTTCACTGTGTTGGTTGTTTCCTTTGTTGTGCACTTTTATAATTTGATATGATCCCACTTATTGATTCTTGGCATTATTTCTCATGCAAATGGGGTTCTGTTCAGAAAGTCCTTGCCTATGCCTGTATCTTCAAGAGTTCTACCTATTTTATCTTTCAGCAGATTGTTTCTGTTTTAATATTTAGATCTTTGATCTATTTTGATTTTAGAGATATGAGTCTAGGTTTAATCTTCCTCATGTGGATAGCCAGATTTCCCAACACCATTTGTTAAAGAGTCTGTCTTTTCTCCGGGGTAAGTTTTTGGGCCCCTTGTCAAAGATCAGGTAGCTGAATGTGCCTGGAACTGTTTCTTCATCCTCTATTCTGTTTCATGGCTCTTTTTTTTTTTTGCCAATACACCATGCTGTTATCACTAGTTTTGTAGCATAATCTGAAGTCCAGAATTGTAATGCCTCCTGATTTTGTCAGTGTTAAAAAAATGTTCAGACTGTAAATCCTGAGAACATTCCAAAGTTCTAGTATGATCTCGCTGATAGAGAAGCTGTCTGCCAGTCAAGACTCACAAGTAGTAGGGTTATTTTATTGGTCAAGAAAATGGTAAGATAGTTAGTATTAGGCCAGATACAAGAAAGTCAAGGTGTTTGGTTAAAAGTACCTGGACAAGTGACTGACAGTAGGTGGGTGGTTTGTTTTTCAGGACACATCATAATTTTTCTAAATGTGATAAGAAAATTACTTATGCATTTTATCAGGAATAAATGATATTCCCAGAAGAAGGTACAAATTATATGAGGAAAAGATTCTGTCCCTGACTAGGTTTAGACCATTTGTAAGGTTTTTCCCATTGCAGAGGAGAGGAAAAAAGATATGCAAACTGAAATCCTGGCCAATTAAGGAGCCTCCCTGGGAGGTAGGCATGTTTAGAAGGGCATTTTCTTGAAGGCATTTCATTTCCCTTCAACTCATTATTCTCTTGTTAAAGAAGGACTTTTGGCTTCTCTGAAGGAAACAAACACCTAGAAAAGAACTATGATGGAGAAGCAGAAACAAACTTGCATATCCAAAGCAGACACAGTGGAGAGCCATGGCCTTTCGTCAGAATTGCCTGAATCCCTTTAACTGCACCAACATCAGGCCTCTAACTCAGACCAATGAAATCAGAGGGCCTGAAAGCCCAGCTACTAGGGAATCTGAGGCCATCCAGGACAACTTAGTGGCTCTGTCTCAAAGTTTAAAAAGACGGGCTGGGGGTATAGCTTGTAGCTTAATGGTAGAGTGCTTGCCCAGCATGTGTAAGACCCTGGGTCCCACCCCCCCACCCCGCAGCACTGCAAATAAATAATAAAATCTCTGGAGGGAGATGAGTACATTTTTTTTTTTAAGTTATAAATCAGTGGTTCTCAAACTTCAGCATGCATCAGAGTCACCTGGAAGGTTTTGCAAACACACATTGATGGTCTAACTCTTAAAGTTTCTGATTTAGTAGACCCAGTGCAGAGCCTGGGAATTTGTGCTTCTAAAGTTCCTGAGTGATGCTGATCTAGAAGATTCTAACATGAAGAGTGAAGAACTGGTGTGCAGGAGTGGAGTCACCTGAGCATTTGTTAAAACTATACTCCTTGACTTAGAACTCAAATTTAAAACAGAATGCAACATTATTAGTTTACAGCCTGAGTAGCCTGTACTGGAAATGGAACTGAACTAGGCAAAGGAAAAAAAGATCAGCTTATCACTTTGTGGTTCATGCTTGAACCTTTCACCCAGGACATTTACAGGAAAGAACAGCAGGACAGTGCCCCCAGTGGAGGGAGTTACCAGTGCTTGAGCAGGTAGCCGTGTTTGTGGTCATAGTCTGTATGGCTGGCTCCAGAAGAAGCTAAAGCTTCTGTAATTCAATGAACTGTTGTGCCCAGATTGTAAGATCCCAAAGACCACCAGGAGGCCGTTTCCGATGTAAGCACATGAGGGTTGTTTATTCAAGTTTAAGCAGGGACTCTCAATTGTCACCGACACAGCGGATCGAGATTGAGAGCCCCGAGTTCCAAATTAGCGGGGTTTTTATAGAGGTTACAGCAAGGTTTGGAGATTCTCTACTTAGCAGTTACAATGATTGGTCAGCGCTTAACATGCATGAAGTGTACATTTCTGATTGGGTGAACTCATCAGGGGTAAGGGGTGATTACGTATAGGTTTTACAAAGGAAAAGAAGGACAAAGGTTAGTAGGCAACTGTCACGTATTGATGGTCAGCAGACACGGTGACTAATGGTCACGACCACTCAGCACTGACAGTCAGCACATTGACAGACAATTCCTACAGATAGTGGGCCCAGGATGTTCATTTCCTGGGTAAACAGATGGCTGAGTAATTAACTTAGGAACTTTGGTTTGTTACAGATTGTATCTTTTGTTCTAGAGCAAACACATTTTAACCATTAATTTGAGAGGCTAGGGGAATGGTGGATTTTAGCAAAATGGAGTCGCTTTGGTCTCACAGAACCAGGCAAGATTCTAGGTTGAGGTTCCCATCAGTCTGAGGGATATGGCAGACAAAGAGGGCCAGATGAAGGTCTACAAGGGACCAAGGCCACTTACGTGGGGCTCACACTGGGGTGGGTGTTAACAAATTAAGCAATTTAGAAAAATAATATATTTTCAAAAAACCTTAATTTTGAAATAGTTATAAATTTACAGGAATTTTTTTCCTTTTAAAAATTAAGTTTATTGGTACATTTTAGGTATACAATATGATGACATTCATCATTGGGAATTTGTACCTTTACATAATATATCTTGGTTCTTATTTTTTTCCCTATTCCCCCCCTCCCTTCAACCCCTCCACCCCTCTCTATTTACAAAGATTTTGTTTCCATTTTTTCCTTAAAACGTATGGGAGGGCCAGGGATTTAGCTCAGTGGTGCTGTCGCCTGTCTCACAAGTGCAAGGTCCCGAGTTCAATTCCTGATACCACCAAAAAAAAAAAAAAAAAAAAAACTTATGGGAATTTGCAACAATGGCATACCTGATGGTGACAATTGATGTCAGTACAATAAAATATGTCACCAAGAGGGCTAGAGTATACCTCTGGGATGCTGCACTTGCCTAGTACATGTGAAGCCCTGGGTTTGATTCCCAGAGCCCCTCAAAAACAAACAAAAAACTAAAAAATTGATATGAGAACATTTCTACTTAATACAGTATAGACGGCCATTTAAAAAATGTGTACCCATTTGTGTATGTGAATAGCCAAATGTAATTTAAGATGAGCGATATTTTAATGCAATAATTTTAAAGATCAAGATTAATGGAAAAATGACAAAATATCAAAATTTTAAATAAAGACAAGATTGGTAAAGCTCTATGTTAACCATGATGGAGCTAAAGCAAAGGAAATATCAGTAGTATTTTGCTGGTCATGAATTTTTTTACATTAATTTTTATTCTTAACCATATGGCATCACAGGATTATTCATCGTGAGCACCGAGCTTCTGGAGCCTCCTCAGCTTTTGTGCATGTGATGCATGCCTTTTGGTCTCTGCCAGGCCCTGTGAGTGAGGCACCAGTTGGGGTTCCATGGGGGGCAGGAGAGGAAAGAGGGACCTCCTCCGGCTGCTCTTTCTGCTGCCATCTGCTCTGTTCCTTGGGCTGGGCAGGGTTGTGCTGGTGCTGTGATTTGGCTCCAGTCACAGGCTGCCAGATGCCAGGCTTCCTTCTTGAGGTCAGATGGATTGCAGTAGACAGTGGTTCACCCCCTCACTCTGCCACACCCTGACCTTGGTCTCCTCCAGAGGACAGCTCTGCTCAGAACCTGTAGTCACAGCACACATCACCCTCTCTTTGCGCTAGGAAATTCAAGAAACAGTGACTCACCTTTCTTCCTTTCCTGCAGACTTCAGTTTTATACTAGGGTTTACGGTATCTGTCTTGATTTGTGAGGGCTGTGTAACAAAGCACTTTCTCCCAGTCTGGAGGGTGCAGGTCCAGATCAAGGTACCAGTAGGAGTGGTCGCTTCCAAGGTTTCTCTCCTAGGCTGGCAGCTGGCTGTTTTCTCCTCGTGTCTTCTCATGCTTTTCCCTATGTGAGTCTGTGTCCTAACCTTGTCTTCATAGGAACACCAGTCACTCTGGAACAGGGTCCACCCTGATGACCTCATTGAATTTAATCACCTCTCCCTGGGTCCTGTCTCCAAAAACAGTCACATTCTGAGGTAGTTGGGTTTAGATTTCAAGACATGGGTGGGGGCACATTTCAACTTGTCACACCATTTTAATAGCTTTTTCTGGCATAAAGGCCCACCTTGGAAGTGAAATGAAGGTGTGCAGACACAGGGAAGGTGAGACATCAGAGCAAGTCCTGGTGACCTATGGCTTCTTTTGTCATCAGTGGCACTGGGGCTCCGGTGCTGGAGGCTGCTGTGCTGCCTGTCTGTACTCAGCGGTCTTTGGTGTCACTCTCCCCTTCCTTTTATCTGGTCTGCATGCCAGATACAAGAAACCAGCTGAGTCCTCTCCAGGACTTTGCTCATGAGCTGCCAAGGAAGGCAGCCTTTCCCTAAGGAGTGACAGTGCTAGTGGAATATGTTCCAAGGCCATCAGAAGCTGCCTCTCCCTGCATGTGGGAGAAGCCCACCTGCAGCAAGTAAGGCCACCCCTGAGAGAGTGAAGTAGGCCTGGTCCTATGAGTCCCATGTTTAAATTGATTTTGCTCATTTTTGGAAATACTGAAGCAAGAGGGTATCAGCCCCATGAAACCAGTGTGTATAGAGGGGTCACTGTGGGACCCCTCTGATGCCTTTAGGGACCCTCTGGGGAGGAGCTGGTTGTGTTTACCACAATATGCCAAGCTTTACAGACACTCTGAATGTCTGGACAAGTATTTGTCCCCAAGAAGCTCATTTTGTGAAGACAAAGGTGCTCATAGAAAATGTACAACCCGACATAATATTGCACTTTTTTTTTGAACTGGCAATCAAACTCAGGACCTTTCACTTGTGAGGCAGGTGGCAGAACCACTGAGCTAGATCCCTGGCCCAATATTGCACTTTTTTTGTCAGTACCAGGGATTGAACTCAGGACCTTGTGCTTGGCAGGCAGGTGGTGGAACCACTGAGCTAAATCCCTGACCTAATATTGTATTTTTTATTGAAATACTAATACAGCTTATACCGGGGACCAAAGTAAGCACAACACAGAGCCCCATGTGTGGAACTTGTGAAGGAAAGTTTGAGAACAGGCTCCATAAATCTGGAAGCCCTCAATTAGATGGAGAATATAAGTCAGAAGATGGAAGAAAGGTGTGTAAGTGCTATCTCCTTCACCTCAAGACTACTGTAGGGACTCTGCTGGAGCCATTGAGGGAGATATGGGTGAATCCCTTGCATTTGGGAGCCCTGAGGGATGGTAACTCGTGCCCAAGAGTATGAAAGTGGCCTGTGACCATGGATAGATGTGGGACTGGGAGCTGCCATGTGCCTGGAGTTTGGTAGAGCAAGGCACACACATAGATGCCTCTATGGCCCAGGGACCTTGAAGAAGAGAAGACTCCTGTGTGGATTCATCTGAATCCTATCAAGTAAGCTAACCAGAGAACTGAGCATGGGATGATAGCAGATCCTAAGTGTTGGGAAGAATAGCCTCTAGGCAGGAGAGGCTCAGGGAACACAGGAGACAAGGACCTGTTGATCATCAGAATCTCTGAGGAACCTGAGTAAGAGTTCCACAAGATTCTTAGTCCTCCTTTCCTGTCTTCCAGGCCCAGAGAGCACAGAACCATTCAGTCAGTGAGGACAGCTCTGAACACTTGCCCCTCCTCCATCCCTTCTTCCTGCCCTAATGGAAACAAACACAAAGTGGCTGCAGAAGAGGTGAGAAGACCACAACCCTTCCCTAAATGCAGGCTGTCTGCCTGAGCATGAGGATGTGAAGGAATCTTAACAGTGAGTGAGGGCTGGCTGAAGCATTTGGTTAATACTTTAGGTGAAACATTCTTATTTCTAGGACTCTATAATGACCACAGAGCTGTCGTACTTAGAGAGTGAGCTGAGAAGTCAAGGTCGTACCCAATTTTCCAACCAAAGACAGTGTGTCAGTTTTCTATTGCTGTACAAAATATCTGAGATAAGCAATGTAAAAGGAGGAAAGGTTTATTTTAGTTATGGTTTCAGAGGTTTGGGTCCATGGTCACTTAACCCTGTTGCTTTGGGCCTGTAGTGGCACTGTCGATCATGCCAAGAGCATGTCCCAGAAGGGCTCTGCTTCTCTCATGATGGCTTAGAAAGTGAGAGAGAGGAGAGACTGAGGTCCCAATATCCCCTCCCAGGGCAAGGGCCCCTGGCCTACTTCCTCTTGCCAGGCCCCACTTCCCACCTCCCCACAGGTTGCAGGCTGGGGGCCAAACCCTCAACACATTGCCTTCCATGAATACATTTCAAAGATAATGGGAGCAAGAAATGAAGTTTGTTTTGAGCATACCCCATGTGTCAGCAGTTAACAACATCTTATCATAGAATGGTATGTGTTAAGAGTTAAATACCAGGGCAGAGTGGTAACCAAAACTCAGTTTCACTGAGATTCAGAATCCAGACACAGGAAAATAACAACTTGGAGAGGAGAAAAGAAAAAATAGCAGGCAGTAGATCCCCAGGAATCAAGAATGATATGACAGGAAAATTAAAATTCTCAGAGAAGTTGAAGAGACAGAAGACAACACAGAGAAGGGAAGAGCCAATAAACACTCTCCCTAGCTCCTGGCTTGTGGCTTATGAGAAAGGAAGACAGAATCTACTGAGACAAAGTAAAAAACAGGGGACTCCAGAGGGCTTTAGGAAGAAATACAACAGTGGAATGGACTGAATATGATCTGTAGGAACAGTGCAGGATTCTGCTCCCAGTTCTTTGACAGGTGACAGCTAGTGAGTGACTCAAGTCCAAATGCTCATCATACTCCCAAGAGAGTGGTTGGACAAGGTTCCAAGGAGGGGTTGAGTGAACCCAGGTCTCAGAGGATCTGAGGGACAGCTTTGATTCAGGGCTCCCAGTGTTATGTTTCCACAGTGACTAGGTAAGAGACAGACATAGGAGACAACTGTGGTCAGAGAGCCTCAGTCAAGCTGGCAAGAGACTCCCTGAGGAGTTTAAGTAAAAGGACACAGGCTGTGCCCCCAGAGCCAGATGCCAGACTCATTCTGAATTGTTCTGGATTTAAAAGTCACAGAACTGGCACGCCTGGTCTAGTCCTACTGCCTGCTGGTGCCTGCATCCTGCATGTATCTGGGATCTGACTCTCTTCATCTACCACCATGAGCAGGGTCATATCTTGACTTGGAAACTGCCCCCAAATTGTAAATCCTGAAAGAAACCCACACATTCAAAATCATAGAGAAATATATTTCTTTTTCTGTTTTTTGGTGGGGGGTTGTATGTACCCTGTTGTTAGTTTTGGTTTTGGTTTTGGTTTTGTCTTTTTTTCTTCTTTCTGTTCATTCTTCTTCACCAATTTACTGGGGCTTGGGAAATTTTCCTTTGTCTTTCTTCCTTGCTTCTTCTCTCTTTTTATTACTTCTTTTTCTTTATTTCTTCCTCTTCTCCCTTTAAATTGTTCTCCTTTAAATTTTTTCTCTTATTTTCATCCTATGTAATTTCTTTCTTTTTCTCCCTCTTTTTCTTTTGTTTTCTATTTCTCGTCAGTTTTTTCTCTTACCTTTGCCTAATTCTATAAGCATCCTTCTACTCTCCAATAATAACCTTTTTTCCACTTCTTTCTCCTCCTGCTTATATCATAGAGCTTAAAGTTCAAAGTTTTTCTCTTCCATTCCCCTAGCCCCAAACCCTATATCTCTAATAGTTAATCTTTTGATAGCTAACGAACTTAGTAAAATTACTGTTGAATTATGTTCTACCATTACTGGAGATATAGCTGTCTAATTAATTAATTAATTAATTAGAGACAGGGTCTTGCTTTGTAGTGCAGGCTTGCCTTGAGGTCACTATGTAGTCCAAGTCGAACTCGAGTTCGTGGTGATCCTTCTGCCTCAGGCTCCTGAGTGCTGAGATTAGAGGCAAGAACCACCATGCCTGGTTACAGCTATTGAATTTAGTTCATACTAGCTGTGAGTCAATACCTGGGTTGTCTTAATGTGTACACAATAATTGTGGATTTCTTCTCTAGGAGTAAAGATGTACATAATTGCTTCTTATGGTATGTCAATATGCAATTTGTCTTGGACAATAATACTGTAGCTGATTCACCTGATATTAACAGGATCACATAATTGTTGCTATTTCACCATAAGCAAACACTCAAATGACCTTTGTGACATTAATGATACTAGAGTACATTCCTAGAGAACTTAGTTTCTGGGGCTCATTACACTGCCTCTTCCCTTCCCAAGTTAATCAAGGTGTCAGATCTTGGGGCAGTGGCAAGGAATTATAGTTAACTGTGCTCAAAGTACATCATGGAAAAACAACTAAAGAGACCTCTATATTAGCAAAGAAGGCTTCAGACTATAAACATCCACAAACCTCAGCACAAAACAAAACAAAATGATTGAAATCATTACATTATACTCAAAGTAACAGGAGAATATCACATGGACAAAAGCAAAATCTGTTAGAGAAAGGCAATATATCACATATAAAGGTATTAAAGGTAAACCTACTAGAATTGTAGCAGACTTCTCTACACAAATCTTAAAGGCCAGGAGGGTTTGGAGTGAAGTGTTTCAAGCACTAAAAAACAACTTTCAACTGCAACTTAAGTATCCTGCAAAACTTTTCTTCAAAGTTAATGGAGAAATAAGGTATCCATGACAAGGAGCCCTCAAGAAATTCATGACCAGCAGAGGAGGCTTCTGGGTCGGTGTGCCACAGCTCCCAGCACACAGGAGGCTTCTGGGTCAGCATGCCACAGCTCCCAGTGCAGAGGAGGTGAGCCATGCAGGCACCAGAAGAACCCCTCCTCCCCTGGTCAAAATAAGAAGACACATAAACAAGCCTCAGAATCAGACTTCCAGATAACCTACAGCAACCCCAAAGGGAAATGAGAAGGGACACTCTGATACTCAACAACCTGGACTCCCGGAACTAGCAACAAAAAAGGATCTGGAAAAAATGAAATCAGAAATAATTTCTCACACAACAGCAGAGATTGTACCCATAGTGCGAGACATGATTAATAAATCTAAAGAGGACACAGATAAAAAAATAGAGGAGCTGAGAAACATGATGGAATCCCAACATAGGAAACAAATTGAATCCATGAAACAGGTGCAAACAGATTTCCAGGAGATTAAAAGCTCCACTGAAAGTCTATGCAGCAGAATGGGCCAATGTGAAGACAGAATTTCAGATATAGAAGATAAAATTGCAAAATTGACCAGGAAAAGAAAAATTTCTTTAAAATTGTAAGGGACCACAAGAAATCAATCCAGCAGATGTTAGATGATGCAAAGAACAACATAGGACTGATTGGAGTCAATGAAAAAACAGGAGAGAGTGCAGATGAGATTAAAAAAAAAACTATTCACAGAAGTTATGGCAGAAAACTTCCCAAGGAGGGGAAAAGAGCTTGACATACAGATAAGTGAGGCATATAGGACTCCAAATGGCCTTGATCAAAAAAAAAATCTACACATAGGCATATCATTGTTAAGATTCCAGAAACCCAACAGAAGAACAAAGTTCTACAAGCAGTTAGAGAAAAGAAACAAATCATGTACAAAGGAAAGCCCATCAGAATCACAGCAGACGTCTCAATGCAAACCCTCAAAGCAAGAAGAGGTTGGAGTGATGTGTTTCAAGCCCTAAAGGAAAACAACCTTTGTTTGTTTCATGTACCCTGCAAAACTATCTTTCAAAATTGATGTTGAAATAAGATTCTTTCATGACAAAGAGCACCTTAGGAACTTCATGAATACCAAACCAGCACTCCAAAAAATTTTAGACAAAATCCTAGGAAAAGACAATGAGGATCACATCCCCAGGAAGCCCAGCAGAATGAATCCACTGGGCATGACAAGAAATTAAAAGCAAAGGAGGAGAATCCAACAAAAAGAAAAAGTCATGAGAATGATAAATCAATCCATATCAGTTATAACCATCAATGTTAATGGTCTCAACTCACCAATCAAAAGAAATAGACTGGCAGAATGGGTCAAGAAGCAAGATCCAACTATATGTTGCATACAAGAAACATACTTAATTCAAAAAGAAATTCATAGATTGAAAGTTAAAGGGTGGAAAACAATACTCCATGTGACAGGAACCTGAAAAAAAGCAGGAGTAGCTATCCTCTTTGCAGATCAAGTGGATTTAAAACCCACAATGATTAAGAGAGACAAGAAGGACACTACCTCCTTGTAAAGGGAACAATCCAACTGGAAGAGATGACAATCATAAATGTCTATGCACCAAACACTAGTGCACCCAACTATATAAAACAAATAGTAATGGACATGAAAAATCATATAAGCACTAATACAATAGTAGTGGGCCACCTCAATACCCCATTGTCACAAATAAGATAGATCAAGTAGACAAAAAACAAGCAATGAAATACTAGAACACCATCGAACTCTTGAACAAATAAACTTAACAGGTGTTTACAGAGTGTTCCACCATGCAAAATCTGAATACACATTCTTTTCAGCTGCACACAGGTCATTCTCCAAAATAGACCACATACTCACTCATAGAACATATTTAGGAAAGTGCAAAGGAATTGAAGTTATCCCCTGTATATTATCAGACCGTAGTGCGATGAAATTGGAGATTAATAGCAAAAGAAACTTCAAAAATTTCATAAACACATGGAAATTGAACAACACACTTCTGAATAACCAATGGGTCACAGAGGAAATTAAAGAAGAAGTCAGACAGTTCCTTCAATTAAATGACAATGACAATATATCGGAATCTATGGGACACAATGAAAGCAGTCTTATGAGGGAAATTCATAGCACTGAATACTCATATTAGGAAAACAGAGTGAGCCCAACTAAACAACCTGATTCTGAACCTCAAGCTTCTAGAAAAAGAAGAGCAGGACAAACCCAAAGCCCATAGGAAGGAGGAAATAATAAAGATCGGGGCAGAAATCAATGCAATGGAGACTAAGAAAACAGTGCAAAAAATTAATGAAGCCAAGAGTTGGTTCTTTGAAAGAATAAACAAAATTGACAAACCCTTAGCCAACCTTATCAGAAAAAGAAAAGAAAAGGCCCAAATCCATGCAATTAGGAATGAAAAGGGTGAAATGACAACAGAACCAGCAGAAATCCAGAGGATCATCAATACCTATTTCAAAAACCTATATGCCAATAAGATGGCAAACACAGAAGAAATGGAAAGACTCCTAGACACATATAAATTATCAAAGTTGAATGAAGAAGACCTAAAAATTCTAAACAACCTAATATCAATCAAAGAAATTGATAACATAATTAAAAACTTACCAACTAAGAAAAGCCCAGGTCCTGATGGCTTCACTCCTGAATTCTAAAAGACATTTAGAGAGGAGTTACTGCCACTACTGTTTAAACTCTTCAATGAAATTGAAAGGGAAACAATACTCCAAAATTCATTCCTGGAAGCAAGCATCACCTTGATTGCCAATCAGAGAAAGATCCAACTAAAAAAGAGAACTGTAGGCCAACTTCACTAATGAATATAGATGCAAAAATCCTTAATAAGATATTGGCAAATAGAATGCAGAAGGTCATCAAGAAGATCATACACACTGACCAAGTGGAATTCATCCCAGGGATGCAGGGATGGTTCAACATAAACAAATCAATCAATGTAATACACTATATCAATAGAGCCAAGAACAAAAACCACATATCATCATCTCAGTTGATGCAGAAAAAGCATTTGACAAAATCCAACATGCCTTTATGATGAAATCCCTACAAAAAAATTGGAATAGACGGTCTCTACCTCAATCTGATAAAAGCCATCTATGAAAAGCCAACAGCCAATACTAAATAATCAAAAATTGAAATCCTTCATGCTAAAATCAGGAACAAGACAAGGATGTCCACTATCACCACTCCTGTTCAATATAGTTTTGGAAACATTAGCCATGGCAATTAGACAAGAGAAAGAAATAGAAGGAATAAAGATAGGAAATGAAGAAGTCAAAATGTCATTATTTGCAGATGACATGATACTGTATATAGAAGACCCCAAGAACTCCACCAAAAGTCTTCTAGACTTAACAATCAAATTCAGTAAAATAGCTGGATACAAGGTCAACATACAAAAATCAATAGGTTTCCTCTACATGAACAACAGACTCACTGAGAGAGAAATAGGGCAAACAATTCATTTCACAATACCATCCAGAAAACTGAAATACCTAGGAACAAAAGAACAAAAGAAATCAAAGATATCATCTCTGAAAACTATAGCACTCTGAAAAGAGAGATTGGAGATGATATCCAAAAATGGAAAGACGTCCCTTGCTCCTGTGTAGGAAGGATCAACATAGTGAAAATGGCCATACTTCCAAAACTGCTATATAGATTCAATGCAATCCCAATTGAAATCCCAGCAGCATACTTCATGGACCTTGAGAAAACAACCCAAAAATTCATTTGGAACAAGAAAAGACCACCAGAATAACAAAAGCAATTCTGGGTAACAGAGACATGGCAGGGGGTATTACAACCCACAACTTGAAACTATACTACAAAGCTACTGTAATAAAAACAGCATGGTACTGGCAAAGAAACAGACCTGAGGACCAGTGGAACAGATTTGAAGATGCAGAAACAACTCTAGACAGGCTTGGCCACCTCATCTTTGATGAAGAAGCCAAACACCCTCACTGGACGAAAGATAGCCTCTTAATAAATGTTGCTGGAGAAATTGGGTTTCAACTTGCCAAAGACTAAAAGTAGACATATATCTCTCAGCATGCACTCAACTAAAATTGAAATGGTTTAAAGATCTAAATATAAAAACAGAAACGCTGAACCGGCTGGAACAGAGGTTAGGTAGAACTCTTGACGACATTGGTGTAGGAAAAGATTTTATGAATAAAACCTCAGTTGCCCAGGAACTAGCACAAAGAATCAACAAGTGGGATCTCTTCTTATTAAAAAGCTTCTGCACAGCAAGAGAAACCACCAGCAGTGTGAAGAGACAACCCACAATGTGGGAAAAATCTTCACCTGCTCTTCCTCAGACAAAGGTCTACTATCTCAAATCTATGAAGAACTAAAAAAAATCAGACCTCCCAAATTTAAAGACCCAATCTGAAAACGGACCTCTGAAATGAGCAGACATTTCTCACACAAAGAAGTAGAAATGGCAAATAAACATATGAAAAAGTGTTCAACATCACTGGTCATTTGAGAGATGCAGATGAAAACAACACTGAGATTCCACCTCACCCCAGAAAGAATGGCTACTATCAAGAAATCAACCAATAACATATGCTGGTGGGGCTGTGGGGAGATAGGAACCCTTCTCCATTGTTGGTGGGAGTGCAGACTGGAGCAAGCACTGTAGCGATCAATATGGAGATACCTCAAAAAACTAGGATTAGAGGTGCAATTTGACCCAGCTATTCTCCTGCTGGGTATCTTCCCAAAATAATTAAAAGAATCATACCACACTGATATACGCGCACCCATGTTCGTAGCAGTACAGTTTGTAATAGCTAAAACTTGGAAACAGCCCAAATGCCCATCAACTGGAGGCTGGATAAAAAAAATGTGGTTTTAAAATAAAATGGAGTACTACTCAGCCATAAAGAACAAGAAATTAGAGACATTTGTAGCTGAATGTATGCACATTGAGGTGATACTCTGAAGTGAAATAAACAGGACACACATGTGTAAATACCAAATAGTTTCTCTAGTGTGAGTAACTGAAAGTGTAAATAAGGACTAAAAGGTCTAATAGATAAAGTGAAATAGGAAGAAAAGGGGCAAAGAGGAAGGGGAAGTGGGAGGGGTAGGGGAAAGGAAAAAAGGGAATGGAATTAATATGAGAAAATGAAAAAAAGGAAACAAAGTCTTTGTAAATATGAAGGGATGGAGGGGTTGAAGGGAGGGTAGGGGAAGTGGAAAAAAATAAGAACCAAGAGAGTATATAAAGGTGCAAATTTCCAATGATGAATGTCATTATATTGTACACCTAAAATGGAGCAATAAAAGGATAAACAGTTTAAAAAAATGAAATTCATGTCCACCAAAACAGCATTATAAAAAATTCTCAAGGACATCTTAGAGACAATGAAGCCAACAATGTCAACAAGTCAAAAAGAATCAACACACCTGATGGGATGAGAAGCTAAACAAAAGGAAAAAAATAAGGAAATCAGCAAGAGAAAAATAATGCAGTGACAGGAATAAGTCAATACCTCTCAGTAATAACTCTCAATGTGAATGGTCTCAATTCTCCAACTGAAAGACACAGATTGCCAGAATGGATCAAGAAACAAAACCCAGTGATATGCAGTATACAGGAAACACATCTAATTAAAAAAAACAACCTTGCAAATTAAAACTCAAAGGATGGAAAACAATATTCCATGCAACAGGAACCCAGAAAAAAGCAGGAGTGGCTCTCCTAATTTCAAACAATGTGTATTTTGAGCCAAGTCTGATAAGAAGAGACAAAGAGAGTCAGTACACATTGGTTAAGTGAAAGATTCAACAGGAAGAGATAACAATTATTAACATATATGCACCACATACTGGCACACCCAAATTCATAAAACAAACACTACTGGACATAAAAAACAATATCAGATAAACCCTAATACAATTGTAATGGGTTCTTCAATACCCTACTGTCATAAATGAATAGATCCATTAGACAAAAAAAAAAAAATCAACAAAGATGGGCCAGGGATTTAGCTCAATGGCACCCTAAGTTCAATCCCTGATACCAGAAAAAAAATCAACTAAAAATATCAGTGTTGAACCAAACCTTCAAACAAATGGACCTAATAGATATCTACAAAGTGTTTCATTCCCAAACAACAGAATACACATTCTCCTCAGCAGCATCCAGGACTTTATCCAAAATAGACCACATACTAGCCCATGAAACATGCTTAAATAAATGCAAAATAATTGAAATTATCCCATGCATACTGTCAGATCATAGTGCAATGAAACTAGAAATCAACTGCAAAAGACACTACAGAAACTATGCAAACATATGGAAATTAAATAATATTTTCTTGAATAATTAATTGGTCACAGATGAAATTGAAGAAGAAATTAGTTCCTACAATCAAACAAGGATGCTAGTTTGATATACTGGAACCTGTGGGACACAATGAAAGCACTCCTAAGAGGAAATTTTGTAGCAGTGAATGCCCACATCAGAAAAACCGATTGAGCTCAAATAAATAACCAAATGATGCACCTCAAGATCCTAGAAAAAATAAGAACAATTCAAACCCAAAGCTAGTATGAGGAAGAAAATTATAAAGATCAAAGCAGAAATTAATGAAATTGAGACTAAAAAAAATTACAAGGCTCAATGGATCAAAGCTTCTTTAACCAAAATGATAAACCCTTAGCCAATCTTATACCAAAATAAATAAAGACCCAAATCCATGCAATTAGAAATGAAAAAGGCAAAATCACAATGGAGTCTGCCAAAATCCAGAAGACCATTGATAATTACTTTAAGGGACTGTACTCTAATAAAATGGAAAATTCAGAAGAAATGGATAAATTCTTAGGCACATATGAACTATCAAAACTGAAACAAGAATACATAAAAATCCAGGATAATCCAATATCAGTCAATGAAATTAAAAAAGTAATGAAATGTCAATATTCCTCAAACTCTAATGAAATTGAAAAGAAAGTGGTACTCCAAAAGTCATTTCTGGAAGCAAGCATCACCCTGATTCTGAAATCAGAAAAGGACATAACAAAAAAAGAGATAAGATACTGGCAAACAGAATGCAGCAAATCATCAAAAAGATTATACATCATGACCAAATAGGATTCATTCCAGAAATGTAGGGATGCTTCTACATACACAAATCTACAAATGTAATATATTACATAGACAGAGACAAGGACAAAAAAAATCACATAACATCTCAATAGATGCAGGAGAAGCATTTGACAAAATTCAACATCCATTCATAATAACCCTGAAAAAAATAGGAACAGATGGACATTATCTCGGTCTGTTAAAAACTATGACAAACCAATAACCAACATCATACAGAAAGAAGCTGAAAGATTCCCCTCTAAAATCAGGAACAAGGCAAGGATGTCCACTGTCACCAATCCTGTTCAATATAGTTCTCAAAACATTAGCCAAAGCAATTAGATAAAAGAAAGAAATGAAAGAGATATAAGAAAGGAAAAAGTTAAATTATCATTATTTGTAGATGACCTGATCCTCTATATAGAATACCCCAAAAACTCTACTAAAAGACTCCCAGAATTAATAACAAAATTCAGTAGTATAGGGGGATAAAAAGTCAACACCCAAAAGTCAATAGCATTCTTGTACACCAATAACAAACTTACCGAGAAAGAAAATATCTTTCACAATGACATTAAAAAGAAAGACCTGGGCTTGGCTACAGTTAAATACCCAAATAAGTACTATAAATATAGTTCATAGTCAACATATGGCATTTCAGAGTATTTGCTGTGGGCAAAGGACTGTTTGGGAATAAAAAATATTGATATGATGTAGTCCCCAATCCTTGGGGCTGTACCTGAAGGAGGAGGAGGAACCCAGACATGATCAATTGTGACCTGAAGTTGACCATGAGGATAGATGTTGATCAAGGTACAGCCTTCTCACTAAGGAAAGTGTTGGCATTGAGTGTATGCTGACAGTGGTGGAATGCAGCCAGGGAAAGAGATAGCTCAGGTTTCTGTCAGTGACTTATTTTCTGTCCTCTATTTGCGTGCATACTGTGTTTGTGTTTATTTTACTGCTTCTTCTTGTTTCACAAACAGAAGGCCAGTTTCTTACTCTTATAAACAAGCCTTTAGCAAGCCCCTAAAAAACAGGACACTCCCAATTTCTAGAGGCTCATAGTAGTTCTGACAAGGTCATTGCTAAATGGTCCCAATATTTCTAAGACTATTTAATTAAGTCCAAATGAAGAGAAGAATAAGGGGGAAATAACTGTGGGTAGACTTCCTGTCTTCCTATGAGGGTTTGGCTCAATCTGTTGATCAAGCATTCATTTTGTAGGGACAGGAAAGAGGGGCTGTAACAGACATCCCTACCCAGTACTAGCAGGCTATAAGTGGCACAGGCTTTTTACTTTCCATAATTTGGGTATATTGTTTTATATCAGCAGTCAGACTGAAGCCCTATGTAACTCAAATGGGCATGTCAGAGGGCAGACTTGGTGTGTATAGCTCTGCCTGCAATAGCTGCCACTGTGGCCTAAACCCTGGTCTGTGAAGTGGCAGGGCTCTGCTGAGTTACATGCAGCTGAGGTCAGCATGACCCCAATTAAAATCTTTCCCCCTGAATTATGGCTTCTCACTGACCCAATGGGTTGCTTGCTAATTGCACCCTGTCCCAGTACTGTTTTTTTTCTATCCAAGCAAGATAAGCAGTGCTTACTCCCTAACAGCCCTGCCTGGCACCATCATGCCAGCTGTTCAGCAGTATTTCATTAGATGCCTTCAAAGGATACCTTGATCCTTATTCCTTCCCATGGTTGTGTTCAGTAAACATTGGATGTGCTTGGGGACCTTTGTCTTTGCTGCCCAGAGCAGCACTGATCAGTCCCAAGACCCAGCTTTTCTCTAAGTCTCATTTCCTGTCTTTATTCTTTAATTACCCTTATGCTGTAATGGCTCACAGGAGGCCAGGATCCACTGCAGGGGTTCTGGTAACATCTCCTTTCTTGTTCCCTATAAGGCCCAGACTCCTTGTTCTCCAGTCATTCTCCCTCCAAAACTCTCCTCTCTCCCCAAGAAAACCCAGTCTATATTCAAGTCACATGTTTGGGATTCTGAGTGAGGATGAATCTAAAGGCAGTGAATGGACGTTCCGCTCTGAGAAACCCCATGACATCTGTTCTGGGAGCACAGAATGACATGATGAGGCAACTGTCTGAGGTGCCACAACAGGAGGAACCTTAGCCACTCACATCAGAGAGACTGCTCATTTCCTGTAGCTGCCATAATTAATGACCGAGCCATAGGTGGCTTACCACAGCAGACATCTATCATCTCCACAGCTCTGGAGGCTGCAAGCCCTAGATCAAGTTCTCTCTCTGAAGGCTTTAGGGTAGAATCTGTCCGCATCTCTTCTAGCACCCAGTGGCTTTAGGCATTCCTTATCTTCACCAAGCCTTCTGTGTCTGTCTCTCTTCTGTCTCTCTGTGTGATCTCTCCTCCTATAAATACACAAATACTGGATATTGGACTCACTGTACCCCAGTATGATCTCATTTTAATAAAATGAGTAGCAGCTGCAAAGATCTTTTCAGATAAGGTCACAGTCTAGGCTTGCAGGTAGGCATGGCTTTGGGGGATGCTATCCAACACCCTGCATCCTGGTTCTATAATCACTGAGCAACATTCTGATTTGGTTTTGTAGGGCTGACTATATTGCCTTTTGTTTATCAAGATGGGTTTGTTTGATTGATTTTGCAGGGATGGAACCCAGGGCCTCACACATGCTAGGGAAACACTTGAGCTACCCCAACTGAGCTACCCCTCCCCAGCCCAAATAACATTTCTTTATTTAAAATTAAACTTAAAGCATCACTCTGGCTTTATACAAATGATGTTGCTTTGCTAAACCTCCTTGATCACACATTTCCAAAACAGGCTGTCTGCAAGTTTCTCACAGGGGAACTTTCACCCATTACATTTATAATTCTCTTCACAATATTACTAAGAGCTCTGTGAAGACAAGTATAAATGTTAATTTTATTCACAAATGTATATTGGCACGTAGTCCTTTGTATATCTTCAGTATATAGTAGTTCGATAATTGTGAATAAATAAATTATAACCGCTAATATTTTATTGAGCCCTGTGCTCAATATATTGCATGAGTTACTGGGTTGGACTATAGCAGTAGCCCTTCAAGATAAGTACTACTTTCTAAATTTTTTTCAGTGCAGGCTATGGAACCTAGGACCTCACACATGCTAGGTAAGTGCTCTACTCCTGAGCCACATCCCCAGCCCCAGACGTTCTTCTCAGGTGATTTTTTAAAATGGGAAAGCTGAGGCTCGGAAAGGTCAAGTGGCTCTCCAAGCTCTGGAAACAGTGCTAAATCTCAAGCCCCTAGAGTCACTATTTAGGTTAGTATAGTTGCCCCTAGTCTGATTAACTTTCATCACACTGAAAAAATGGATTTCTACAATATAGGACTAAAGTCTGAGCAATTAACCGTGGAAATCCAACAGTGAGACCACCAGAGATCAAACTCTGTTTCAACTCTGCAAAGCTGCAACACTGCTTTCTTTCTTTTTTTATAGTAGTACATGGCATATAACTGTTTATATTTTTTAAATTTTAAAGTTTTTATTCTATTAGTACATTTATGCAGTTCATGCAGTTTACAATCATCTTGGAGAGTGGTTACATGTACATATTACAGCTTCTTTTTTGTTTTTAAACCTCTTTCCCTTTCTCTCTCTCTCCCACCCTCCTCCAATTCTCCTACCCCATTTTTTGTTTGTTTGTTTTGGTACCAGGGATCAATCTTGGTCCTTTCACCTGTCAGGCAGGCGGCAGA
Organism: Heterocephalus glaber; assembly: GCF_053883595.1. Classification (NCBI taxonomy): domain Eukaryota; kingdom Metazoa; phylum Chordata; class Mammalia; order Rodentia; family Bathyergidae; genus Heterocephalus; species Heterocephalus glaber. The sequence continues at coordinate 44,872,618 of NW_028258308.1, forward strand.
ACTACTGAGCTAAATCCCCGGCCGCTTCTATGCCATTTTTTACTTGTCGATATTATTAATTTTAGCTCATGTTGTGGCATATAATGTTTACATTAATTAAGGTAGATTCCTTTACATGGTATATCTTTATTTTACTTATTCCCCCTTCCCATCCTCCTCACCCCTCATGCTTTTTCCCTTGGACTACTTCCCTATTGCAAAAGATCCATCCTCTTGTCCCCTTCTATCCATCCTTTATTATTCTTTGTTTGTATTTTGCCTCACTCAGATGAGAGATGCCATACAATATTTAAGCTTGTGTATCTGGTTTATTTCACTCAACATTATATTTTCCAAGTGCATCCATCTTCATACAAATGTCTCAAATGTGTCACTCTTTATAGTAGAGTAGTATTCCATAATATATAGATACCACTTTTTTTTCGTGGATCAAACTCAGGACCTTGTGCTTTCAAGGAAGGCAGCAGTACCACTGAGGTAAATCCCCAGCCTGATACCACATTTTCCTCATCCAATCATCTGTTGATGGGTATATAGGCTGTTTCCAGGGGTTAGGTACTCTTGCTCTCCCTCTTCCTGGGTGTGATGGTGGATTCAGCAGACAGATTCACTAGCATAAAATTGTCTGCTGAGTCAGGATTATTTCTATACAATCTAATCAGCTACAGTAGTAACAAGCTAATCAGTTACAGTGGCATCGATATATCAAGGCTAGTTGAGAAATAACATACCATGAGACTCTGTTTTGGGTCTCCCTTTAGCCTAGAGAACAAATCTACAGTTATAATATAAGCATCATAACAACTCAAGGCTTGACCCACAGTTAATGTGTACTAAGTATGATGGCTCTGTCTCCTCCAATGGTGAAAACCAGCACTCAACAGTAATTTTATAGAATCAGTTATTTAAAGCTGGGAACTTGGGGACTGGGTGATGCTAGAGGGGGGAAGAGAAGAGAAGAGAAAAAGAAGGATTTTTTTTTAAAGGCCTCTGTTCTGTCGTGTGGGAAGGAGGAAATAGGAGTGGGGCAAAGGATCCTAATGATGATGAAGATATGTTATATATTTAGACAGAGATAACAGGGAAAACTGGCTACAAAATTGGTAGTGAGAAATGGGGATGGGAAAATATTTTATGACTCATATAAATATTAGAGAAAAAGTTAAAGGGAGACAAATGAAAAGGGGGAGAGGAAAGAAAAGAAAAATTGAGAGTAAATAAGACATGGGAGATAGAAGTTAGGTGAAGAGATATGGATAAAAGTAGGATGGATATAAAGGGACAAGAGAGAAGATGGGGAGGAAATAAAATAAAATAAACCAAACAGTTGAAGTATGTGAATTATTAAAGGAAGAAACATTAAAAAATGACCAATAGGGTGCTGAATGAGCTCAAAGATGTTATACCTAAACAGATAATGGACTTAATAAACAAAATGACCAGTGAGCTTAAAGAAGACACTAATAAAAAGCTACCTGTGCTAACCAAAATTATACAAAATATAAATAAGCAGTTTAGCAAATATTAGGGTTCAGAAAAAGATACCAAACAGAAATCCAGAAGATAAAATTATTCTTTCAAAACTATGAATAACATTGAAGGAGAGAGTGTCAGAACTAGAATGTAGAGCTGATGTAAATGATTACATACTCACAGATATCTTTAAATCAAGAGATTATAGAAAATGAAGAGATTATAGAAAATGAATTCAACAGTTGCTAGATGACACAAAGAAAACAAACCTAAGATTAACTGGAAGTAGAGAAAAATCAGAAGACACCACAAATGACATAAAAAATTCTACTTATATAAGTCATGGTAGAAAATTTTCCAAGCATGGGCAGAAAATTCAACATACAAAAAGTGATGCATAAATATCCATGATCAGAAAAAAAACTTTCTATGGGCCAGGGATTTGGCTCAGTGGTTCTGCTGCCTGCCTTGGAAGCACAAGGTCCTGAGTTTGATTCCTGGTACCAAAAAAACAAAAAAAACCCACCAAAAAACCCCCTTTCTATAACACATTATAGTAAAAGTCCAAAAGTCCAACACAAGGACAGAATTTTAAAAACTGTGAGAGAAAAACAATAAATCACCTATAAAGGCAAACCTAAATTACATCAGATTTCTCAAGACAAACCTAAAAGTCTAGGAGGAAAGTTTTTCAGTCCTTAAAGAAAATGACTTACAACACAGATTACTATATCCTATAATAGCTGTATTTCAAAATTGATGGAGAAATAAGAACATGCCACAACAAAGAGCACCATGAGAAATTCATGATTACTCAATAAGCACTACCAAAAATACTCAAGAATATCTTAGACAGAGACAATGAAGACATCAAAACCAAAGGACCTAGTGGAATGAATAGAACAAGGAGGGTGAGCAGCTAAGCAAAAAGGAAAAGTAAAGGAATCTGCAACAGGAAAAAAAGCAAACCTCACATTGACTGAAACCAATCAATACCTTTTAGCAATATCTCTCAATGCAAATGGTCTCAACTCAAAATCAAAAGAAACATATGGGATTTTAAAAACCCTAAAATTCAACAGTATCCTATACCCAGGAGATATATTTACCACCCCCCCAAATTTATAGCCTAAAAATTAAAAGATGGACAACATTATTACATGAAAGGCAGGCCCAAAAGAAAGCAGGAAAAGCTATTCCATTGTCAGACAAAGTAGACTTCAAGCCCAATGTGATCAGAAGAAGTAAAAAAGTCAAACAATGGATTAAAGGAATAATTCAACAGAAAGACATAATAATTGTAAATATATATGCACCAAATACCAGTGCACCCAACTTCATAAAACAAACACTACTTAACATAAAAGATCACATGAATATCAACACAACAATAAAGTGGGGTCTCAAAACCCCACTTTATCAACACAACCACAGAGGAGGGACCACAAAACTCCATTTTCATGGGCCAGGAATTAAGCTCAGTGGTGCTGCCGCCTGCCTCACAAGCTCAAGGTCTGAGTTCTATCCCCAGTACCAAACCAAACAAAACAAACAAACAAAAAACTCCACTTTCACAAATAGATCAACTAGGACAAAAATCAACAAAAAATATAAGAGCTGAAGCACATCATCAAACAAAAGGACTTAAAAAAATACCTAGAGTGTTTCACCCAATAGCAACAAAATACAATTTTCAGAAGCACATGGAACTTTCTCTAAAATACACCACATACTAGCCCATAATGCATGCTTAAATAAGTACAAAAGAATAAAAATTATCCCATGCATATTATCAGATCATAGTGCAAAGAAACTACAAATTGAGGGCAAAAGAAATGATTAAAATTATTCAAATATATGGAGATTAAACAATACATTCTTTTTATGTTTTTGCTTTTCTTTGTGTATCATTTTATTGGTACATTTAAGGTGTACAATATAATGACATTCATCATTGGAGATATGCACCTTTACATACTCTCTTGGTTCTTCTTTTTCCTCCTTCCCTTGCCCTCTCTTCAACCCCTCCATCTCTCCCTATTTACAAAGACTTTGTTTCCATTTTTTCATTTTCTCATATTAATTTCACTCCCTTCTTTCCTTTCCCCTACCCCTCCCACTTCCCCTTCCCCTTTGCCCCTTTTCTTCCTATTTTACATTATCTATTAGACCTTTTAGTCCTTATTTACACTTTCAGTTACTCACACTAGAGAAACTATTTGGTATTTACACATGTGTGTCCTGTTTATTTCACTTCAGAGTATCACCTCAATGTGCATCCATTTAGCTATAAATGTCTCTAATTTCTCATTCTTTATGGCTGAATAGTACTCCAGTTTATTAAAAAACCACATTTTCTTTATCCAGCCTCCAGTTGATGGGCATTTGGGCTGCTTCCAAGTTTTAGCTATCACAAACTGTGCTGCTATGAACATGGGTGCACATATATCACTGTGGTATGAGTCTTTTAATTCTCTGGGGAAGATATCCAGCAAGGGAATAGCTGGGTCAAATGGGACTTGCAGGCCTAGTTCTTTGAGGTATCTCCATACTGATTTCCATAGTGGTTGCACCAGTCTACACTCCCACCAGCAGTGGAGCAGTGTTCCTCTTTCCTCATAGCCCTGCCAGCATTTGTTATTGGTTGATTTCAAGATAGCAGCCATTCTTTCTGGAGTGAGGTGGAATCTCAGTGTTGTTTTCATTTGCATCTCTCAAATGATGAGTGATGTTGAACATTTTTTCATATTAAACAGTACACTCTTGCAGAATAAGTGGGTCACAGAAAAAAAATCGTAGAAGAAATTATACAGTTCTTAGAATCAAGTGATAATGCATGCACAAGATACAAGAACATATAATATGTAATCAAAGCAGTCCTAAGAAGGATGCTTATAGCTATAAATGCCCACATCAGAAAAACAGAGTGATTCCAAATAACTTAATGATCAACCTCAAGGTCTTAGAAAAATAAGAACAATCAAATCCAAAACTAGTACAAGGAAGGAACTATAAAGATCAAGTGAGGGCCAGGAATTTAGCTCAGTGGTTCTGCCACCTGCCTTGCAAGCGCAAGGTCCCAAGTTCAATCCTTGATACCAAAAAAAAAAAAAAAAAAAAAAAAAAATCAAGTGGAAGTTAATGAAATTGAGACTAGAAAAAAAAATACAAAGAATCAATAAATCAAAGAACTGGTTCTTTGAAAGGATGAACACAATAGACACACTCTACCAATCTTACCAAAAGAAAGAAAAGACTCATATCAGTGCAAATAGAAATGAAAAAGGTAAAGTCACAATGAAAACTGGCAAACTCAGAAGATTATTATTATTAACTCTTTTGGAAACCTATACTCCAACAAATTGGAGAATAAATTACCAAAACTTAACCAAGAGGATATAAACACCCTGAAACAGTCCAATAACAGGCAATGAAATGGAGGCAATGCTAAAACCCTACCTGCTTAAAAAGCCCAGGCCCTGATGAGTTTACTTTTGAATTCTAGAACTTCAGGGAAGACTTAATGCCAATACTCCTCACACTCAATGAAATTGAAAGAGAATCTTATAGCTTGCATCTAAATGTCCTCCACAAAGCCTCATATGCTCATATTTGGGGCTTTTTGGAGGTGGCTGGATCTAAGTGTGTGAATATGGATTGAGGGTGTGTGATAATTGAATTAGTCCACTGATTGATTTAGGATTGTTCTGGATGTGAATAATGGGAAGCCCAACCCTGGGTATGGATGGCGTTAATAGACTTATGCCCTTGATAGAATATAAAGGGAAAAATGGAAGGCTGCTTGCTGCTTTCTGCCTACCTTGCCATGGACTGTTTCTCCTCTGTCATGCCACCCTGCGTTGGAGCCAGATGACTATGGATTGAAACCTCTACAAACTGTGAGCTGAAATATGCTTTTCTCCTTTAACTTGTGGGTGTCAGGTATTGTATCTTAGCAATAAGAAAAGTAACAAAGACAAGTTTTGGTACCAGAGAAGTGGAGTTGTTGTTGTAACACTACCTATCCATGTGGTTCTGGAGCCTTTGAAACTGGCTTGTGGAAAGGTTTGGAAACATTTGGAGATGTGGCCTGAAGAAGCATCCCTGGAATACTGTAAGTCAAAGTTGATTGGAGATTTTGATCAGAGCTCAGAAGACCAGAATGCTGATAAAAATTCACCCAGTAAAAACCAGGCTCAGCAGGTCTCTGTTGGAAATGAGCAATTGGACTCCAGATCATGTGTGTTATGCTTTGGAAGAATATTTGTCTGCATTTTGCTCATGTCCAGAGACTGCCTGAGACTGAGATTAAGGGCAGTGGACTAATTAATCTTGTGAAGAAATTCCAAGGCAGTCTAATGCTATGCAGTGGCATGGCTACTGTTGTGAGCTTTTAGCCAGCTCTACCTTGAGAATCAGGAGCAAATAGCCAAGCAAAATGCTTTAAAAAGTTTTGAGTTTGGCCAGAAAGGAAACTTTAGTAAAATTGTGGACTGCAGAGATGGAGCAGAGGAGAAGTTGGTTGCTGAAATGATTGGTGTGAGAAAGCTAAGTACTTTGGAACTGGACAATAGAAAAGATGCCCCGAGGGCAGCACAAGAATCAGCAAGACTTGACTGCAAATTTTGGATTGTGAAAAAAATAAAGAAAAAATTTAGGTATGTTTTAAAAAATTTGTGTTATATATGTGTGTGTGTGTGTGTGTGTGTGTGTGTGTGTGTGTATTTATATCCCTTCACTTTATCACATAAATCATGGAAATTTATCACATAATCATATAAATTTATCAAATAAATCATGTAACGCTGTCACATAACTGGTATATTATGCTATGCAGTTTATAAGCTATGTTTCTCTACTTACTTTTTCACTTTTCATATAACTCAAAAATTGATGGAGGGGGCCGGAGATTCAGTTCAGTGGTTCCACCGCCTGCCTTGCAAGCACAAGGTCCCAAGTTCTAAGCCTGGTACAAAAAAAAAAAAAAAAAAAAAAAAATTGATGGAAGGAAAGGGAGGGAGTAAAGGGGAAAGGAAAGTAAAAAGGACTAAGATGTTATGTATATATGTACCAACTCCCCAAAATGAATATATTCATTATTTATTACAAAGGTGTACTAATAAAAAATTTAAAAATATAACTCAGAAATAACTACAGTGTAGTACTATGTAGAAATATTCTTTTTTCAGTTGAATATTTCCCTATTTTGTGAATGTTTCAGTAAGTTATTAACCAGACCTGTGTGGTTGTACAGCCCAGTGGTTGCCAATCTTCTGTCCAGTAAGGCTATAGGAGTAGCTTTGTAAATGTTTTTATCATAGCATCTTTGGGACAAATGCCTAAAAGTGGGAAAGCCAGCTTAGTTATAAATGTATTTGTAATTTTGCTAGAATTGCCAAATTCTTCTCTAAGGGAATGATAATATTTTGCATTCCGATCAGCAAAGTTTAAGAATGCTAGTTTCTCCAAGCTGGTCAATACAATCTGCTATTAAACATTCTAAATTTTTCCAATATACCAGGTGATAAATGACATCTCAGTAAGTTATAATTTGCATTTTTCTTTTTATAGACAAGTTGAGAATATTTTCATTTTTAAGGGCCATTTGGATTTTTTTTTTTTTGCTTCTCTGTTCTTTTCACTAGTCCAAGTTTCTATCAGTTTGTTGGTCTTTTTCTTCTTTAATTTTGAAGCTATTTGTATATTAATATAATAATCATGTTTCTATTATATTTTCCTCAATTTTTTAGAGTAGTTTTGCCATTTAAAGTTTTTAATGTAATCAAATTTATCACTGTTTCTCTCATTGCTTTTGGATTTTAAGCTTAGGAAAGTTTTCTCTGTATGTAGGTTACAAAGAAATATGCCTATTATAGAACTCCAACTAGCCATGATCAAAAAAACCTACATCTAGACATATAATAGTCAAGATCCCAGAAACCCAACAGAAAAATAAAATCCTACAAGCAGTTAGAGAAAAGAAACAAATCATCTACAAAGAAAAGCCAATCAGAATTACAGCAGACTTCTCAACACAAACACTCAAGTCAAGGAGAGCCTGGAGTGAAGTATTTCAAGCCCTAAAAGAAAATAACTTCCAACCTAGACTGTGGTATCCTGCAAAATTATCTTTCAGAATTGATGGGGAAATTAGATACTTCCACAACAAAGAACACCTGAGAAATTTCATGAACACCAAACCAGCACTACAAGCAATTCTAAACAATATCTTAGAAAAAAGCAATGAAGGTCACAACTCCATGAGGTCCACCAGAGGGAAGCCACCAGGCAAGGTAAGACACTAGAGGGAAAGGGGGAAAAATAAGAAATAAAAGAGCCAACAAAAGTAAAACATCATGACAAGGATGAATCAATATCAATCAATTATAACCATCAATGTTAATGGCCTCAACTCACCAATCAAAAGAAATAGACTGGTAGAATGGAGTAAGAAGCAAAATCCAACAATATGCTGTATACAAGAAACACACCTAACTCAAAAAGAAACTCATATCCTGAAAGTAAAAGGATGGAAAACAATTCTCCATGCCACAGGAACCCAGAAGAAAGCAGGGGTAGCAATCTTATTTGCAGACAAAGTAGACTTTAAACCAAAACTAATTAAGAGAGAAAAAGATGGTCACTACATCCTTGTGAAGGGAACAATCCAAGAGGAAGAGATGGCAATCCTAAATATATATGCACCAAATACGAATGCCCCCAACTAAACAAAACAAATATTAATGGACATGAAAAACCAAATAAACACTAACACAAGTGTAGTGGGGGACCTTAATAACCCACTATCACAAATAGGCAGATCCTCTAGACAAAAAGTTAACAAGGAAATTCTAGAACTGAACCAAGTTATTAAACAAATGGACTTAATAGATGTTTACAGAGTGTTCCACCCCACAAAATTGGAATACACATTCTTTTCGGCTGCACACGGGTCATTCTCCAAAATAGACCGCGTGCTAGCTCATAGGACATGTCTAAGTAAATGTAAAAGAACTGAAGTTACCCCTTATATATTATCAGACCATAGTGCAATAAAATTGGAGATCAATAACATAAGAAACCCCAAAACCCCAACAAACACATGGAAACTGAATAACACCCTCTTGAACAACCAATAGGTCACAGAAGAAATTAAAGAAGAAATTAGGGAGTTTCTACAAGTAAATGAAAATGCCAGTACAACATACAGGAATCTATGGGACACAATGAAAGCGGTTCTATGTGGGAAATTCATAGCAGTGAATGCCCATATTAGGAAAACAGAGAAAACTCAGATAAATAACCTAATGCAGAACCTCAAACTGCTAGAAAAAGAAGAGCATTACAAATCCAAAGCTCATACCAGACAGGAAATTATAAAGATCAGATCAGAAATCAATGCAATAGAAATCAAGAGAACAATACAAAAAAAAATCAATGAATCAAAGAGTTGGATTTTTGAAAGAATAAATAAAATCGATAAACCTTTAGGCAACCTTATAAAAAAAAAAGGAAAGAAAACGCACAAATACATGCAATGAAGAATGAAAAAGGTGAAGTTACAACAGATCCGACAGAAATCCAGAGGCTCATCAATACCTACTTTGAGAACCTCTACTCCAATAAAATGGAAAACATAGAAGAAATGGGCAGATTCCTAGATAAATACAAATTGCCAAATTTAAATGAAGAAGATATAGAAATTCTAAACACCCCAATTACAATGAGTGAAATTGAAAATGTAATAAAATACTTACCAACAAAGAAAAGCCCAGGTCCTGATGGCTTCACTGCTGAATTCTACAAGACATTTAAAGAAGAACTATTGCCATTACTCTTTAAACTCATCAAGGAAATTGAAAGGGAAGCAATACTTCCAAATTCATTCCTGGAAGCAAGTGTTACTTTGATTCCAAAACCAGGGAAAGACCCAACCCAAAAAGAAAACTACAGGCCAATCTCCCTAATGAACATAGATGCAAAAATCCTCAACAAGATACTGGCAAACAGAATACAGAGGGTCATCAAGAAGATCATACACCCTGACCAAGTCTGATTTATCCCAGGGATGCAAGGATGGTTCAACATTCATAAATCAATAAATGTAATACACTATATTAACAGAGTCAAGGACAAAAACCATGTGATCATCTCAATAGATGCAGAAAAGGCATTTGACAAAATCCAACACCCATTCATGATAAAACCTTACAGAAAATTGGAATGGAAAGTCTTTATCTCAACTTAATTAAGGCTATCTATGAAAAACCAACAGCCAACATCATACTAAATGGTCAAAAACTGAAAACTTTCATGCTAAAGTCAGGAACAAGACAAGGATACCCACTATCACCACTCCTGTTCAATATAGTTCTGGAAACATTAGCCATAGCAATTAGAAAAGAGAAAGAAATAAAAGTAATAAAGACAGGAAAAGAAGAAGTTAAACTGTCATTATTTGCTGACAATATGACACTTTACATAGAAGACCCACAAAACTCTGCCAAAATACTTCTAGACTTAATTGACAGATTCAGTAAAAGAGTACAAGGTCAACACTCAAAAAAAAAATAGCCTTCTTGTACACAAATAATAGACTCACTGAGAGAGCAATTAGGGAAACAATTCCTTTTATAATAGCATCCATAAAAATGAAATATCTAGGAATCAATCTAACAAAGGAAACAAAAGACCTCTGCACTGAAAACTACAGCTCTCTGCAAAAAGAGATCGAAGAGGATACAAGAAAATTGAAAGACATCCCTTGCTCCTGGGTAGGAAGAACCAATATAGTGAAAATGGCCAAACTTCCAAAATTACTATATATGTTCAATGGAATGCCAATTTAACAATATACTTCACAGAACTAGAGAAAACAATCCAAAAATTCACTTGGAACCATAAGAGACCTAGAATAGCTAAAACAATTCTAAGCAACAGAGACATGGCTTGGGGTATCACAATCCCCAACTTGAAACTATACTACAAAGCTACTGTGATAAAATCAGCATGGTACTGGCAAAGGAACAGACCTCAGGATCAGTGGAATAGATTAGAAGATGCAGAAACGACTCCAGACGTGCTCAGCCACCTCATCTTTGACAAAGGAGCCAACCACCATCATTGGAGGAAAGATAGCCTATTTAATAAATGGTGTTGGAAAAACTGGTTTTCAACCTGCCAAAGATTAAAACTAGACCCATACCTATCACCATGCACTAAACTAAGATTGAAATGGATTAAAGATCTAAATATTAAGACAGAAACACTAAACTTGCTGGAAGATAATTTGGGTAGAACACTTGAAGACATTGGCGTAGGAGAAGACTTCATGAACAAAACCTCAGCAGCACAGGAACTAGCAGAAAGAATCAACAACTGGGATCTCATTGTACTAAAAAGCTTCTGCACTGCAAGAGAAACCACCAACAGAGCTAACAGACAACCTACAATATGGGAAAAAAATTTTTAGCAGCTGTACCTCAGACAAAGGACTACTATCTAGAATATATAAAGAACTTAAAAAAATCAGACCCCCTAAATTCAAAGACGTAATTCAAAAATGGGCATTTGTAATGAACAGACATTTCTCAGACAAGGAAGTAAAAGGAGCAAACAAATATATGAAAAAAATGTTCAACATCACTCGTCATTTGAGAGATGCAGATGAAAACAACACTGAGATTCCACCTCACCCCAGAAAGAATGGCTGCTATCTTGAAATCAACCAATAACAAATGCTGGTGGGGTTGTGGGGAGAAAGGAACCCTTCTCCATTGCTGGTGGGAGTGTAGACTGGTGCAACCACTATGGAAATCAGTATGGAGATACCTCAAAGAACTAGGACTACAGGTCCCATTTGATCCAGCTATTCCCCTGCTGGGTATTTTCCCCAAAGAATTAAAAGAATCATACCACAGTGATATATGTGCACCCATGTTCATAGCAGCACAGTTTGTAATAGCTAAAGCTTGGAAGCAGCCCAAGTGCCCATCAACTGGAAACTGGATAAAGAAGATGTGGGTTTTTTAATAAAATGGAGTACTACTCAGCCATAAAGAACGAAAAACTAGAGTCATTTATAGCTAAATAGATGCATATCGAGGCCATACTCTTAAGTGAAATAAACAGGACACACGTGTAAATACTGAATAGTTTCTCTAGTGTGAGAAACTGATAGTGTAAACAAGGGTTTAAATGATTAAAATGAATAATTGATAATTTGAAATAGAAAAAAATGGTCCAAAGATGAAGGAGTGAAAGGAGGGGAAGAGGGAAAGGAAAAACTATGAGAAAAGAAAAAAAATGGAAATGATATCTATGTGAATAGGGAAGGGTGGAGGGGCTGAAGGGCGCACAGGTAATGGGGAAAAAATAAGAACCAAGATATATCATGTACAGGTACAAACACCCAGTGATAAATGTAAATGAATTGTGTACCTAAAATGTACCAATAAAAGAACTTAAAAAAAAGAGAAATATGCCTATTTTTTTCCATAGTAGCCATAAGGCTTAAATTTCTACGTCTAAGTTGCCGGTTCATTTGTAATTTATCTCAGCATGCAATGTGAAGAATGGATCCAATTTTATCTTTTGCTATGTGCCTTGTTCTTTTTTTTTTTTTTTTTCAGTACCAGGGATTGACTCTGGACTTTGGGTTTGCTGGGCAGGCATGGCACTACTGAGCTACATCCCCAGCATACTATGTGTCTATCCCATTGTCCTAAAGCCATCTATTAAAATGCCCTTCTTTCCCTGGTAATTTGAGATGCTTTGCTTTTCTTTTCTTTTTGGTACTGGGGATCGAACTCAGGACCTTGAACTTGTGAGGCAGACTGTGGAACCACTGAGCTAAAACGCCGGCCCTTGAGACTCTTTCTTAAGTTTCCATAAAGCAACTGAATCTTTTCCTAGATTTCCTAATCTGTCCTGTGTCTATTTATGTGCCAGTGCCACATTGATTTAATTACGTGGGGTATTTTCCTGTTTCTCTCACTCTCATTGTTTTTCTTTACCAGGGGCTTCCTGAGTATTCTTGCTTTTACATTATTCTAAAAATTAAGTCATTCTTTTTATAATTTTTAAAGTTATAAACCTTATAATTATCTTTACCTCTGTAATGTCATCAATAACCCTGATGATCCAGTCAGTTTCAATCCTAATACCTAGATGGTGCTTAGAGAAAGACAAAGCACATGGAGAGGGATAGCAATGGAGTGTACAGTTGGGGACTGAACATTTGTCTAAAGAGATCGGGTTGTCCAAACAGACTGAGATGCCAGTATATGCCATTGAAGTTCAAGTGTAACTTTTCTCTTACCTGTAAAATTATATCACACTCGAAAATTTAGGTTTGTTATAGAGAAATAGAGATTACCTTTTCTTTGCATATCAACATGAGTGTAAGTACATTTGTGATGTTTTTCATCTCTCTTGGTTTTCTTACTACTCTTAGTAGCATAACCATTCTTTTTGTTTTTCAGATGGGAAACCTCGAGGGTATCTTGCCACCTTCTCCTTATCTCCTCCTCCTGTCAGTCATCAGAGCCCATAGGTTCCACCTTCGCAATGTCTTCATGTTTTCCAGGCTACTACAGCATCAGTGGTTCAGGCTTCAACCATGTCATTTTGTTACTGGAGAGATGCTCTCAGTTTCACCTGATATCTAGGCTCTCTGTATCCTGAACAAAGAATTGAGCAGAACACAAAGAAGTAGTAAGAAAGGCAGAGATTTATTAAAAGGAAAGTCCACTCTGCTGAGCTGGAGCGAGCTGATGAGAAAGTTTAAGAGTGAGTTTGACTCAAGAGTGGCTGCATCTGTTTTAGGTTTGAGGTTAAATTTACTTGGGAGAGTTCCATGTGGGTGGTACCAAGGAATGGCAACCGCTAGGAATGAAAGTTCACCCTCAAGAAGAGGGCAGGTACAGCCAGAGGTGGCTGCTGCTGTGAGTTCCAGGGTGGCTTCTCTTTTGTTTGCCTAGAATTTGGGGAGTGGTCAGGTATGATAACTACTTGTATTTTTTTCAACAGACTGTGATACTTTACCTTCACATCAGGAAGGGGTGTTTTTGGCTTTGTGGGGGCCTAGATGGAGCCAGCATGACTGCCAAAGCCCATCAGGAGGCTCAAAACCACAATGTTAATGCTATTATAAAGACCTTGGAGTTACTACCTTAAAGCAGTTAGAGCACATGCTCCCTGAGTTCATAGCAGAGGTAAAGGAAGTGTGATAAGCACAGGAGCATATTTGTTAGGGTCATATCAGGATGCCGAGGAAATATGGTCCTCACCAAGAGCCAGAAAGCATTCTGTCTACTGTGAGCTTCAGGCTCCAACATTATCTATCTCCTGCCTCCATTCCACAGGCAGCTATAATCTTCCAAAGAAACACAGTCTTTCCAGAGCCAACTCCAGGTATAAATATACATATACTTTTCCAACCAACTAATTTTTTTTTTTTTTTGGTACAGGGGATCGAACTCGGGTCCTTGTGCTTGCAAGGCAGGTGGCAGAACCAACCAATTAATTTTAACCAGTTAACTTTTGGGAGCAAAGTACACCAAACTCCCATCATGGTCCCATCTATTCACCATGTAACATACATGTTTTTTCCTGCTGCTCTCCTCAATAACTTACATGTTGATGTTCATTGAGGGACCTGAAAGCAACATAGTGTGCCTTCTCCAGATGGAAAGCAGTCACTACTAGAAATACACTTTCTGTGGGTCACAGAGATATCTGTAATAAATATCTGTATACACATCCATAGATAAAAATGAATGCTTATTTTCTAAGAACAAAATATTTAGACTCTAAAAATACTTTTAGAGGGCCAGGGATTTAGCTCAGTGGTTCCATCGCCTGCCTCTCGAACACAAGGTCCAGAGTTCATTCCCCGGTACCAAAATTAAATTAAATTAAATTTAAAAATACTGTTAGATTCTATTCCTAGGTATATAACAAGAGTAGCAAGCACATGTGTCCACTAAAAGACATATGCAAGAATGTTTGTGGCAGCTTTGGTCATACAGACAACCCACATGTCCACTAGCAAGTGATTGGGTAAATTAGTTGGAACTTGTTCTTTCAGTGGAATGCTACATAATGACAAAAAGAATATGCTTAGATGCACCACCATGGATGGTTCATAGACATGAACAGACAAAAGGAGAAGACCAGGGCTGGGGATTCAACTCAGTGGTTCCAATGCCTGCCTCGAAAGCATAAGGTCTCAAGTTTGATCCCTGATGCCAAAAAAAAAAGAATACCAGAGACAGAGTTCATGGGGACATCCATTTTTACGAATTTTAAGACAGATAAAACTAACCTCTGATGATAAAGTCAAAACAATAGTTATGGGGAAGAGGGTGAGGTATGGGAATCAGAATCATGAAACCTAGATGTTGGAGAGATTCCATATCTTCCTCCTGGTCATGGCTGTACCAGTGTATAGCTACATAAAAGTTCATTGAATTCTACATTTAAGATTTGTACATTAGCTTCAATATGTATTATACTTAAACAATAATAACAATTTTTAAAAGCTCAGATAACCTCCCAGCCGCTGAATCCCCAAAGACAGAGAATTTCTCTAAAATCTCCTTGTCTCCAAATATCTGGGTTGAGTTGTTGAGTGTGGCCATGAGTCACACATCTGAGCGTGTTCTGTGCATGGGCGCCCCCTGGAGCACAAGGAGATCCACATCTCTCAGCCTCTTGTATCCTCCAAGAGTGAAGGAAATTGGCACTATTTATGGGTCTGGAACATGACAGAGTGAAACTGAAATTCCCATGCAGAGAGAAACAGAAATTCTCACGCAAGCCCATAGCTGGCTTCACAAGCAATTTTAAATTTCTTGAGGGTGAAGAACCATCATCTTATTTTGCACTGTGCCTTTCATGAACAGAGCAGAAAATCAGAATGAAAGGATACTTGAGTGAGTGGATGGTTGGGTAGATGGATAGATAAAACTCCATGTCCTGGGCTGGGGATTTAGCTCAGTGGTTCCACTGCCTGCCTCCCAAGTGCAAGGTCCCAAGTTCGATACCCAGTCTCCCCCCATAAAACAAAACAAAACAAAACAAAAAACTCCATGTCCTCCGAAAAGTAAAGTTTAATGGTTCTTAAATGCATGTTTTCTTTGTGGTGAGTCCTTCTTAGGGCTTCAGAATTAGAATAAGCCTCCCGCATATCCTCCCCTCCAATTCTATTGTGTCTTTGATGAAATATAATTATATCTAAATGGTGTGTTTCTGTGTTCTTCCTTGGTGAAATACATCCTGTTCTCATGGTTTGTGTCCTGTGGTGAAGTTCTCCTGTGATAAAAGTTGGCTTACATTATCACATTTTCTTTTCATGGGAATTGGCAACATTAACAATTAAAGTTAGTTTAAACTACACAGAATATGGTGTATGGGTATTGGGATTTCTCATGAAAGTCTTAATGTAATGATCAAACCTTCAAGCATTTAAACCTAAGTGTGAAATTCTCTTGAGAACCAGACACAACAGGCTAGGATGGGTGAGTCGAGGGTTCACTGGTCTTATCTGGGTTGGTAAGGCTCAGCCTGGGACTCTGGTGAATCGTTTATCCCAAGGCTGCTAGACTGGGTCTCTATGGTCTGTCAGACTGAAATACTGCAGGTGTCCTTAAGCCACAGGCTGAGGAAGGAAGGTCCGTGAGGGTCTTCTCTTGGCTACTCCTTAAAACATCTAGAACATTCTTCCTGCTTTTCCCTGTCCCTATCCTTTTTCATCCAGAAAACTGGACTCTTCCTATCTGTTGGCTTGGAACAACAGTTTCTCAGCTTCAGCACTATTGAGATTTGAGGCTGGATGCTTCTCTGTTGCTGGGTTCTGCAGTGCTCCATAGCATGTCTGGCAGCATTCCTGGCCTCCCATTGGACACAGCAGCACTCACTTCTCCAAGCTGAGACACCCAAAATGTCTCCAGACACTGCCAAATGGTCCCTGGATTAGGAGCAGGTGGGTGGACTGATGAGACATGAGGGCCAACACTCCAAATCCAGAACCCAGCTCCCACTCTCCCCCAAACCCTTCCCACGCTTCCCATGCAACAGGAGATGGGGAGTAAAACTCTATAACTCCCTTATAGCCAAGAATGGGGTGGAGGCAGGGGCCATGGGATATTAGAAGAAAAGGTAACAAAATGCAAATTTTATGGCAATATTGTAGTGTTTAGGATATCTTCTTCCCGGAGGCAAACAAAAAGTCCTCATACAACTGCAGAGTGGGTGAGATCAAGGATTCTGTTTAATAAAACTTGCTAAAACTAAAATTAATAGCTATAGCATCACTTTTTATAATTATGTGGAATAAAGGAATCTGGGAGTTCCTTAATTTTTCTATAATCCAGTTCTTGGGAGTCACCAAACACCAACAGTGGGCACTGCAGCCATATGCAGCAGCTGCACATGGGCCAGAAGAGCACTTCCTGTGCAGCCGCTGCACACTGACAGCTGAGTCTCAGCTGCCACCTCATGGCCTGTGGCTCATTCTGCCAGTGTGATGATGTGGTGGCTATGGGTCTTGTCTGACACCAAAGCCTTTCTCCTTCGCATAAAGTACCCTGCATAGCTCCTTAGCTATAGAGCCTGGTCTGAGCCCATCATAATTCCTAAACTCTGGCCACAGTGAACAGTGGTCAGTATTCTTTTTCTTCATTTTTCAACATTTGGAGAGCTTAAGTTATATGACAAAATATAGGTGCATTTGTGGCAAACAAACAAACAAACACTAGAACCAAGAAAAAAAGCTTTTGTGTTAGAACTACATTCAAATGATAGCTATTCAGAAAAGACAAAATATTCAGACAATTCTCAGAGTGGCAAAAAAGAGAACATTTGCATGCCCTGTTACTATTAGTGCTCCTTTTTTCTCCTTCCCACAAGGTACACTTGCTCTGACACTTAGGGAAAACATGGATATGATTTAAGATGCATCATAAAATGTACTTCAACTTCCACTGTTTAAAACCTGAAATTGAATTTAGTTCATTCTGGATCTTAGCTCAAGAAAGAAAACAGCTTGCCATATGCATAAGGTGATTGTTTTCTAAGATAGAAAGCTGAATAAGAGCACATGAGGAATGAACGCAGACGAGAGAGGCCTGGATGGAAGAGAAAAGGGAAGAATGTGGATGTACAGAGACAGACAAGAGAAATCTCATGATGAAAATCAAGATTTCTGTTACAAACTGTTTATCTCCTCTCTTTCACTAAGTTCCTATCAAAATCTATTTATGCTGGGCTGGGGATTTAGCTTAGTGGTTTCGCCGCCTGGTGTGCAAGCACAAGGACCCGAGTTCCATCCCTGGTTCCAAAAAAAAAAAAAAATCTATTTATACTGAAGTTTGCAACTGTTTGAATTTTTGCATAAGATTGATATATGTTATCCAGAAAAATTCAAGGAACAAGAATTCAAAAAGAAAAATATGTTATTATGTTCTGTTGTTATGGATATTCCAAAAATAGAATACTAGGAATATAAGGGTTAAGGGCTTTAAAAAACTGAAATACATTTCCAAGATAAAGGTAATTATTTTGTATTGTAGACATATACTAACAAAAAAACCCCTGAAGTTATACATATTTCTTTAGTCATATAGTTTAAAAGCCCCATACCCTAGGATGGCCACTATTAAAAAAAACAAACAGAAAAGTAGCAATTGTTGGTAAAGATGTGAAGAAATAAGAACCCTTGTGTACTATTGGTAGAGATGTAAAAGTGTGCAGTTACTGTGGGAAAATTAAAATTAAAAATGGAATTATCATACAACAAGATGCAGCAATTCCACTTCTTAGTATAGAAAAGAATCAATAGCAGAGACTCAAAGTGAAGCAAAGTGACATATTCCGAGTAGCATTATTCATAGTAGCCAACAAGTAGAAGTAACCCTCATTGTTACTGATGGATAAACAAAAAAATGTGACAATACCTACAATGGAATGATATTTAACCTTAGAAAGGAAATCTTGACCCATGCCACAACATGGATGAACCTGGAGGACATAAGCCAGTCATAAAAACAAAAGCAATGCATGATTCTGCTTATATGAGGTACCTAGAGGGTTCAATTCCTACAGACAGAAAGTAGGTGTTTGAGGCCAGCACTGCCCCTGGAACTGACACTGTGCAGGCCAAACTCCTGGAACAGATGCTGAGTGGGTCACGCAGTATCTCAATTTGCACTACAGAGGTGCTGGAGGGACCATAAGGCTATGGTTATGAGCTCCAGAAGATAGAGCAGAAGTGGACAGCAGAGAGAGGGCCTCTCTGAGTCGCCTCAATGAAAATTGAAGCCCACTGTGAAAGTGAAGAAAATCTCTGCAATAAAGGCACACTGGACCATGGTGGTTGGTAAGTTGGTGGGATCAGCACCCCTTTTTTGGGGAAGGGCACCTGGAACCTGCAGTAGAACCTTGCAGAGTTCAATCCTGCAGGAGGTCAGGGACCTCAAATTGGGCCTTGCAGCCAGAAATCATACTGAATCTCAGTGGACTACAGCTGGCTTGCTGCGACTAATCAACTTAGATCTGCACACTGCTGCCCATGTTATCTACCACAACAGTAGAGACATACCCTGAAGGAGGCCCTTTAAAAAATTTTTATATATATATATTTTTTCATTTCTTTTTTTCGCTCTCTCTCCCTTCTTGTTCTGCATTTCTCTTCCTCTTTGTCCCTGTTCCTGTCCTTTTTTTTTTTCGTACCGGGGATTGAACTCTGGTCCTTGCTCTTGCAGGGCAGGCGACAAAACCACTGAGCTAAATGCCCGGCTCCTCCTGTCCTATTTTGGATTGTTTTCCTCTCTCTTTCCTTCTCTTGATTGTCATTCTTATAGGAAGGTGTATACAGTTTCTAGCTTCTCTATTGCTGCTAATTTGTTCTGTTTTTGTCTTTGTTCCTTCGCTGTCTTTTCCTCTTGTCTTCAACAGTTCCCCAAAATTTGCATGATCTTCCTGTGTCCTCTAGCCTCACTTCTAACCTTTTCCTCTCCTTCTGTCTCTCTATCCCTCCCCCTCCCCAACTCCTTCTAAGTCTTTATCCCGAAGGGCAAATTTGCTATATTGAAGGGTTTATTTACTACAAACATGTTTTGGGCTGGTCCTCAATTTTGATATAGATCATGTGGTTAAAGGTGACAGATTAATTGCTACCACAAATTGTCATTCTCTAAGCTGTGTTTGATGCTACTGTTGATGCTGATTATATCACTTGGGCTAAGGTGTTGTGATTGATCTAATCAGTTGTTCTCCCTGGTATACTGAAAATGAGATTGCCTAAGAGTCATTAGAGACTCAAAGGCTAAAGACCAGCTATACCTGGAAGACATCTCTGGGAAACAATCATTCCATAAGGGTTCTAAATACAAGCAATCAAGATACTCACAATAAGCAGTACTGAAGTATCGGCCCAGGAATTAAACCAAAACCAGCACCAACAACAAAAATAGAAATGAGAACACACCTAAACAAGGTGCAAACCCAGAGTTTCACCTCACCACAGGCAAATTCTGGGGACAGCAAAGTGGAAAAATCTAATAATTAACCACCTGGACACACTGAACTGATAGCATGGGAAGTAACAAAACAGATGAACAAGGCTCTAGAAAAATTCAAAACCGAAATAATTTCCCACATAATTACAGAGATTGTGGGCAGAATGAAAGGCATGATTAGAGACTCTAGAAAAGAAACAGATTAAAAAAAAATAGATGAGCTCAGGACCATGATGGAAGCCATGAATGCCCAGCATGGGAAAGAAATGGAAATCATGGATGCCTAACATAGGAAAGAAATGGAATCC
The DNA here is from genome assembly GCF_053883595.1 of Heterocephalus glaber. NCBI lineage: Eukaryota > Metazoa > Chordata > Mammalia > Rodentia > Bathyergidae > Heterocephalus > Heterocephalus glaber. The sequence continues at coordinate 44,892,920 of NW_028258308.1, forward strand.
ATGAAACAGATTCAAACAGATATCTGGGAGATTAAAAACTCTGTTGAAAGTATTCACAGCAGAATGAGCCAATCTGAAGATAGAATATCAGATATAGAAAACAGGATTGTGGTTAGTGACCATGAAAAGAGAGATTTCTTAAAAATAGTAAGGAACCATGAGAAATCAATCCAGCAGCTGCTAGATGATGCAAAGAAGAATAACATAAGACTGATAAGAGTCTATGAAAAAGCAGGAGAAAGTACAAATGACATTAAAAAAAACTGTTCACAGAAGTAATGGCAGAAAACTTCACAAGCAAAGGAAAAGAATTTGACATACAGATAAATGAGGCAGATAGGACTCCAACTAGCCATGATCAAAAAAAGTCTACACCTAGACATATAATAGTCAAGATCCCAGAAACTCAACAGAAGAACAAAATCCTACAAGCAGTTAGAGAAAAGAAACAAATCACACACCAAAAAAAAAAAAGCCCATCAGAATCACAGCAGACTTTTCAAAACAAACCCTCAAGTCAAGGAGAGCCTGGAATGAAGTATTTCAAGCCCTAAAAGAAAATAACCTTCAACCTAGATTGTTGTATCCTGCAAAATTATCTTTCAAAATCGATGGGGAAATTAGATACTTCCATGACAAAGAACACCTGAGAAACTTCATGAATACTAAACCAGCACTACAAGCAATTCTAAGCAATATCCTTGAAAAAGACAATGGGGTTCACAACTCCATGAGGCCCAACACAGTGAAACTACCAGGCAAGGCAAGAAATTAAAGGGAAAGGAGGGGAGGGGAAAGAACAAGGGCCAACAACAGTAAAATATGATAATGATAAGACAATATGTATCAATTATAACCAATGTTAATGGCCCCAGCTCACCAATAAAAACAGACTGGCAGAATTGATTAAGAAGCAAAATCCAAGACTATGCTGTATACAAGAAACACACTTAATTCAAAAAGAAATTCATAGACTGAAAGCAAAAGGATGCAAAACTATTCTCCATGAGAAGGAACCCAGAAAAAAGCAAGGGTAGCTATTTTATTTGCAGACAAGGTAGATTTCAAACCAAAACTAATTAAGCAAGACAAAAAATGTCACTACAACCTTGTAAAGGGAACAATCTAAGAGGAAGAGATGATAATCATAAATATATATGCACCAAATACTAGTGCTCCCAACTGTATAAAACAAATATTAATGGACATGAAAAACCAAATAAACACTAATACAATTGTAGTGAGGGACCTCGATAATCCACTGTCACAAATAGACAGATCACCTAGACAGAAAATCAACAATGAAATACTAGAACTGAACTAAACTTTTGAACAAATGGGCTTAATAGATGTCTACAGAGTGTTCCACCCCACAAAATCAGAGTACACATTCTTTTCAGCTGCACATAAGTCATTCTCCAAAATAGGCCACATGCTAGCTCATAGAACATGTTTAAGCAAATGCAAAGGAATTGAAGTTATTCCCTGTATATTATTAAACCATAGTGCAATTAAACTGGAGATCAATAGCATAACAAACAGCAAGAACTCCACAAACACATGGAAATTGAATAACACTCTCCTGAACAACCAATGAGTCTCAGAGGAAATTAAAGAAGAAATTAGACAGTTTCTACAATTAAATGATAATGCAATACAACATACAGGAACCTATAGGACACAATGAAAGCAGTTCTATGAGGGAAATTCATAGCAGTGAATGCCCATACTAGGAAAACAGAGTGAGCTCGAATAACCTAATGCTGAACCTTAAGCTCCTAGAAAAAGAAGAGCAAGACAAACCCAAAGCTCGCACAAGGGAGGAAATTATAAAGATCAGACCAGAAATCAATGCAATGGAGACTAAGAGAATGATACAAAAAAATCAATGAATCAAAGAGTTGGTTTTTTGAAAGAATAAATAAAATAAATAAACCCTTAGCCCACCTTATCAAAAAAAGGAAAGAAGAGGCTCAAATCCATGCAATTAGGAATGAAAAGGGTGAAATCACAACAGATCCAGCAGGAATTCAGAAGATCATCAATACCTACTTGCAGAAACTATACTTCAATGAAAGGGAAAATACAGAAAAAATGGACAGATTCCTAGATACATATGAATTACCAAAGCTGAATGAAGAAGATATAAAAATTCTAAACACCCCAATTTCAATCAGTGAAATTGAAAATGTAATTAAAAATTTACCAATAAAAAAAGCCCAGGTCCTGATGGCCTCACTGCCAAATTCTACAAGAAATTTAGGGAAGAGCTAATGCCACTACTTCTCAAACTCTTTAATGAAATTGAAAGGGAAGCAATACTTCCAAATTAATTCCTGGAAGCAAATGTTACTTAGATTCCAAAAGCAGAGAAAGACCCAACCAAAAAAGAGAACTACAGACCAGTCTCCCTAATGAACATAGATACAAAAATCCTCAATAAGATACTGGCAAACAGAATACAGAGGATCATCAAGAAGATCATGCACCCTGACCAAGTGGGATTCATCTCAGGGATTCAAGGATGGTTCAACATAAGTAAATCAATAAATTAATACAGGATATTAACAGACTCAAGCACAAAAGCCATATGATCATCTCAATAGATGCAGAAAAAAACATTTGACAAAATCCAACACCCATTCATGATAAAAAACCGTAGAAAATTGGAATAGATGTTCTTTATCTCAATCTGATAAAGGCTATCTATGAAAAACTAACAGTCAACATCATAGTAAATGGTCAAAAACTGAAAAACTTCATGCTAAAATCAGGAACAAGACAAGGATGCCCACTATCACCACTCCTGTTTAATATAGTTTTGGAAACATTACCACAGCAATTAGACAAGAGAAAGAAATAAAAGGAATAAAGATAGAAAAGGAAGAAGTTAAACTGTCATTATTTGCTGATGACATGATACTTTACATAGAAGACCCAAAAAACTCTGCTAAAAACCTTCTAGACTTAAATGACAGATTCAGTAGAGTAGCTGGATACAAGGTCAACACTCAGAAATCAATAGTCTTCTTCTACAAAAATAACAGATTCACTGAGAGAGAAATTGGGGAAACAATTCCTTTTACAGTAACATCTGAAAAAATGAAATATCTAAAAATCAATCTAATGAAGGAAGCAAAAGACCTCTATGTTGAGAACTACACCACTCTGAAAAAAGAGATTGAAGAGGATATCAGAAAATGAAAGACATCTCTTGCTCCTGGGTAGGAAGAACCAATATAGTGAAAATAGCCATATTTCCAAAACTACTATATAGATTTAATACAATCCCGATTGACATCCCAACAGTGTATTTCACAGAAGCAGAAAAACAATCCAAAAATTCATTTGGAACCAGAAAAGACCTAGAATACCAAAAGGAATTCTAGGAAACAGAGACATGACAGCGAGTATTACAATCCCCAACATGAAACTATATTATAAAGGCACTGTGATACAGCATGATACTGGCAAAGAAACAGACCTGAGGATCAGTGGAATTGATTAGAAGATGCAGACACAACTGTAGACATAGTCAGCCACCTCATCTTTGACAAAGGAGCCAACCAAACTCACTGGAGGAAAGATAGCTTCTTTAATAAATGGTGTTGGAAAAACTGGATTTCAACCTGCCACAGACTAAAACTAGACCCATATCTTTCACCATGCACTAAACTAAAATCAAAGTGGATCAAAGATCTAAATATTAAAATAGAAACACTAAACTTGCTGGAAGATAGGTTAGGTAGAACTCTTTTTGTTGTTGTTGTTGTTGTTGTTGTTTTGGTAGCAGGGATCAAACTTGGGTCCTTGTGCTTTCAAGGCAGGTGGTGGAACCACTGAGCTGAATCCCCGGCCCTGGGTAGAACTCTTGAAGACAGTGGCATAAGAAAAGACTTTATGAACAAAACCTCAGTAGCATAGGAACTAGCACAGAGAATCAACAACTGGGATCTCATCCTAATAAAAAGCTTCTGCACTGCAAGAAAAATCACCAGCAGAGCTAGGAGACAACCTACAATGTGGAAAAAAATTTTTTCACCAGCTGTTCCTCAGACAAAGGACTACTCTCTAGAATATATAAAGAATTGCAAAAAATCAGACCCCCCAAAACTCAAAGACCCAATTCAAAAATGGGCATCTGAAATGAACAGACATTTCTCAGACAAAGAAGTAAAAGCAGCAAACAAATATATGAGAAAATGCTCAACATCACTCGTCATTTGAGAGATGCAGATGAAAACAACACTGAGATTCCACCTCACCCCAGAAAGAATGGCTGCTATCAAGAAATCAACCAGGCCCTACCGAGGTCCTGAGTCGCACAGAACACGCCGAATCAGCACGCTGCAGACAGGAAGGTCTGCGCACGCCCTACCGAGGTCCTGAGTCCCGCGGAAGACACCGAATCACCCTGCTGCAGACAGCCAGCCACCTGATTCCACACTACAAAGACGCAGAGGATATCAGACCACCAGACCAAGGTACTGAGTCCCACTGTTCCCGGCCCAGAGGTAGGGGCTTCTGAGCTGTTGTCCTACTGCTCCTGGTCCAGAGGAAGGGGCTTCCCGGTCACCATCTCTCCTGCTGCTCCCAGCCCAGAGGAAAGGGCTTTTGGGCCACCTTCTGTCCTCCTGCTCCTGGCCCAGAGGAAGGGGCTTCCGGGCCACCATCCCTCCCACCACTCCCGGACCAGAGGGAGGGGCTTCTGAGCCACCATCCCACTGCTCCTGGTGCAGAGGAAGGGGTTTCCCGGCCACCATCCCTCTGGCTGCTCCCAGCCCACAGGAAAGGGCTTTTGGGACACCATCCCTACCGCTGCTCCCTGCCCCTGTCCCACCTCACCCAGCTCAGAGGGAGTAATCCGTGCAGGCGCTAACAGCCCCCTGCCCCAATCAAAATGAGAAAACACATAAATAAGTCTCAAAACCAGATTTCCAGATCACCTACAGCAACCCCAAAGGGAAATGAGATGGAACACTCTGATACTCAACCACCTGGACCCACTGAACTGGCAACAAAAGGGGATCTGGAAAAAATGAAATCAGAAATAATTTCTCAGATAACAGGAGAAATTGTGCCCCTAGTGCAAGACATGATTAATAAATCTAGAGAGGAGCTCAGGAACATGATGGAATCCCAGCATAAGAAACAAATGGAATCCATAAAACAGATGCAAATAGATTTCCAGGACATGAAAAACTCCATTGAAAGTCTACACAGCAGAATGAGCCAATGTGAGAACAGAATTTCAGATATAGAAGATAAGATTGCAATTAGTGACCAGAAAAAGAAAAATTGCTTCAAAATTATAAGGGACCATGAGAAATCAATCCAGCAGCTGCTAGATGATGCAAAAAAGAATAACATAAGACTGATTGGGCTAATGAAGAAACAAGAGAGAGTGCAGATGACATAAAAAATCTCTTCACAGAAATAATGGCAGAAAACTTCCCAAGCAGGGGAAAAGAGCTTGACATACAGATAAGTGAGGCATATAGGACTCCAAATAGCCTTGATCAAAAAAAATCTACACATAGGCATATAATTGTTAAGATTCCAGAAACCCAACAGAAGAACAAAGTTCTCCAAGCAGTCAGAGAAAAGAAACAAATCACATACAAAGGAAAGCCCATCAGAATCACAGCAGACTTCTCAACACAAACCATCAAGGCAAGAAGAGCTTGGAGTGACATATTCCAAGCCCTAAAAGAAAACAGCCTCCAACCCAGATTGATGTACCCTGCAAAACTATCTTTCAAAATGGATGGAGAAATAAGATACTTTCATGACAAACAGCACTTTAGGAACTTCATGAATACCAAACCAGCACTCCAAAGAATTTTACACAATATCCTAGGAACAGACACTGAGGATCACAACCCCAGGAAGCAAAGCAGAATGAACCCATCTGGCATGACAAGAAATTAAATGTAAAGGAGGAGAACCCCAAAAAAGAAAAAGTCGTGGCTATGACAAGTCAATACATTTCAGTTATAACCATCAACGTTAATGGTCTCAATTCACCAATCAAAAGAAATAGACTGGCAGAATGGGTCAAGAAGCAAAGCCAACAATATGCTGCATACAAGAAACATACTTCATTCAAAAGGAAACTCATAGACTGAAAGTTAAAGGGTGGAAAACAATACTGCATGCAACAGGAAACCGAAAAAAAGCAGGAGTAGCTCTCCTCTTGGCAGATCAAGTAGATTTCAAACCAACACTGATTAAGAGAGACGAAGAAGGACACTACATCCTTGTAAAGGGAAGAATCCAAGAGGAAGAGATGACAATCATAAATATCTATGCACCAAACACTAGTGCACCCAACTATATAAAACAAATACTAATGGACATGAAAAGTCATATGTGCACTAATACAATTGTAGTGGGGGACCTCAACACCCCACTGTCACAAATAGATAGATCAACTAGACTAAAAATAAGTAATGAAATACTAGAACTCAAACGAACTCTTGAACAAATGAACTTAACAGATGTTTACAGAGTCTTCCACCCCACAAAATCAGAATACACATTCTTCTCAGCTGCACATAGGTCATTCTCAAAAATGGACCACATATTCACACAAAGAACATGTTTAAGTAAGTGCAAAGGAATTGAAATTATCCCCTGTATATTATCAGACCATAGTGTGATGAAATTGGAGATCCATAGCAAAAGAAACTCAAAAAATTTCATAAACTTGTGGAAATTGAACAACACACTTCTGAATAACCAGTGGGTCACAGAGGAAACTAAAGAAGAAATCAGACAGTTCCTTCAATTAAATGACAATGACAATACAACATATTGGAATCTATGGGACACAATGAAAGCAGGCTTACGAGGGAAATTCATAGCAGTGAATATGCATATTAAGAAAACAGAACGAGCCCAATTAAACAACCTGATGCTGAACCTCAAGCTGCTAGAAAAAGAACAGCAGGACAACCCCAGAGCTCATACAAGGGAGGAAATTATAAAGATCAGAGGAGAAATCAATGCAATGGAGACTAAGAGAATGATACAAAAAATCAATGAAGCCAAGAGTTGGTTCTTTGAAAGAATCAACAAAATTGACAAACCTTTAGCCAACCTTATCAAAAAAAGGAAAGAAAAGGCCCAAATCCATGCAATTAGGAATGAAAAGGGTGAAACTACAACAGACCCAGCAGAAATCCAGATGATCATCAATACCTACTTCCAGAACCTATACGCCAATAAGAGGGACAACACAGAAAAAATGGACAGATTCCTAGATACATATGAATTACCAAAGTTGAATGAAGAAGACTTAAAAATTCTGAACAACCCAATATCAACCAATGAAATTGAAAATGTAATTAAAAACTTATCACCTAAGAAAAGCCTGGGCCCTGATGGCTTCACTGCTGAATTCTACAAGACATTTAGAGAGGAACTGCTGTCACTACTGTTTAAACTCTTCAATGAAATTGAAAGGGAAGCAATACTCCCAAATTCATTCCTGGAAGCAAGCATCACCTTGATCCCCAAAGCAGAGAAAGACCCAACTGAAAAAGAGAACTATAGGCCAATCTCACTAATGAACATAGATGCAAAAATCCTTAATAAGATACTGGCAAACAGAATGCAGAAGATCATCAAGGAGATCATACACCCTGATCAAGTGGGATTCATCCCAGGGATGCAGGGATGGTTCAATATATGAAAATCAATCAATGTAATACACTATATCAACAGAGCCAAGGACAAAAACCATATGATTATCTCCATAGACGCAGTAAAAGCATTAGACAAAATCCAACATGCATTTATGATGAAATCCCTACAAAAAAATTGGAATAGACGGTCTCTACCTCAAACTGATAGAAGCCATCTATGAAAAACCAACAGCCAATATCATACTAAATGGTCAAAAACCAAAATCCTTCACACTCAAATCAGGAACAAGACAAGGATGTCCACTATTACCACTCTTGTTCAATATATTTCTGGAAACATTAGCCACAGCAATTAGACCAGAGAAAGAAATAAAAGGAATAAAGATAGGAAATGAAGAAGTCAAATTGCCATTATTTGCAGATGACATGATACTCTATATAGAAGACCCCAAGAACTCCACCAAAAGTCTTCTACACTTAATAACCAAATTCAGTCAAGTAGCTAGATATAAGGTCAACACACAAAAATCAATAGCTTTCCTCTACACGAATGACAGACTCACTGAGAGAGAGATAGGGCAAATAATTCCTTTCACAATAGCATCCAAAAAACTGAAATACCTAGGAATCATCCTAATGAAAGAAATCAAAGACCTCTTCTCTGAAAACTATGGCACTCTGAAAAGAGAGATTGAAGATGATATCAGAAAATGGACAGACATCCCCTGCTCCTGGGTAGGAAGGATTAATATAGTGAAAATGGCCATACTTCCAAAACTGCTATATAGATTTCATGCAATTCCAATTGAGATCCCAGCAGCATACTTCATAGACCTTGAGAAAACAATCCAAAAATTCATTTGGAGCAAGAAGAGACCCAGAATAGCAAAAGCAATTCTAGGTAACAGAGACATGGCAGGGGGTATCACAATCCCCAACCTGCAACTATACTACAAAGCTACTGTGATAAAAACAGCATGGTACTGGCAAAGAAACAGACTTGAGGACCAGTGGAACAGATTAGAAGATGCAGAAACAACTCCAGACACACTCAGCCATCTCATCTTCGACAAAGGAGCCTAACACCCTCACTGGAGGAAAGATAGCCTCTTTAATAAATGGTGCTGGAAAAATTGGGCTTCAACTTGCCAAAGATTAAAACTAGACCTGTATCTCTCACCATGCACTAAACTAAAATCAAAAAGAATTAAAGATCTAAATATTAAAATAGAAACTCTGAACCAGTTGGAACAGAGGTTAGGTAGAACCCTTGAAGACATTGGTGTAGGAAAAGATTTTATGAACAAAACCTCAGTTGCCCGTGAACTAGCACAAACAATCAACAAGTGGGATCTCTTCTTACTAAAAAGCTTCTGCACAGCAAGAGAAACCACCAGCAGTGTGAGGAGACAACCCACAATGTGGGAAAAAAATCTTCACCTGCTGTTCCTCAGACAAAGGTCTACTATCTGGAATCTATAAAGAACTTAAGAAAAATCAGACCTCCCAAATTTAAAGACCCAATCTGAAAATGGGCATGTGAAATGAACAGACATTTCTCAGACAAAGAAGTAGAAATAGCAAATAAATACATGAAAAAATGTTCAACATCACTGGTCATTTGAGAGATGCAAATGAAAACAATGCTGAGATTCCACTTCACTCCAGAAAGAATGGCTGCTATCATGAAATCAACCAATAACAAATGCTGGCAGGGCTGTGGGGAAAGAGGAACCCTGCTCCACTGCTGGTGGGAGTGTCGACTGGTGCAAGCACTGTGGAAATCAGTATGGAGATACCTCAAAGAACTAGGACTGGAAGTGCCATTTGACCCTGCTATTCCACTGCTGGGGATCTTCCCCAAAGAATTAAAAGAATCATACCACAGTGATATATGTGCACCCATGTTCATAGCAGCGCAGTTTGTAACAGCTAAAACTTGGAAACAGCCCAAATGCCCATCAACTGGAGACTGGATCAAGGAAATGTGGTTTTTTAATAAAATGGAGTACTACTCAGCCATAAAAAATGAGAAATTAGAGACATTTATAGCTAAGTGGATGCACATTGAGGCGATACTCTTAAGTGAAATAAATAGGACACACATGTGTAAATACTAAATAGTTTCTCTGGTGTGAGAAACTGAAAGTGTAAATAAGGACTAAATGTATAATAGGTAAGGTGAAATAGGAAGAAAAGGGGCAAAGGGGCAAAGGGGAAGGAAGTGGGAGAGCTAGGGGAAAGGATAGAAGGGAATGGGATTAATATGAGAAAATGGAAAAATAGGAACAAAATCTTTGTGAATAGGGAGGACTGGAGTGGTGGAAGGGAGGGCTGGGCAAGGGTGAAAAATAAGAACCAAGAGAGACTATGTAAAGGTGCAAATTTCCAATAATGAATGTCATTATATTGCATACCTAAAATGTACTAATGATTAGAATGAATAATCGATAATGTAAAATAGGAAGAAAAGGTCCAAAGGGGTAGGGGTAGTGGGAGGGGCAGGGGAAAGGAAAGAAGGGAAAGGAAAAAATGCTGAGAAATGGAAAAAATGGAAATAAAGTCTTTGTAAATAGGGAAGGGTGGAGGGTGTGAAGGGAGGGCTAGGAATGGGGAAAAAATAAGAACCAAGATGCATTATATAAAGGTACAATTCCCAATGAGAAATGTAATTGTGTTGTATACCTACAATGTACCAATAAAAGAATTTAATACAAAAAAAAAGAAATCAACCAATAATATATGCTGGTGGGGTTGTGGGGAGAAAGGAACCCTTCTCCATTGTTGGTGGGAGTGCAGACTGGAGCAACTACTGTGGTGATCAATGTGGAGATACTTCAAAAAACTAGGATTAGAGGTCCCATTTGACCCAGCTATTCCCCTGCTGGGTACCTTCTCAAAATAATGAAAAGAATCATATCACAGTGATATATGCTCACCCATTTTTATGGTGGCACAGTTTTTAATAGCTATAACTTGGAAGCAGTCCAATTGTCCATCAACTGTAGACTGGATAAAGGATAAAGAAGATGTGTTTTTTTTTATTTAATAAAATGGAGTACTGCTCAGCCATAAAGAATGAGAAACTAGAGTTATTTATAGCTAAATGAATGAACATTGAGACCATACTCTTAAGTGAAATAAATAGGACACATATGTGTAAATACTGAATACTTTCTCTGGTATGAGAAACTGAAAGTGTAAATAAGAATCAAAATGTAGAATAGATAATGTGAAACAGAAAGAAAAGGTCTAAAGGGGAGGACGAAGTGGGAGGAGTAGGGGAAAGGAAAGAAGGGAAAGGAAAAAATAGGAGAAGAGGAAAAAATGGAAACAAAGTTTTTGTAAATAGGTACGAGTGGAAGGGTTGAAGGGAGGGCAGGGGAATGGGGAAAAAATAAGAACCAAGGTATGTCATGTAAAGGTGCAAATTCCCAATGATGAATGTCATCATATTGAATACCTAAAATGTACCAATAAACTTAATGAAAGAAAAAAAACAAAGAAAAAAGAAAGTAGGTGTTCACCAAGCCTGGGAAAAGGGAGGATCAGCCATTATTGTTTCATGGGTGGAGTTTCAGTTTTGCAACATGAATAGTGTTTTAGGGTTGGATGGTGGTGAAGGTTGACAACAATATGAATATATTTAACACCATTGAACTGTACAGTAAAAAATGATTAGATGGTAAATTTTACCTTGTTTATTTTACAATTTTTTTAAGCCCCACAGTCCAAAAGACTGGTTCCTGTCCTGGAGCTCCTTGTCTCACCTCCCAGAGTCGGCATGTCACCCTGAATGGCAGGGTGACACCCAGGACCTTGTTGAAATGTAAATTACTGGGCCTGCCCTGCAGCCTACTGAATCGGAAACTCTGGGTCTGATTATTAGTGTTCAACAAGATGCTGTAGTTGGGATGCTAAATGTCTCCTAAGGGCCCATGTGTTAAACAAAGACTTGGTCCCCAGACTGGCACTAATGGGAGGGGATGGAACTATAAGGAGGCGAGGCCTAGTGGGAGGTCTTTAGGTTATAGTTGTTAAGGAGATTACCCCCCACCCTGGGTTTATGATTGAGTGGTTTTTCTCTGCCACACCACAGGCCCAGAGCTATGGAGCCAATGAACCATGGGCTGGAGCCTCCAAGACTGAGCTAAAATAAACCTGTCCTTCTGATGAGTTGATGATCTCAGGTATTTGTTAAAGTGACAGAAAACTGACTAACAGGAGAACCCACCAGGAGATTCTGATGACCCAGTAGTCCCCTGCACCTGGGTAACAGAAGTGGGACAGTTGTCATGTTTTGAGATTCAGGATATGAGTTGAAGACAGAGAGGAACATGACTTGGTGGTGCATTGGTTGCAGCTGAGCAATGAGAGGAAGCAATACAGAGAGGCTGAACAGGCCCTTGTTGAGTGAATAAATGAATGAATGCTCTGCTCTTTTATTTCCTTTCCTCTCAAGTCAGAAAAAAAGACATTCTTTCTTAATGCATCAGGCTGGAGCTGAGGAACATGCTAGGATGGTTGCTATATAATCTTTAAAAAACCAGCACCAGCAGATTTTAGTCAAAAGTGTGCTCAAAGGCCAGCTAATTGCATAGCAGGTGTGTGGTGGAATCATAAATCTGCTTCCTGACCTGCCTAGTGAAATCACGCACAGAAGCCTACAAACACACCGATACACCTACAAACACACCCAGAGAGCTCCGAGTTCACCTCTGCTTTCCTTTTGCACTTCCAGTGGGGGAAATGTCATGGTCTGTGACCAGAGGCTGAGGGCTTTCCTAGCACAGGCCTTTCTGCTTCCAAACTGGGTCAGTTCTAGGCAAACAGGGAAGGTCAGTCACCCCGTCGGATACAGGCTTGCAGGATATTCTAACCCAACATGCTCGGAGCGCCCCTGTTCCGAGCTGCCGAGGAGAGCTACCCTCAGAGCAGCTTTTAAACCGTCCACTGCTTGGGCCTCACACCACATTGCGATTCGAAAAACCAAGTCTCCATGCAAGATCAGGCACAACAGCTTTTGAAAAGCTTCTAGGGGGACTGAATGAGGAGTGTGATGCAAGAAGTTATTTGTCAACAGCTGTGCAGGGGGAAAAGTCAGGGTTTCTGACTCTGGTACTCAATTCTCCGATTTGTCCTCTGCACCCAACCCTGATAATCAGGGCACATTCCTAGTCCAACCCTCAACATATCAGACCCTGGGCTGGGTGTTGAGCTCCGGACTTTCCTCCTTGTGCCAGTCCCTCAGCCCTGGGCACCCTGTGTCCTGCATACGGATGCTCTTTGCCCCAGGGCTGGGCTTACCCGGGCAGTGTCACCCTGAGGTCTCGCTCCGGCCCTGAGAGCTGAGCAGAGCGCTGAGTGGCCTTCGGGGAGCGTGTTCTGCACGCGGGTGTGCGTAATCTGGGGCTTCTCTAGGCAGGTATTTTTTCGTTTAAAAACGAAGGACAGATGATCCCTACAGCGCTGGTCCTCAAGAGGGCGCACACGCGTCAGGCTGCAGTCCGCGCTCCTGCCACTAGGGAGTGCCAGAGACCGCAGCACCGCGCCCGGCTGGCCCAAGGAAAGAACCTAGTCAGTCAGGAGTTCACCAAGCAGGACCCATGGGCCCAACATGGGGGAAGAGACAGCGTGGAGATGATCCGGGGGTGGGGGGGCTTTAAATCTCACATGCCTTAAAGCAAACACATTGTCCTTAGAGGGAATCCTACACATCAATGGGAGAAAGGTGACTGGAGAGCAGTCAGGATTTCCAGTTCATACACTGCAAACTTGAGGCCTCTGGACTCAGCTGTCTCAAAGCCCAGCCATGAAACTTGGCCATGGGCAGCTGAAAGGCCTAGAGTTTAGCATTGCAGCTCGCTGTGAGTCCAGGTGGGCCAGAGCAGCAGGGCTAGGCAGGCTGAGGCAGGCTGAGGCAGTCCAGAGCAAGGGCCATTAGGGAGCATGTGCAAAGTCTTGCTGTGTGTACACTCCTGTCCCTGTCCACGACCTGCTGGGGAGCAGTGAGGCCAGTGTCCTGGTGCAGACTGGATGGCTCACTGGGCCTGACACTGCTGCTTGCTAGGTCTGCTGGACTGGAGAGTTGGTGAAGGGGACGGAGGCCAGTGCTGTGGGTTAGCTTTTTAAAGTGGAAAGGCACTATCCTAGGACTTCTTTTCTACACTCCTAGCTTTTTAATCATTTCTCATGCGTCTTCCCTTCCAGTTACTGGGTGGGTCTTTTGACCTCCACCTGGGTAAACATATTTCCTGATCTTACACCACAGCTGCCCTCAACAAAAACAGGGCTCCTGACAGCGCCAGCGAGGCCACACTGCTACCCAGAATAGCTTTCGTAGGGTGACCAAGATGTTTTCAGTGTTCCATACTGTGATCTTAATAATCAAGGAAATTAATTAAACAGATATCTGAATGTGATTTAATTTTTCTAACTTTGTTAAATTTTTTGTAGAAGAAATAAGAAATCAGAAAAAATACATTGTGTCCCAGTTCATGCAAATGGGATCACTAACTAAGTTAATCTATCTTGTTAGGATAGGCTGATTCCAAACTTTCAGGCTGCTCTGGATCTGACTCTGTCATGCACAATAGGTGACAGCAATCTACCAGGGTATGGAGTTTAATATTGATCAACTGGTGTGTGGGTGTGTTCAGGGCTCATAATAGACAACTAGAAAGACTACCTGGAAAGTTTATGGGGGGATGCTGCCATCTCACACTTCTCTACGTGGTTCAGGTTATATTTTCTTATTTTTAAATACAGATGACTTTTAAATAAAAATTAAGCTATAGGTTCCACCACTCCCAGCCCAGAGGAAGGGGCTTCTGGGCTGCCATTCCACTGCTCCCAGCACAGAGGAGGTGAGCCACACAGGTGACAACAGCACCCCCCGCCCCCATGGAAATGAGAAGACAAGTAAACAAATCTCAAATCCAGACTTCCAGATCACCTACAGCAACCCCAAAGGGAAACAAGATGGAACACTCTGATACTCAAACACCTGGACCCACTGAACTGGCAATGAAAGAGGATCTGGAAAAAATGAAATCAGAAATAATTTCTCACATAACAGCAGAGATTGTGCCCATAGTGCAAGACATGATTAATAAATATAAAGAGGACACAGATAAAAAAAATAAAGGAGCTGAGGAGCATGATGGAATCCCAACATAGGAAACAAATGGAATCCATAAAACAGATACAAATAGATTTCCAGGAGATTAAAAACTCCATTGAAAGTCTACAGAGCAGAATGAGCCAATGTGAGGACAGAATTTCAGATATAGAAGATAAGATTGCAATTAGTGGCCAGGAAAGGAAAAATTGCTTCAAAATTGTAAGGGACCATGAGAAATCAATCCAGCAGCTGCTAGACGATGCAAAGAAGAATAACATAAGACTGATTAGAGTCAATGAAGAAACAGGAGAGAGTGCAGATGACATACAAAATCTGTTCACAGAAGTCATGGCAGAAAACTTCCCAAGCAGAGGGAAAGAACTTGACATACAGATAAGTGAGGCATATAGGACTCCAAGTAGCCTAGATAAAAAAAAATCTACACATAGGCATATAATAGTTAAGATTCCAAAAACCCAACAGAAGAATAAAGTTCTATAACCAGTCAGAGAAAAGAAACAAATCACATACAAAGGAAAGCCCATCAGAATCACAGCAGACTTCTCAATGCAAACCCTCAAGGCAAGAAGAGCTTGGAGTGACATATTCCAAGCCCTAAAGGAAAACAGCCTCCAACCCAGATTGATATACCTTGCAAAACTATCTTTCAAAATGGATGGAGAAATAAGATACTTTCATGACAAAGAGCACCTTAGGAACTTCATGAATACCAAACCAGCACTCCAAAAAATTTTAGATAATATCCTAGGAACAGACAATGAGGATCACAATCCCAGGAAGCCCAGCAGAATGAATCCATCAGGTACGACTCAAAATTAAATGTAAAGGGGGAGAATCCAACAAAAAGAAAAAGTCATGACAATGATAAGTCAATATATGTCAGTTATAACCATCAATGTTAATGGTCTCAATTCACCAATCAAAAGAAATAGACTGGTCAAGAAGCAAAATTCAACAATATGCTGCATACAAGAAGCACACTTAATTAAAAAAGAATCTCATATATTGAAAGTTAAAGAGTGGAAAACAATACTCCATGCAACAGGAATCCCCCAAAAAAGTGGGAGTAGCTATCCTCTTTGCAGATCAAGTAGATTTCAAACCCACACTGATTCAGAGAGACAAAGAAGGACACTACATCCTTGTAAAGGGAAAAATCCAACTGGAAGAGATGACAATCATAAATATCTATGCATCAAACACTAGTGTGTCCAACTATATAAAACAAATACTAATGGACATGAAAAGTTATATATGCACGAGTACAATACTAATGGGGGACTTCAATACCTCACTGTCACAAATAGATCAACTAGACAAAAAACAAGCAACAAAATACTAAAACTCAATCAAACTCTTGAACAAATGAACTTAACAGATGTTTACAGAGTGTTCCACCCCACAAAATCAGAATACACTTTCTTTTCAGCTGCACACAGGTTTTCTCCAAAATAGACCACATGCTCACTCATAGAACATTTTTAAGTAAGGGCAAAGGAATTGAAGTTATCCCCTGTATATTATCAGACCATAGTGTGATAAAATTGGAGATCAGTAGCAAAATAAACTGAAAAATTTTGTAAAACACATGGAAATTGAATAACACACTTCTGAATAACCAATGGGTCACAGAGCAAATTAAAGAAGAAGTCAGACAGTTCCGTCAATTAAATGACAATGACAGTACAACATATTGGAATCTATGGGACACAATGAAAGCAGTCTTATGAGGGAAATTCATAGACTCATATTAGGAAAACAGAGTTAAACAAGCTGATGTGGAACCTCAAGCTTCTAGAAAAAGAAGAGAAAGACAAAACCAAACCTCACACATGGCAGGAAATTATAAAGATCAGAGCAGAAATCAATTCAATGGAGACTAAGAGACTGATACAAAAAATTAATGAAGCCAACAGTTGGTTCTTCAAAAGAATAAACCAAATTGACAAATCTTTAGCCAAGCTTATCAGAAAAAGAAAAGAAAAGGCCCAAATCCATGCAATTAGGAATGAAAAGGGTGAAATGACAACAGGCCCAGCAGAAATCCAGAGGATCATCAATACCTACTTCTAGAACCTATATGCCAATAAGAGGGAAAACACAGAAGAAATGGACAGATTCCTAGATACATATGAATTACCAAAGTTAAACAAAGAAGACCTAAAAATTCTAAACAACCCAATATTAACCAATGAAATTTAAAAAATAATTAAAAACATACCAACTAAGAAAAGCCCAGGTCCTGATGGCTTCACTGCTGAATTCTACAAGACATTTAGAGAGAAACTACTGCCACTACTGTTTAAACTTTCAATAAAATTGAAAGGGAAGCAATACTCCCAAATTCATTCCTGGAAGCAAGCATCACCTTGATTGCCAAAGCAGAGAAAGACCCAACTGAAAAAGAGAACTATAGGCCAATTTCACTAATGAACATAGATGCAAAAATCCTTAGTAAGATACTGGCAAATAGAATGCAGAAGATCATCAAGAAGATCATATACCCTGACCAAGTGGGATTCATCCCAGGGATGCAGGGATGGTTTAACATATGCAAATCAATCAATGTAATACACTACATCAATAGAGCCAAGGACAAAAACCGTATTATTATCTCCATATATGCAGAAAAAGCATTTGACAAAATCCAACATGCATTTATGATAAAAACCCTACAAAACGTTGGAATAGATGGTCTCTACCTCAATCTGATAAAAACCATCTGAAAAACCAACAGCCAATATCATACTAAATGGTCAAAAACTGAAATCCTTCACACCAAAATCAAGAACAAGACAAGGATGTCGACTATCATCACTCCTGTTCAATATAGTCTTGGAAACATTAGCCACGACAATTACACAAGAGAAATAAATAAAAGGAATAAAGATAGGAAACGAAGAAGTCAAAATGTCATTGTTTGCAGATGACATGATACTCTATATAGAAGACCCCAAGAACTGAACCAAAAGCCATCTAGACTTAATAACCAAATTCAGTAGAGTAGCTGGATACAAGATCAACACACAAAACTCAGTAGCTTTCTTCTACATGAACAATAGACACACTGAGACAGAAATAGAGCAAACAACTCCTTTCACAAGAGCATCCAAAAAACTGAAATACCTAGGAACAAAAGAACAAAATAAATCAAAGATATCATCTCTGAAAACTATACCACTTTGAAAAGAGAGATTGAAGATGATATCCAAAAATGGAAAGACGTCCCTTGCTCCTGTGTAGGAAGGATCAACATAGTGAAAATGGCCCAAAACTGCTATATAGATTCAATGCACTCCCAATTGAAATCCCAGCAGGATACTTCATGGACCTTGAGAAAACAATCCAAAAATTCATTTGGAACAAGAAGAGACCCAGAACAGCAAAAGCAATTCTAGGTAACAGAGACCTGGCAGGGGGTATTACAACCCCCAACTTGAAACTATACTACAAAGCTACTGCTGTAAAAATTGGGTTTCAACTTGTCAAAGATTAAAACTAGACCTATATATTTCACCATGCACTAAACTAAAATCAAAATGGATTAAGGATCTAAATACTAAAATAGAAATGCTGAATCACCTGGAACAGAGGTTAGGTAGTACTCTTGAAGACATTGGTGTAGGAAAAGATTTTATGAACAAAACCTCAGTTGCCCGTGAACTAGCACAAACAATCAACAAGTGGGATCTCTTCTTACTAAAAAGCTTCTGCACAGCAAGAGAAACCACCAGCAGTGTGAGGAGACAACCCACAATGTGGGAAAAAAATCTTCACCTGCTGTTCCTCAGACAAAGGTCTACTATCTGGAATCTATAAAGAACTTAAGAAAAATCAGACCTCCCAAATTTAAAGACCCAATCTGAAAATGGGCATCTGAAATGAACAGACATTTCTCAGACAAAGAAGTAGAAATAGCAAATAAACATATGAAAAAATGGTCAACGTCACTGGTCATTCGAGAGATGCAAATGAAAACAATGCTGAGATTCCACCTCACTCCAGAAGGAATGGCTGCTATCATGAAATCAACCAATAACAAATGCTGACATGGCTGTGGGGAAAGAGGAACCCTGCTCCACTGCTGGTGGGAGTGTAGACTGGTGCAACCACTATGGAAATCAGTATGGAGATACCTCAAAGAACTAGGACTTGAAGTCTCATTTGACCCAGCTATTCCCCTGCTGGGGATCTTCCCCAAAGAATTAAAAGACTCATACCACAGTGATATATGTGCACCTATGTTCACAGCAGCACAATTTTTAATAGCTAAAACTTGGAAGCAGCCCAAATGTCCATCAACTGGGTAAAGAAAATGTGGTTTTTTAAAAATAAAAATGGACTACTACTCAGCCATAAAAAATGACAAATTAGAAATACTTATAGCTAAATGGATGCACATTGAGGCGATGCTCTTAAGTGAAATGTACAGGACATACATGTGTAAATACTGAATAGTTTCTCTGGTGTGAGAAACTGAAAGTGTAAATAAGGACTAAAAGGTGTAATAGATAATGTGAAATAGGAAGAAAAGGGGCAAAGGGGAAGGGGAAGTGGGAGGGGTAGGGGAAAGGAAAGAAGGGAATGGAATTAATATGAGAAAATGAAAAAAAGGAAACAAAATGTTTGTAAACAGGGAGCGATGGAGGGGTTGAAGGGAAGGCAGGGGAATGGGGGAAAATAAGAACCAAGAGAGATTATGTAAAGGTGCAAATCTCCAATGATGAATGTCATTATATTTTATACCTAAAATGTACCAATAAATAAGATTTTTAAAAAATATCACTCAACTACCACCCTGGCACTCTTATTTGTGTGTTATCTGCACATCTGAGAAATGTGTCTTCCACATCTTTCCAATGTTGGAAGTGTCAGAGTTTTGCAGCCCCCACTGGAGACCCCCTTCCAACGTGACATCCATTTGTTAATCAGTACCCTGGTTTCCAGTCACTCAGCCAGCTCTGAATCCACTCAGCGTGCTATTGAGCCACCCAGTTTTCCCTTGTGTCACCATAGAGATCATGCAGTAATCTCAATGTTTCTCCTTTTCTCAACACTGATACCTAGAAGTTCTCCGTTCGAATGTCAGGTTTCATATTACAGACTGTGACAGTGCTATTGAAGGGTAGAAGCTCATGTGTGAACTGGATAACCATTTGACTGTGAGTGCATGTGTGTGGACATGTGTGCCTGCACATTCATCGTCCTGTGCTGGAAGGAAGTAACCCAAAATCTGTGTGGCGGTTGATTCAGAAAATGGATAATAAGTGTTCTTAAAATGGAGAGCTCCTTCTACAATTAAACAGAGTCCTAATTAGAACTGAGCTGGTCAGCTGAAAGTGTACCTGTTTTCTTTCACATGTGTTATTTTTGTCACTATCGTGAGTGAGTTCATCTTTTAAAGCAGTCATCTGGGGCCTGGATAAGCAAGCACCTGATCTGTGGTGGACAAGCACTTTTGCTCGGGGCCCTAGAGAGTGGACTTACAGTGTCTGTGTGAACACCCAGCCACTCACAGTGCCAGGGCTGCAGCAGGTGTGTGGAGAGCACACCTTCTGGCTTGGAACGGCTCAGTTTTCTGAGATAGGAGTTTATGTTGTTCTCTGTGTGATTCTCACCACACACACTTTCTATGAGGGGAGTCAGGATTTTTGTGTTTACATAGGGCCCAAAAGCTAAAGCTGCTGAGCCAACTTCTCTTCCCGTGTTTCAGTCTGCTTTCTTTGGAAGTCTAAACTAACTCACTAGAGAGATTGTTTGAGGCTTCCATAGTGTTTTGGAAGAGGTGCCTTTTTGCAGCACTGGTGATTAAACCCATAGCCTTTTCACTGAGCCATATCCCCAGCCACACCCCTGTTTTTAATTTAAAAATTTTGCGACAGGGTCTGGCTAAGTTGCTCAGTTGCCCAGACTGGGCTTGAACTTCAGATCTTCCTGCTTCAGCCTCCCAAGTAGCTGGGACTATAGGTGTA
Organism: Heterocephalus glaber; assembly: GCF_053883595.1. Taxonomy (NCBI): domain Eukaryota; kingdom Metazoa; phylum Chordata; class Mammalia; order Rodentia; family Bathyergidae; genus Heterocephalus; species Heterocephalus glaber. Next base: position 44,913,685 of record NW_028258308.1, read on the forward strand.
TGCCAACATGTCTAGCCAGAGGTGTCTTTTTGGAGAGAAAGGTAGCATAAAGGGAGACAGGAAAGACTAAGACCTCTCAAGACTCAGGAAGGACTTGGGGTTGGCTGTTTTTTCTTTCAGTGCACAGGGCCTTCCCAGACAGAATACCCTGAGGCAGGGCAGACCTTGAGGCAGTGTAGAGGTTCAGGGTGGGGGGACCCCACTTTCAAGGCTTCTGGTCTGGTCTTGGCAGAGTCCTTAGCCTCAGACCAGCAAAAGGCAGCAGTACTGCAGCTCTGGTGGACCACACCGGCCGGTTGCTGACCAAGTCTGGTGGTCAAGGTCCATGAGAGGTGGCAGAGATTGCAGAAGCCTTCCAGACTGGTCCACCAGGGGCAGGGATGGGCTGCCTTGGGATTGTGTTTCCTGCCCCTCTGATGGTAAGCACCGTGAAGCAAAGTGGTAGCTAACTTATTCCTGAGATAGCTGTAAATTCCCAGCAGACCTGAATACAATTCAGAAGAACAGGAAATCAGTGAGTCAGTTTTTCCTTCCTCCCTTCCTGGAGGAATGTTCTGGAGCATTTGTATGTGCCAGGCTCTGAGGACAAGATAGAGACTTAGGAGGCTTGGCTCAGGCCCTTCTTCAGCGGTGAGAGCATTGTGGAAGCCGGGTGTGGAGACGCAGCACCAGAGGTGACACCTGGGGGCTGTGGCCCGGCACTCTCAGAGCCCCACGGTCACCCACTCCTGCACCTTCACGTAGGCTCAGGCAGTGGGGCCCAGAGTCACAGATGCAAACTTCAAAACAGAGCCATGGTAAACCACTTCTCTTTAAGTAGTCTGTTATCTCAGATAACTGTGACAATGACAGGAAGCTGACACCCAACATGGAGGTTAACATGGCTTGAACCCTCAGTGGTACTTGTATGGCTGTTCATTGGGCAGCATAGACAGTTATGCATGTGGGGCCCTGTCGTGAGCGTGTTAATGAGATAGCATTGAAAAATGTTAAAATCAGGTGATTTGGACGAGCTTAGTTTTGCTCAGTGGCACTCATTCTTGCCCTGGGTCCTCACCCTGCTGCTCGTCCTTTGGGAGTCCCGGCATACACTGACCTTGTCCCTCTGGCCTTGACTGTACCCACTGGGTTTGCCTTTTTCCAGAGCCTTCCAGTGTGGGCAGTAGAACCAACTTAGACCTGATCCATGGGGAAGGCACAGGACAAACCAAGGACAGTGTTGCCACTCTCTTGAGTGGAATGCAAAACAAATGCCCATACTAATAAGAGTTCTCTGCTAGACAAAATGGCTCTGGCCACCTCCTAAATGCCTCTTCCCAGCAGATAATAAATCACTCAGGGAAACAATAACCTAACTTTCCCGCCCCAAAGCTTTCCCACTTATAGTCCTTTCCACAGAGAAGTTCAAACGTGCCAATGGATTTAAACCTCACCTCTGGCTGCAGCCAAACATCTACCTCCACTATGTCCCCCCCTATGCCCCTTGCCCATAGAAGAGGTCACCTAGCCAGCCCCTGGCCACTGCTCTCGCTCGCCATTGTTAGAGACAGCCCGGCCCCCCGGCCCCTAATAAAGGCTTAGTCTCAGGTGTTCGTATTTTCGGCTCCTTCTCACCCTCTCACACACTTTCTCCGTGGCCAGGGTGAGGTGGCCTGGCAAGATCTAGGGAAGCGCGGTGAAGGCTCTGATATTACCATGATTGCCATGGGCCAGGGAGGCTGGGAAGTAGGCATCATTGTGGCTTCAGTTCCCCCATGAGGAGCTGTGGGGGGAAACACTGGGCATGGGAACTGCTCTAGCACTCATGAAAGAAGCTATAAAGTGCTGTTTTCCCCTTTGTATAGATTTTCACTCATAAGAATCCACAAACTTTCAAAAGTTGCAAGCCCCGTCCCTTCTCTGTCACCTTTTCTCTCTCTGTGAGCAAGCAGATTAATAAGTCAGGAGTTAGGACCCAGGGCTGTGTCCTAGACCTACAGCTGGCTGGAGATCCATCAAGTCCACTCGGGAGAGCTGCACAGGAGCTGAGCTAGGTGGTGAGAGAGCTTGCCTCTCCCTGGCCTTGGGGCTTGCTCCCTGGGGCTTGTTCAAACTTCAGGCTGTGGTGTTTTTTCGTGGTTAAAAGGAAGAAATCACATTTCTGCAGCAGACATGATGCAAAATGACTTTGTGCTGGTGCCTTTTCTCCTCAGCATTGCTCCCTCAGGTAAGATGGGTTGGACTCTAACCTGGAGTTGCGGAATTATTTAAGTGAAGGAAGCAAAAGTAGACTGTGGATCATGTTAGAACTGCAAAAGGTAATGCAGTTATATTTGGATAACCTTTCAAATGTGACTCAGATGGTTACTTCTATGAAATCTGTGTATTGCTAAAGACATCATATCTGTGAATTCCATAAGGTTTGTTTTGGTCACTTGTGTCTTACTCTTTTTGAATAATTATGAGCTTGGTAGGAAGCAATAAACGCAGAGGAAATGTTACTAAATGCACCGAGTTTTAGTCAGAGGATTGTTGAAATATTGGACATAGAAATTTACTATATCAACACTTTTGTATTATATCTGCTAATAATTACTATGTACATGTACAGATATTTGATGTTGTCCAATATATTCTATAGTCCTATATAAATATTTTGATGTGTATATCACAATTAAATAAAAATATATATCAAATGTCTATGAATATGTATGTGTTATGTAACTTCTCCAATCGGAAATAGTGGAATTATTAGTTTCTCTCTCTCTCTTTTTTTTTTTTTTTGGTACCAGGGATCAAGCTCTCGACCTTGCTCTTGCAAGACAGGCAGTAGAACCACTGAGCTAAATCCCTGGCCCCCAGAATTATTGCTAAGGAAAGAGGACAAATAAAAAATGAGAGAGAAAGCAGAAATGGAGGGAGAGATAGGGAAAGACAGAGAATGAAGAGAAAAACATAGGAGAGAAGGAAAGAGGAAGAAACTACTAAAAAGGTTAGGACACACTTCTACCTGCCAGTTTCTGGGGGTTTGGGATCCTTTTACTTCTTATCTAACTTAAGAACAGAAAAACTCTTCTCATGCAACCAGAAACCATCTAAAGCCAGTATCTAGATGATAAGGAGGTTGTTCTATAAGCAAATTGTTTTTATTTCTCAGTAGTGTTTTTAGCACATCTGGTTATTACAAATTTCAAATGGAGAGGTAGAAGCACTGACATAGATTTGCCCACATCCAGAAATAAATCGTGGACCATGAGGCTTTTTTGAACATTACCCTAGCTTCAAAAACAACCTTTCTTTCTTTCTTTCTTTTCTTTTCTTTTTTCTTTTCTTTCTTTCTTTCTTTCTTTCTCTTTCTTTCTTTCTTTCTTTCTTTCTCTTTCTTTCTTTTTTTGGGGGGAGGTTACCAGAGATCAAACTCAGGACCTTGCATGTATAAGGCAGGCACAGTGCCACTGAGCTAATCCCCAGCAAATACAACCTTTCTTCACAGCAGAGACTCCACAAAACAAAGTCGTTTCTAAGTACAGAAGGCATCAAACCCATCTCCAAATATTACTAGTTGTGTTCTTTGCAAAGTCTTAAATATAGTCTGTCAACCAGAAAAATAAGAATCAACATTTGTATGTTTTAGCATACTATTAATGTCTGATGTTTCTCTGCCTTCATTTATCAAGGTATTCATTTTATTGTGAAAGAATTGGTGCTTTCCCCAGGAAATTCCCTCTCTGGTAAGCAAAGATAATCAGCATAAATATTTTAGGGTTAAACATGCATCTCCCCTATACACAGTGATGAGAATAAGGAAACTGGCCTGGAGGAGAGCCTGGTAATTGTTCCCCACTGTTTGGGGACAGCTTCTGAGGCATATGTGTCTCTTGTAGATCTGTCATAGATTTAATAAGCTGTAGTAAATCTTGCCTATGTGAATATGTCTAGACCTACTGGAGGTGTACACATTTCCTAAGTGATTTAATCTTACTACTCATTGCAAAGATCTTTTAATTACACAAAATTACTTTTTCATATTACAAGGGACAACCCTTTTATTTTTATATTTCAGGCTGTAGTAAAAAAAAGAATAATTGTGTGTGACTATGTGACATCTCTGGTCTTGCTGATTCACATGTTGATTGCTTATGTCTGTTCCCAGAAAGTAGAGACTGTATCTTATTCACGATAACATCTGCTTGTTCATTCAGTAAAAATCTGTTGAGCATCTATTGTATACTAAGAATACTTCTAGGATGTGTGAATGTAAGAGAGAATAAAACAAAATCATTCTAATGCACTCTCATGCTAGTGAGAATTCATTAAACAAGTACTATTTGATTTTACCTTGAGGGTTAGCTGAATGTGTTGATAGAAGAAGCCACCATGTTTGTGGTATGATTTCTTTTTAATGGAAAGCAGAACCAAAATATACTAAGAAGTATCAAAACAAAAAAATTATCTCCCAATCATATTTGCTGAGGTTTGAAATTCTTCAATCATTTCTGTTCTCTCCTAGCTGAAGATAAACAATGATGTTATCTTCAATAAAACTGTTCATACTCATGGGAAGTTTCACCTATTGTCTTATCAGTTATTGACACCTAGGTGTGATTTTATCCGAATTTGCTTAAAAGTAGATGGGGGGTTTGGGGGTGAGAAGAGAGCAGTGGGTTCTGAACCTGACAAAAGGCAAACTGATCAAGAATAGAGACCAGAAGGTCAAGTCCTAGGTTCCAAAGGAAGACTTCCTTGTTGAGCTGGAATTAGCACCTCATCTAAACCCCTCCCAATTGCGCTCACTGGGATGAAGAGTACTGTTACTCTCCCCACAGGAGTGGATCCTCTAACCCCCTGATCATGGCAGCTACCTTCACCTCTGCTCATTGAATAGCAGCCCTGCATGGAGAGTACTCCCATGAATGGCACATCTTGGACTTAGGCTGTCTTTTGTATCTTTGAATATCAGGCATTCATGGCCATACGTTGTAGCTGTGGCATGGACTCCAAGACCTTAAGCACAGGACAAGTGAGCTGCTGGAGGTCCTAGCAATCATCCCACCCCATTTTTATTGGGAAAGGTCAAATGCCTTGCTTAAAGGTCATGAAATTTGGAATTAGGAACAGAACTCATTTCTTTAACTCTAAGTCTAGTGCTTCAAAAGTTAAATAAGTATTTGTTGGATTCCCATTGTAAAGAGTGGTGAGTTTGGCAAGGAATTTTGCCTTCTGATCTGGACCAAGAGCAGCATGCTTTCCTGGAGCACAGTCCCAACCCAAGCTCCGTGGGCAGGAAATAAACAGCCAGGGCTGAGAAGCACATCCCCAACCCTGTCTCCCAGTTGCTCACAGTGGTCTCTGGCCCTCTCCAGTCCTCTCTCTTCTTGCTTTCTACCCACGGAGTTGACCGTCTGGGCCCAAAGGAAATATTTTGACCAAGAAAAATAAACAAAGATTAAGCAAGGAGAAGAGGAAGAGAAAAAGAAAGGGAAGAACAGGGATTGAGGTGGGAAACAAAATTCTTGCTTTGCCAGAGATGGTGAAGAGCTCTGTTAGGCAGTAAACACCCTCGGAAGATGTCACATTGGACTAAGTGTGTTTTTGGAAGGTGTCATGCAGAGTAGGACTCAAAACAAGAGTGTGGGGAGACCACATTTAACTTGAGGCAGAAATGTGCCCTCATTGCAGAGACCACATTTAACCTGAGGGCAGGAATTCCCTGCCCCAAAAGTGACCCCAGAATGGTGCCCCAATAAGGGATCCCAAGCAGAGCCCTGGACACCAGATATCACCTGCAGCAAAGGCAGAGCTGAGTAGGTAAAAACCAGCATCAGTACCACTGAGTGTCTTTCTAAGATCAAACAAATGTGACTGTGACTTGGTTTTAGAAGTCTTCTCAGTAGTATATTGCTTTAAAAATAATGCATTTATAACAAAATACCTGAGATTACTGAAGTAAAGAGAGAAGGTTTATTTAGGGTCACAGTTGTGGAGCTGCCAGTCCATGATTAATTGGCTCTATTGCTGTGAGGCCCACTGTGAGGCAAAGCATCATGGCAGGAGTGCCTGGCAGAGCAAAGCCAGTTTCATCACAAACCAGTAGCAAAGGAAGAGGCCAGGCCAAGGTCCCACAGGTGCTCTCAGTGATCTCAAGACCTCCTGCTAGGCCCCGCCTCTTGAAGGTTCCACTTCCTCCCAGTAGCATCACCTTGAAACCAAACCTTTAACAAATGAGTCTTTGGGGGACACTCACATTCCAAACTACAGCAAAGCATTTTGAAAAACACAATGTAGCAAGAAATCAGCAATAACAAAAATGTGTGTGTTAACAGACTTGAATTGTTGGAATAATTTTTACCTGAGGAGAGACCACAGCAGAAGTAACAGTCATTCGCTATACTCAATCTTCAAACAGTTCTGGGCTGGTAGAAAGGTCACTGAGCTAGTAGTCAGAAGACAAGACTTGGCACTCATTAGCAGGGTGAACCTGGGAAGTCACTTCCTCTCAGTACTACAGGGCCTCCACCTGTAAAGTGAGAGGCTCAGACGACTTTGAAGGACCTTTCCGACTTGTCTGAGCCTCTTATCAGTTTATTTTTCTTTCCTGCTTCACTGATACTGAACTTGGGAAATCTCAGCTTCCCAAAGGAATCATTTCGCCTCTGAGAGCAGTGAGTTCTTCATTTGTCAGTGGATCCTGAGATGAGCCTCAGAGCAGTGGTTTTGTCCAATTAATTTAAAATCAAAGTCAATTTACAAAAAGTGAATCACACACAATTCTTCAGAAGTCCTTTTATTCCTTACAACAAAGACCATTTTCCTGGAACTCCTGAGTGCATCTGTGATTTTCTGTCCCCAGGAGCAGTAAGCCTTCTTTCCCCCTGTCACAGAGAGGATGCATTATGGTCTTTCCCCTCTGTTTATTCATTTGCTCATTCATCAGACATCATCAAATATGTAATGAGGACTAATTTCAAAGAATCTAGAAAAGGCCCTTGCCCTTCCTTGTAATGTGATATCTTAAAAGCACAAACCATGAACATGTGTAGTCCTGACCTATGTCTGCTCCTGCCTCTATTTAAGATAGGTTCAGAAAATTTGAAGATACTAGGTAAGAAGCATTAAAGCTTTGAAATTTTTTTTTTCAGGTCTGTTTTGCTCAGAATAGATTTGTCTCCATCTGCCCAGGCTGCCATACCTGAGTGGCTTGGACTGGAAACATGTTTCTTTCTGTTCTGCAGGCTGGAAGTCCATGATCAGTCTGGGAAAGGCTCTCTTTCTGGCCGTTGATGCTGCCTTCTAGCTGGGTCCTTCCTTTCCTCTGTGGCTCCCCTGATTACATGTAGCATCTGTTCTGAGGAAAGGGGGGAACACTGATGGGCAGGGTACTAGCAGTGTGTGTGGCCACACTGCTGAGGTTTGTGTGCCCCTGAGCTTCGTGTGTGGGGAGCTTGATCCTCCGTGTGGTCATGTGCTGGGCTGGCGCCTGATGAGAGATGTTTGGATCCTAGGGCTCTGGCCTCAGGAATGAAGGAATCCTTGTAATGAGGGAGTGGGTTCCTTATAAAAGGACAAGTTTGTCCTCTCTCCCTCCCTCTCTCTCTCCTGCCTGTCTTTGCCTTGCCCTCATGCAGTGGTCCAGCCAGAAGGCCCACCCCACCTTCTGGTCCCTTCATCTTGGCCTTCACAGCCTCCAGACCAGGAGTCATTTCCATTCATTCTGACTTAGCCAGTCCAGTCGTGCTGCTACAGCAGCACCAGGCTTACTAAGACAAGTGCCTTGCCAACTGCTCTCCAGTTAGAGGGCTCTGCCAACACCAGGAGACAGCTGCCTCCTCCCTATTCTCTCTTCCCTGAATATGAGCACTCAGCCCTGTCCCAAGCTCCCCAATACCACACAGCAAAGCAGAGGCAGGAAGCTGACTGTGCTGCTGCTGTAGGGTTTGATCTCCCCCCATGCCTGTGCTCAGCAGTTCCATGCAGCTTCTGTCTGGGAGGTGGGGACACTGGGGTGTGACAGGCATTCTTCAGCTGAGGGGGAGATGGGGAGAGATAGCGAGGGCAAGGGCGCTCGGGGCAGATGGAGGAAGTGTGCCGCAAGACTGACATGCCTTTGAAATGGAGGGCAGGAAGGCTTCTGAGACAGAACAGCTGCCAATGAGCTGTGTCAAGAGAGGCATCTGATCAAAGCTCCTCACAGTGAAGAGCAATCAGGGCTGGGAGATGAGATGCAAGGACCAGGACGGAGTGGGAGAGGGCAAGAAGGCCAAGGCAGGCCTGGGAGGGTGTGGCAGGCTGGATAGGGACGGGGGTGTTTTGTTCCTGAGTTTGATGGGAAACCATGTGGAGGGCTTAGCTGGGAAGTGATGTAATCCTTTTCTGATTAAAGCTGATCCTAGCTGCTGTGAAAATTGTTCTGTAAAGAGAGAAAGACCACAGAAGCAATTAGGAAGCAGGTCGGGAATACAGAAGTGGTGGTTCCTGTGCAGGGAGCTGCGGGGAGATGATGGGAAACTACTGGAGATGGATGTATTTGGAAGGGTGTTAAGACTGAATGTGGGGTAGGAGGGGGGCCAAAAGGGACATCAAGAATTTCCACCTGAGCAAGTGAACATCTCTTCCCTCTGAAAGCTTTGGGAACTTTCCACTTCTTTCTCCCCTGCCATTTCCAGTAAGATTTTGGGGCTCCTACAGCTTAGCACTCTGGCAGCTGCCCAGCTGTGGTGCCCCTGGAGACAGCTCTGGTTGCTAAGAACAGTGGAAGAAATGGAGTTTGAGAAGGACTAACGTTTTAAATAAAGGAGTACAATGCAAGGCCACACCTCTCCCTGTCATGCATTTGCATTTCAACATTTGCTTTAGCCCGTGGCCCCACCTCTGTGTCCTGCTCCCTCAATGCAGCAGATGGAAACCTCTGGTGAGCGTGTTTGTGTGTATGTGTTCATGCTCGTGTGTGTGTGTGTGTGTGTGTGCACTTTTGTCCAAATGGTAATTCTAGGTTGGCTTGGGTGAACCTTGGGAGGTGTCACGTGCAGTCATTGTCCCTCGTGTGTGTCTCCCAGTGCAGGGAAGGTTTTCCTGGATAGGGCAGATAGTGCAGAAAGGGTTGCTCTGGCTATTGATAGGGGGTTGAAAATCCAGGGAAAGACTGTAATTTTAAAACAACAAAGGGCTTCTTTGTTTTAGGTTTGTTTGTGTAGCCTTGAAGAGACACAAAACACAACTCTAGACTCTTTCCCAAAGCCACTACCTTACCTTAGGAGATAACATTTATTAAAGGTATTTCATATTCGGGGGCTGAGAGGAGTTTAGCACCCATTGCTAATCAGGAAGACCTTCCTGGTGGGAGATGTCTCAAGGAAGGAAGCAAGGGAGCAGGGAGAGGCCAACGTACATATACACATGTAGGTGAGAATACATAAACATACAACACACATACAATGACAACATACATTGGTGACAACACAAAATTCATATGTATACAGCACACACAAAACAAATTGTATATGGGATACCCTGGACAGAAGCCAGGTGTGTGATGGAGAATGTGTGGAACAGCCTGTTCCTGTTGGGAGGGGACATCTCCATGAGACCGAGGTGAAGGTCAGGCAGGTGGCTGCAGATGGCCCTCAGGTTGGAGGTGACATCCCCCTGGGCTCTGTGGGGAGAGTGAGCTCTGGGACCCGTGGAGGCAGCAGACGGCCCCAAAGCTGCTCTGCCAAGTGGCTGCTGGGAGTGGGCTTGGGTCTGACCTGATTGCGGGTGCTGAGCAGCCACCCTGTCCTCCCATTGACTCTAGCTCCCTCCTGACTCTTACAGCTGCTGCACAATTCAGTTCAGTAGCTGAAAATGAAGATGCCCTCCTCAGACACTTGTTCCATGGTTATCAGAAATGGGTTCGCCCTGTATTAAACTCCAATGACACCATAAAAGTATATTTTGGATTGAAAATATCTCAGCTCGTGGATGTGGTGAGTAATCCTTGGCACTGAGCTAAAACAACACACATTCCTTATAGCTTGTGTGTGAGTCTAAGATTGTCTTCCATGTCTGGCCTTTCAGTAATTTATGGTAAGAGAAAATCCACCTCAAGAAGCTGGTGGGCCGACTGGAGGACAGAATGAGAAGTTGTCACGGAGTGAATGTTCACTGGAATGCTGTCACTGTGGGACTCTGGGGTCAAGGGCTGGATGTGCTGCTAGGAGACCCTTGGCTCTGGGAGTGGGAAGTAGGTGAGAAGGAGGACAGAGCCCAGGGCTGCTTAGCTGCCTAGCTCCTCCCTTGCTGCACCCCGGGCAGGCCTAGTGCCAGCACCTGCAGGGAACCTGGGCCAGAGCAAGGGCAGCTGTCCCTGCTCCCCCGGCTACCCCTAACCTTTGGTGAACTCAGACACACCACAATATCTTCTTTACCACTGGGCTCCAACTTCTGCCATGATTATGTTCTTGGAAAAAACCAATGAACTTAAACTCTCCAAACACAGCAGAATTGTCGTGCTGTCCAGTCCCAAATGTCCCAAAAGAATCCTCCCACGTGGCCCAAGTTCCGCACACTGCCACAAACTTATCACTCAACCACTCTGGCTGGCTCAATAGCCCAGAATTCCTTCTAAAAAAGTATGCAAAGCTTGTCTTCAATATAGCTAATATTGCAAACCACAGTGGCACATCCTTGTAATCTCAGCTTTGTAGGAAACCGAGGCAGGAGGATCAGAAATTCAGCCCTCTGGGCAATTTAGTAATTTAGCAAGATTCTGTATCAAAATAAAAAATTAAAAAGGCTGGGAATGTAGCTGGGCTCTGAGTTCAACCCATTGTACTGTAAAAACAAACAAACAAAAAATATGTATATGTATGTATAATATTTCCTTCTACCTTTTACTGTTAAAATGTTTTCTGGGTTATGTAATTTTGTATAAATATTGCCACAATGAACTGCTAACATGTTTTAATAATTATTTCTCCTTTTAAGCAAACTATGCATAATATGTTAGGATCACATGCCATTTAAACATTCTTAAGAATCTTTTGCACTTTTGAACACCAGGGTAAGACTGAAAGAGCTTCTTTTAAAAAAAGAAAAAAAAAAACCCAAAACTTCAACTTCCTTCAATTTTAATTCTTTTTAATTGTCATTTTTTGTAGGATGAAAAGAATCAACTGATGACGACAAACGTGTGGCTCAAACAGGTAAATTCAGCCCCAGAATTATATTTGCCAGTACAACTCACTGAAAGACTTATCTTTGCAGACAGGCTTTGACTTGAGAAGTATTTATTGTAGAAAGCACATTGGGTCCCTCAGGGAGCTGTTGGGGATGGCAGAGAAGTGGCTGCTATCTTCTGTGCTGTTGGGAGCACTGAAGGCAGCCCTGAGGTCTCCTCAGCACGCGCTCCCAGTGCTGCTCCAGCAAGCAGAGCTGCCCCTTGGGGCTGGGCAGGGGTGGATGACACTTGCACAGTGAGGCCTGGCCCTCCTTCCCTGGAGTGCTTGGAGAGAAAGAAGAGATTCAACCATTCACCCATTTCCTCTGGTCCTCCAAGGGAAGAATCTATTTCCAATGCCTCCTCTTGCTCCTTGACCCCCAAAGAAGAGAATAATGGAGGCTGCCCCTCCGATTTCCAAGCCCACTAAGCTTTGGACAGCATAATAAATATGTGTTTTCCCGATAAAGCTAAAAATGCATTCTGGGTAGTTTTGAGCTTTCATCTGAGATGAGTGTTTACCTGTCATCTGTTTCCTGGGGCCAGACAATTATGTTCAGAGGAGCTAATTATTTATCTGTAAATAATTATCTTTCAAAACCCAATTTTACAGTGTTTTGAGAAAGGAGAAAATGCTGGTGCCTGATCATAAAAGTTTGGCTTAATTGCTTCTTGTTTGTTTTTGTTTTGTTAGCAATTCTTTTTTAAAGGAACAGTCAGATGTTGCATGATCTGTCTATAGATTTCCAATATTCCTGATGAGGAATTACATCTAGAATTATACAGACGTGATACTTCTCATTTGCCTATACTGAAATACATTACTTATCTACTGAGACTCTGTAAACATTGTTCAGTTGCTTCTGCTAATGGTTTGGAAGAAACAATGGATAAAAGAAACCGAGGACATTCCCTAAGCTTCCTTCAGTGTCATTAAATTTCTTCCACCTGAAACATGAATCAGAATTAGAAAATTATTATACATTTTGCTACCTTCTCTCCCTCTTGGTAGGCATGTTAGCAAGTTGTGAAATGAATCTGCATACTATTTTACTATAAAATACCTAGGGAAAAATACTGAGCTTGGAATTTATATGTAAAAATACAATTAAAATAAAAATATGTCACTATATACCCATCTCATTCCTCAGTGACGGGATATCAGATTTTTGCAATTTAGAGACTGTGGAATTTAGTTACTTGAGTTTATAAAGAACAATAAGAACTCCTCTATTTGAGATAACAGGGGAGAGAAAAACCTAGCATTTTATCTTAAAGTATAAACAGGTTTAGGAAGTTAACAAAAACAGAAAAAACAAGAATACAATAAAACCTTTGTGAGCCAGGCATGGTGGCACTCACCAGTAATCCCAGCACTCTAAAAGCCTGAGGCAGGAGGATCTCAAGTTCATGCCCAGCCTGGGCAATTTAGGAACTTAGAGAAACCTAGTCACAAAATAAAACAAGAAAGCATGGGGCTATAGATCCCCAGTACCAACAAAAACAAAGCAAACCTTCTATCTTCCCACAGACCTCCTTTCCAACTGCTCATTGAGGTAAGCTCTCTCTTGAAATTTCTCTCTGCACGGACTATGGACTTTAATATTGAGATTGTGGGTGGTTTTCACTTTTCTTGCAGTTTTGAAAACAAGAAATCGTTTCAGCCAGAGAGAACAGGCTTAGACACAACTGGGTAGAAGTCATCGCTACTCAGGGTTTAGCTATAGCTTTGAGAGTGACTCCCAGCAAAGTTATGCCACAAGATCACAAGAGCCTGGAGAACCTCATCAGGTCAAGATTAAAATCCTGAAATCTCTCACCCCAAAGAGAGTAAGAGAAGTCATTTCAGAGGAACAAGTTGACGCTTGGCTGATTTAAGTTCCCATTTAATGTAAGCGATAAGAATAACGGGCTTTAGTTGTGTTTAATTTGCAAAGGTCATCCTAGCTTGTCCCTGTTTAAGGTTGTCAATCAGTCACCTGAACTGGAAAAGGGGCCACCACTGCCTGCATTTTACCAGGAAGTCTGGGACTCCCCTGGCTGGTACCTGGGTTTCCTAACTCCTGGCAAAGGCCCTTTCTGCCACACCCAGCCCCTTCTGTAACATGAAGATCTGTTTCTAAATTCTAGCAGCAGCCAAAGTAGGAGAAAGCAAGCTTCTTCATACCCCACACAAATACAGAGAACATGCTCAAAGGCACATCTGCCCACATGGACTGAGTTTGGCACTGGAAATGTAACAAGGGACCTTAGCCAACAAGTGCCAATGAGTACCGTGCTATGCTGCAAACTGCAGGGGCCAAAGAGGAAGGAGATTCTGTGGTGTGATGGCAAACGGAGACGGCTGCAGGACCAGCAGCCATTTGAACTTGACCTTGATGTCTCTTTTATACTTTTTTTTTTCACTTTCTTGAACCTAAAAGGATAGAAAAGGGTGAAGGATAAAGTGAAAAGTATGTAGGGCTGGGCTGAGGCTCAGTGGTAGAGTGCTTGTCCAGCAAGTGTGAGACCCTGGGTTTGATTTCCAGCATCACAAGGAAGGAAGGAAGAAAGTGAGGAAGAGAGGGAGGAGAAGAAAACAATGAAATTGATAGTTTAAGAAAAGCTATCATTGAAGTCATTCAGAGGTCTTAACCCCAAAGCAGCTAATAATAATCCTGCAGACTTACTGAGCACCTGGTAAGTGGTCATGGAATGAGCTCTTCTAGTTCTTCCAGCTCCTCTGTAAAGTAGCCTCTGTTATCATGTCCTCTTTCTCTTCTATCCCCAAGGATTGGAGGCTTGAATCGACTTGCTCTGGGGTTACTGTGCTAAGTTTGATTTAGTCTCCTGGTCCTAGACTGCAGGGAGCTGGCAGAGGGGACCTTTTCTCCTCTCAGCCCTGCTCCTGGGGAGTCCCTTTCCTAAGCCTGGTCTTCAAGGCTTCTGGGGGCGGGAACAGAAGGATATGCAGGAGAGAATGAAGCTGTGTTCATTCCATGTTCTATTCACTCAGCAGGATCCATTGAGAGCCTATTATGTGCCAGGCACTTCACCAGGTCGTAGGCGTGGGAGATAAAGTTACATTTGTCCCTTTGTAGAGGAGACAAAGCATTAGTTATGTAAAAAGTAATCTCTGTAACATGATAAACAATAAGTATATAGAAGTCCTGTAGTGATAGAAAATGACAGCAAGACGAGGAGAAAGTCAGGGAAACTCCAAAGAGGAGATCTTTAATTTGGATCTTACAGGACAAACAGAAGTTCTGCAAACCAAAAAGGTATAGAAGCTGTGAACCATCCAAGTCATATTCTCCATAACTAACATGACTCCAACATTCTCACACCTGAGCAAGCTGTCCATTCACCCCAGAGTACTGCAATCAGAATGAAGACGGAAAATCCCAATCCCCCATTTTTCTTCATTTTCCTTCACTCACTGACCAACACTCTGACCTGTGACTGCACAGGGAGTACAATTCTACCTCTCTGGAACAAACTGCTGCTCTGTGGAGGGGACATACTTGCATGCTTGGGCCTTTTTGTCTGGCTTTGCTTTTGTTTTACCTACTTCTCCTATCTAATCCTCTGTTCCACAGCTCTCCTCTGGCAAATTTAAACATTCCTTTTCTATCCTCTCAACCAAAGACCTTTATAAGGCACAAATCTAGTGACATCTAGAGAAAGACTTCCACATTGAGCTATTTTTATTTTATTGATTTTATTTTGCAACCCCATTTGCCTTGTCTTCCAGTGAGGAATCAAAACATTATAAACCATAAATATATTATTAACACTGACTTGCTAATACTCATGAGAAGGGACTTAATGCCCTAGCCCCTGCAGTGTTACCTCATCATGTTCAAGTTTAGGAAAACGGCATCACAAGCACCTTAATAAAGGAAATGGAAAATGAAACCAACCTTTTTTCTAGTGGCACTAGGGCAAGACCGCTTGCTTTGATGGTCTCATATCAGTGTGACAATGGATCCACTGTGCTCAGTAAGCATTCACTGGGTACCTGCTCTTAGCTGGGTGCTGTTCCAGGCCTTGAGCAGCGCAGGGTTGCAAATGAGCAGGAGTGGGATAGTAAGGACACTCAGTGATCAGCATTCTGTGGCTGAAACACAGATGGCTCTCTTGTCCCCACAACAATTGAGGAAATATAGCTGCTAGGAGATCTGCCAAGACCAGCATCTTAAACTGGCAATATTTTTCCAAAAGATGATTTCTGTTTTAGATCAACAAAAAGTTCAACAAACACAGTGAAGTCCTATTTAGATAGAACCTTGGAGCTGGTTATTGAGAAGAAATAAGAAATAAACCGCCAGTGGAAGAGTCAAGCTAGCCTTAAAGGTCCAGAAAGCCTATCATTCACACCTGAGAATGGCACTTCAAAGTCCAGGAACCTATTGACACATTTTTCTACGTCCTTCTCAGTCTCCTTGGATTTCTTGTTTGAGTGGACCGCAGTTATGAGTCGAGTGTGGTCCCAAGGGCCTAATACATAAGCCTTCCACCTCTAACCTCCAGTCTGTCTGTCACAAAGCAGAGGTGAACCTCAGCACACAGTGCGGGCAGGAGGCTGAGTGAGATCATGTGCATCCAAGTGACTGGCTCAGTAAATGTCACTTGCTGTTGCCAGCTTCGTAAGCTTTTCGTCCTTAATGACAAATCACATTTCTCAGTCTTAACGAGTCGTGGGTTTAATGGGAATATGAAGCATGTAATGTATCAATTACTGCCCTCAAGCTGAAATGAACCAGCATCGGTTTGACTTGAAGACTTCCGTATTTAATCTAACCGAAGATCTCCAGGGTGTGTATCTCAGAGGACACAAACCAGATCGTGGACAGCAAGGCAGTCACATGGTGTTACCTGACAGGGCTCCCTGGGGGAAGCACCCATGAGCTGATGGTCCTGGGCTCCAACCTGTGCAGCTTGCTACTGTGCCAACCTCTCCAGGGGTCTGCAACTCTATGGTTTTTGCACAGGGTATGGTAAAAACACACCAGAAAAGATAAACCACACTGCACCATGCAGGACTTCCTTGTAGCTGAGCTTGCAGGTCTGGAAGTTGCTTGGGTGAGTCTGAGAGGGAGTGGGAGTGACTGTGCACACCCAGGTGACCCTGTCCACTGCTGTAGACTTTGTGAATGCTGGACGCTTGGCTTGTGCTGAATTTATTTTAAAAAGTTCTTTTCTCAGTAATAAATTAGCTTACTGTAACCTTTTGCTTTATAAACTTTTAAATTTATGTATTTATTTATTTTTGGCTTTTTGAGACAGGGTCTCACTATGTAATTCAGCCTAGCCTCAAACTCACAGCAATCCTCCTGCCTCATCCTCCTGAGTTTTGGGATCACAGGTGCACACCACCAAGCCTTTTAATAAACTCTTAAATTTATTTTAGCTTTTTTACTCTTTTTTTTTTGGTACTGGGGATTGAACTCAGGACCTTGTGCTTAGAAGGTAGGCGCAGTGCAACTGAGCTAAATCTCCAGCTTTTTCACTCTTGTGTAATAGCAGTTAGCTTAAAACACAAATTCATTGTATAAATGTACAAAAAATATTTCCTCATGTAGTTATTCTACAAAGTTTTTTCCATTAAAATATATATGACTACTTTTTTTTTTTGGTACCGAGGATCAAACTCGGGTACTTGTGCTTGCACAGCAGGTGGCGAAACCACTGAGCTAAATCCCCAGCCCTATATGACTACTTTTAAAACTCTTTTGTTTAAAACTATGATGCTGTTGCTGAGGGTGTAGCCCAGAGGCGGACTCTTTGCTTAGCAGCATTGAAGCTTTGGTTCCATCCTCAGCAGCACAAAACAAAACAAAAAGTATAACATAAACACATGCTATAGCTGAGGCCTAACACGTCGGGCATCAACATCACTCTTTCCCCTCCACTTCTAGTCCCTTGAGAGAGCTTCAGGGGTAATGTACGCACAAGTCTGCTGCAGCAGCGCCCTCCTGTAGGGCCTGCCTGAGGGTGCTCACAGCTAAATATACACACACTTTAAAATAGCATAAAAGTGTACCATGTGGGACACTCAGACCCAGTGGCACCACCATTTGTTATTGCCATGGATCATGCACACCACTGAATTTTATGTGCTGTGTTTCATATGATTAGCAGCACAGTGTGTTTGCACCAGCATCACAACAAATGTGTGAGGAATGTGCTGTGCTATGATGTCACCATGGCTATGATGTCATCAGGCAGGAGGAATTTTTCAGTCTCATTATATTCTGTGGGACCAGAATTCTTTATCTGTCTTTTATCCACCAAAATGGAGTTGTGCAGCGCATAACTTAATCTGCTCATTATCACTTGGTCTTAGTATTAAAGGAAGAATAATTGAGGAATTTATAGTAAAAACATCTTGTAATTTTGACATTTATGAGTGATAGTTCAGATAATATATGTAAGAACAAAAGACAGTTTTAAGGGGATATGGATTTGAAATTGTACTTTTCCAAAATAAGAAACTTAGACTTGGAGCATTTTTCCACTTTCTTAGTGATAGATTAACTCTGATATTTAGCACAGATATATCCTGGCCCTTCTGCTTCCTGAAAAAACATGACTCTCAAGCAGGGAACATCTTCAAGTGTAGAGCAGATGTTTGTAAAGGGCTTTGAATGTCTTGGTGGAGCGTGCTCCATAAACATGGGATATTATTGCTAATCTCTCACTCCAGGGAGGGAGAAACAGAAGGTTAATCTCCAGGTGTGGCCAGGGTTTCAGAGAGAACAGAGAAGTGAACAGAAAGTCCCACTGCACCTTAGGGGCATAGGATAGAGGACTTGGAAATAGGTGCAGTGGTGCCCACCTGTGAGGCTGAGGCAGGAGAATCAACTGGAAGTTCAAGGCCAGGCTGGGGAGCTAAGTGAGACCCTACCTCAAAGGGGCAATGGGGAAAGAAAGAAAAGAAAGGGTAGGGATGTAGCTCAGTGTGAAAATCCTGGGTTCAATCCCCAGTACCACCACCACCACCAAAAAAGAATCACCTTCCTCTTTAGTCAGTTGTTCTGTATCATATGGCCAAACTCTCCTCTGCAGCACCTGTCAGTCACCAGAGATGTGTGCTATTTGTCAGTTCACTGGTTTGTTGTCTGAGTCAACCTCAGCTTAGGAGTCCATGGCAGAAGTCCATGCTCAGTTCTGGTCAGGCTTTGCATATTTGTTCAATGAATGAATGAATGTCTCAAAAAACCAGAGTCTCATCACCGCTACATGTGTTATTTATTATCTCTGGCTATAGCCATGAATCCTGTTGTTAGATATTCTCTCTCTAGGGCTTGCTCTGATTTCCTTAGAACAATTCATAAAACTGGTGCGTTTGCTGCAGTCTGCAACAAGGCAAGAAGCTGAGGGTTTCAGGCTCTGTCCCTCCTTTACGGGGCAGAGCTGTGTGCAGGTGAAGACCTGCTGTGCCAGAAGCAGAATGATACTGGTCCCAGGAAGCACGTGGAGCTCAGGGTGGGGCTCAGTAGCTGTGCTCAGTGACTTTAAAGAGGCCAGAGGGTAAGCATAGCTCCAGCCACCCTGCTGAGCTGGCTCCGTCCCTGGTCCTCAGCTCTGTGCCTGCTGGACTGTGTGCTGGTTTCCATTGAGATTCTTCCTAGGATAGCTTTAAGTGACAGGAAGACCTGACCCAGACTAGCCTTGACCAGGAGGGAGAGAATTTACTGGCTTCTGGTCTGAAGAGGCCAGGGACCTGGCTGCTTACATGCAGTTTAGTCCAGTGCTCAAGTGCCCTCCTCGAGTCTGGTATTCTCTGGACTGACTCCATTCTCATCTCAGAATGCCTCCTGCATTCAGAGAGTGGGCAGCCCCTTTCCCCTGGCCCCGGAGGGCCCATGCATCTCAGTTCTGGTGTGGTTACCTGTGTCCCTGGGAGGCCGGGCAGCTCTCAGGTACTACCTTATGCTGGAGCCCAGGAGAGCTGAGAGCAGCACAAGTGATCCCAGGCAGCTGCACAGCGTATGTCTATCTTAATTCCTGATCCAACTCCTTCCTTTTTCTAGGAAGATTAGTTGACATGCCATTTCCTTCACAGTCTTGCCCAAGGGGTCAGCTGACGGCTCCTGTTACCACAGTTCATTTTCTCCACTGACCTCACCACAACTTGGACACAGTGTAGCATGCTCATTTGTATAAATCTCCCACCTTTTAGCACATATGTAAAGGAGCTAAAAGAATCAAAACATTTTTTAAAAGGGCACATTTTGAAGACTTACATTATCTGATTTCAAAACTTACCTTAAAGCTGTGGTAATCAAGACAGTGTGATGTTGGGAAGAAGACAGACATACATACCAACGAAACAGAACAGAGCCCCCAAATAGAACCATGCACATATATTGTGAATTGATTTTTTAAAAATATGCAAGGTAATTCAATGCAGAAAGTGATATTTTCAGTAAAAGAAGCTGGAAAAATTGAACATACATATGCAAAAGAAAATGCAATACATATTTGTACCTTAAAAAATTAATCAAGAGTGCAGATTAGACCTGTACGTAGAACTGTAGAATTACAACATTTTTAGAAGAAAACACATGAGAAGATCTTTGTGATCTGTGGTTAGGCAAAGCTTCTTTATGCATGACAAAATCTATAAAACATAAAATTGATTAAATAAATTTTGAGAACTTCCGTCTTGTGAAAAAAATAAAAAGGAAGACAAACTGTGAGCAAATGTTTATAAATGAAATGTTTGATGAAGAGCTTTCATCCAGAATGTATAAAGAAGTCTTAAAAACTCAGTAATAAGAAAATCAATGCAACTAAGAATATATAAAAGATTTAACAAGCTGGGCTCAGACTCCTGGCTAAAGGTTTGCACTGCCTTGCCTGGCTTATTATCAGTCAGCAGGAAAGTGCACGTTAAAAGCTACAAAGAGAGGCCTTGTCACATCTATTCTAGTATAGGTAAAATTTTAAATGGAACAATATTAATTGCTGTAGAATACACAAAATGAACTGGAACTCTCAAATGGTACCAGTGGGAACGGAGGATGATTCAGCCATTCCAGAAAACTGGCAATTTTGTGTAAAGTCAAATATATATCTACTCTATTACCCAATTGTCTTACTCCTATTACCCAGAAGAAATAAAAACTTATTTATTTCACTCAAAAAACTATGCAAAATGTTTGCAGTGGCTTTATTTATAACAATCCAAACCTCAAAAGAATTCACACATCTTCCCCAATGAATGAAGAAGCTGTGGTACATTGGCCCTTGGATCTTGGCTCCCGGCAACAATGAACAGACAGACTTGATGGCCCAAGGCATCGTGTGCCTGCCGAGTGACAGGACCCACGGCCTCCATGCTATGTGACTGCATTTACAGGATGCTCTGGAGAAGGCAAAATTATGGAAACAGAAAAGAAATCAGTGATTTTTGGGTTACAAGTCTAAAACAAGCATCTTAGTGGTGGGAGAGATGGTACAACTATTAACATATGAAACTGTACACAAAAAAGTTAATTTTATTGTAAGTGGAAGTGAAGCAAACAAAAAATGAGACTATGAGTTTTATTTTGCATTTCTGAGATTCAGACCTGCTGGTGACAGCAAGAGTCTCCTCAGCAGGAGACTAATTATTCCTAGGGAGAAAATTATATTTGCTCTTTAAAATGGGCAGAGGAGGAGAAAATAAAGAGAAGCTTGTGAATACTAATAATGCACAATAAATATTTTATTAGTTTGGTTTTTAATTTGTTAATCTTTGTATGCATGATTTTCCATAAGTAGTCATCTTTATGCCTTAGATTATAGCTTTTTGAAAGCTCATACTCTTTAAAATTTGTTCTTCAATGATCAAGTCTCACAACTAGTGTCTCAGATAGAAAATACCTCCTCTGGGAATTTCACTTCCATTATTTTCAGCATCATACATATTTCAGTATTTACCACCTTGTGAAAGTCATCCATCTGCTAACTCTTGATTTTTTAATGACAAAGTTGGCATCACTGGGCTCCAGGAAGCTCACACTGAGCATGTCCTGCTGATGCCTAAGATGTCATTTGCCATTATCCACATGGTTGCTCCTCTATCCTCAGGAGGGACAGTGTAATGGAAGAGTTTTTTTTTTAGGTCAGATTTCATAAGACGTTGGATCCAAACTTTAAAGTCCACTTCTGCTATAAATGGGTCATCCAGCTGTCACCCTTGGAACCCCCATAATCTGGTCAGTGCCTGGTCAGGATTATTAATCTGAATCTGTCAGCCCCTGTAAAACATGCTAAATGATTTCTTCCTTATGAAGAGAAACACATAAGCATATAGAGTCTAACAGTAATCCCAGCTTCTCGGGGTGGCTGAGGCAGAAAGTTCACAAGTTCAAGGTCAGCTTGGCCAACTTAGTAAAATCCGTAGTAAAATCAAAAGGTGTGGGGATGTAGCCCAGGAGTGGAATGAGTTCAGTCCCCAGTACAGAGAGAGAGAGAGAGAGAGAGGGAGGGAGGGAGGGAGGGAGGGAGGGAGAGAGAGAGAAGATGAATGAAAATTGGTGGCATTTGCTGCTGAGCCTCTTCACTGTGGTACATATGGTGATTTTGGAAATACAAACAGGCAAAGCTTGTGCTGGGCAGGATGGCAGGCCAGGCAAGCTCAAGTTCTACCTGCCAGGTACCCTGACTCCTAGGGCGGTTATCAGGTCTAACCTGGGTGAATTTCTCTTTCTTTTTTTTTGGTACCAGGGATCGAACTCAGGCCCTTGCACTTGAGAGGCAGGTGGCAGAACCACTGAGCTAAATCCTTGGCCCTCTTTCTTAAGAAAACAATGGATTCATTAATTAACAGAAACTTGAAGAGCCCAGGGTGTCACACACTGATTTTCAGAATAAAATGACTGTGTCCTCATTTAATGCAGGAATGGACAGACCACAAATTACGCTGGAATCCTGATGAATATGGTGGAATTCATTCCATTAAAGTCCCATCAGAATCTCTCTGGCTTCCTGACATAGTTCTCTTTGAAAAGTAAGCATCACAAAAGAAAAGTATACTAGTTAATATTGGGTATAGAAAAGTCTAATTTTGGCAAAATAATTAAAGAGAAATATACAACTTTAAGAGACAGCTAATTTTTTTCTTTTTAAAACGTTGCTTGATATTGTAGGAGCAAAGTTATAAAATACAAATAGTGTGGTGGTAGGAAAAACACCAGAAACTAGTGAGTGCTCAGCTAACAACTAAAGTGAAACCCCTTTCATGGCAGTGCGGATGGACGCTTCGAAGGCTCCCTCATGACCAAGGTTATAGTGAAATCCAATGGAACAGTCACCTGGACTCCTCCTGCCAGCTACAAAAGCTCCTGCACCATGGATGTCACATTTTTCCCATTTGACCAGCAGAACTGCTCTATGAAGTTTGGATCCTGGACCTATGATGGTACCCTGGTTGACCTCATTTTAATAAATGAAAATGTTGACAGAAAAGACTTCTTTGATAATGGAGAATGGGAAATACTAAATGCAAAAGGGATGAAGGGTAATAGAAGAGAAGGTTTATATTCATACCCGTTTATTACCTATTCTTTTGTCCTGAGACGCCTGCCTTTGTTTTATACTCTGTTTCTGATAATCCCCTGCCTGGGGCTGTCTTTTCTAACAGTTCTTGTCTTCTATTTACCTTCTGATGAAGGAGAAAAACTTTCATTATCAACATCTGTTTTGGTTTCTCTGACAGTTTTTCTTTTAGTGATTGAAGAAATAATCCCATCTTCTTCCAAAGTCATTCCTCTCATTGGAGAGTACCTGTTGTTCATTATGATTTTTGTTACCCTGTCAATTATCATTACGGTTTTTGTAATTAATGTCCACCACAGATCTTCCTCAACATACCATCCTATGGCGCCCTGGGTGAAGAGGCTATTTCTGCAAAAACTTCCTCAGTTACTTTGTATGAAAGACCAAGTGGATCATTACTCTTTGCCAGACAAAGGCAAGAGAAAGCCAACAGGGAAAGGTAAAGTTCTGGATAAAAAGAAACAGAAAGAAACTAGCAATGGAGAAAAGGTTCTGGTTGCTTTATTGGAAAAGGCTGCTGAGTCCATTCGGTACATCTCAAGGCATGTGAAGAAAGAACATTTTATCAGCCAGGTGAGCAACTGGTGCTAATGGGAAGGGCACCAGAGAGGGTGAAAAAGACTAATATTTTGGCATTTATTTACAACAAAATGCTGTCATTGCTTAATGTGACATTACCAGTCATCATCTGTATTCATACCAGTTTTTAAAAACCCTTGACGTACAATAGGGATGTTAGTATGAATTTTCAGGAAGAGAGTCACAAAAATATAATGAGCAAAAATGAAGCAATTGCAGAGTAAGAGCTATTCTGTATAATTCCTCAATTCTATTTTATTTATTTATTTATTAGGTACCTTGCGCTTGCCAGGCAGGTGGCGGCACCACTGAGCTAAATCCCCAGCCCCTCAATCCTATTTTAGATTTTTCAATTGCACTTTATCAGTTGGTCTCTAATAATTTATCTCTCATTTTTCATGGGATTATACATATTTTCTTACATTGTATTTAGAAACAAAAGACCAGAAAAATCAGATTTGAAAATTAATGTTATTTTCTGTTATAACTGATATTTTGTTGAGGGAAGAGGATCTGGTTACTTAGCTTATAAATTATTTATAAAAAAAAAAGTGTGAAACAGGGCCAATGACTCATATCTATAATTACTCAGGAGGCTGAGGCAGGAGAATCACTTGAGGTCAGGCTCAAGATCTCACCTCAAAAAAAAAAAAAAGCGTAGATTTCAGAGTCAAAATAGTCCTGGGCTCAGGTTCCACCCCTGTGCTGTGTAGCTTTGAGACAAGTTACTTAACCTGTCCTTCCGTTTTTTGGGATCCTACTTTGAAGAGTGTGGTGAAAGATGAATGGCAGAACATAAAATGTGCACAGTGTGTGCAAGGCATATGCTTAGGAAAAGTTACATCTCTACACCAACTTTCGTGTTCAATTATTTTACTCTAAAGTTAGTGAAAATTAGTGCCAATAGCCTGATCCCATAAACAACCATATGAAGGAACTGCTCTGGAGATATCCTTTTGCATTTTATCTCCCCTCTGATGACGCTAGGCGTATTCCCTCTCTTAATCATCTGTCACATTCTTCATTCACTTTAGTGTTTTTTTTTAAGGAACAGAAAACATCTATACAACAAGCATCTCAGCTTTGTCTTTACATCTTTAAAAAGACCAATGTAAAGATTTTTAATATTTTTTAAATTATGAAAATAACACATGATCTGAATAGGAAATTTGGAAAATTCATAAAAATATAGGTAAGAGGATTAAAATCATCAATAGTCCCATGACTTAAAATTGGCTTTTTTGAACACTTTAATGTACCTCCTTTGTGTGCTTCTCTCTGGGGTTTTATTTTTAATCCTCTGTAAGCTCAGAATACTGTCTGATTCCATACCAGCAGCTCCCGAAGAAGGAAACTTCCATGCTCTCGATAGCAGGCCCCTTCTATTCCATTTTTACAAAATCCCTAAGTACAGATGCGCCTCTACTAATGATGGGATTACCACCAAAAGCCCCATCATGCATTGAAAAATATCACGAGTTGGAATACATTGGCTGCCTCTAACCTGCACAGCACTGGGGCTTTCTCATTTTAATCAATAATGCTTACAAATACATAAATAATTCTGCCATTCTATTTTACTTCCTCAGTATTGATGAGAGTGTTCCTATACACTTGGTTTATAAGCTGTTTGGGGGGACGTGATCAGCAAAGTCATTGAACAGAATCTGAGCCTGTATTGTAGGTGATGAGTTAGGTGCATTTTGAAAACTTGAGTGCTGTAGATCTGAACATTGCTTCTTTTAAATCCCTTAATGAGTCCAGAGCAGTTGCACAGCATTGTAAATAAAAGGCATCTTTTCCTCTCTTACAGGTAGTGCAAGACTGGAAATTCGTAGCTCAAGTTCTTGACCGAATCTTCCTGTGGCTCTTTCTGCTTGTATCAGTCACAGGCTCTGTTCTGATTTTCACCCCTGCCTTGAAGATGTGGATGAATAGTTACCATTAGCAATGAGTCTCCAGAGCGGCTCAGAGCCATTCCATAGGGACATGATCACCCTTTAGAACTAACTAGCATGTGCATAAATCCAAATGCACAAGCTCATTCCAACAGCTCACTCAGCCACCTTCATGAAATTAAACATCGCTTGCTTGCTGGGAGAAACCTGGGTAAATCTGGGCTTGCTCAAGTTAATTGGCTGCTGCCATTAGAGGGAGTTGGGTTTAAAAGGATTCAAAGAGGTCTCCAGGTCAAGGTATTCATGTGGGAAAGGCCCTGGTGCTGCATCTGTGCCTTGGTGGTTTGGTCTCAGTTACTCCTAGGCTTGTGTAGTGCATCCTCAGCTACATGGATGAACAGATCTCAGTGCTGGTTTGGGGAATTACCCTGGCACAGAACACTTGTTTTGACACAGATTACAAGATGCCACTATCAGCTAATGTCCCTCTACCACAGAATTCATTAAAAACAGCCTTGCTTGAACATGGTAAGACTTCTAAGGCAGGTGGCAGCCATGGCTTGTTCATAGCCTTGGAAGGTTTTCTAATGGTGAAAGTAAACCTGCCACAAGTGGTGACTTGCTTTAAGATCCTTTCAGAAACAACTCATGGTAGAGACAAAGTCATCTGCTACCAGAAGTGCATTCATTAATACCCATTCATCTTCTACTAGAAAATCAAAGTACTGAATGTTCTCTGACAATGGTTCTTGATGTCAGCACACCTGGTGGAATCCATGCCGGGGTCCTCTAGGTTTTGCCTTCTGTCTCCCTGTCTCTCTGTCTGAGGTGCACTTCACCTTGCCCTGCCCTGCCCTGCCCATAACTCTCATGAGGACACGTCTACTCAGATTGATTTTGCTCCTGCTGCCACTAAATCCTTCCTGGATTTTAGTTTAAAGCAATTTTCTTTTTTCTCAGTTACAAATCCAAATCCCTTTTTGGAGTATTTTGTGTTAGGCATAACTCTTGTAAACAGTTTGCACACTGAACTTTAAAAAACCCAATCTAAAAATTTAACCCATTTACATATATTGTCACTGTTGGTGTGTTTAGTCTCATCCAAGTCTTCAATTCTGTGGGTTTTTTTATATGGTTTTCATGTTCTTTTGGGATTTTTCCTCCTTTTCAGGCTTGATAGAGTTGGTTCTTTAATTTCCCTTAACAGTTTGAAGGTTACACTTCTATTAATTTATTAATAAACATATTCCCACTTTTTGTGATTAATGCTGAACAGAAACATCTGCAGATGCCTCTCTACACAATTCCCTTAGCACTCACTTCCCTCCTTTCTTTATATCTTCTGTGTTTTATCTAAATCATCAGAATTTTAATTTCAGGTTACTAATTTTTTATATTGTGTGTCTCCTTTTTAAGAATTACTTATTGACAGTACATTTTGTCCACGACCACATTGTAGGCAATTTTATTTTTCTTTACAAATATTTTCTATCTTAAGTTTTTCTCTTTCTGTGATTTGTTTGTTCATTATTTTAGAGGAACATATCTTCAAGTGATCCCTTTTAGTGTGTGTGTGTGTGTGTGTGTGTGTGTATGTGTGTGTAATGGGACCTTGCTTTGTTGCCCAGGCTGACTTTGAACTTCTGGGTACAAGTGATCCTTCTGCCTCAGCCTCTTAAGTGGCTAGGACTACAGGCACATCCCACTGCACCTGACCCCAAGTAATTTTTTTAGAAAACTTTTGACTATGGTAGCCTTCCTGAATTTTTACGTTTTTGAAATTGCAATTGCTTTTACCCTCGCATTTGAATAATAAGTTGGCTGATTGCTATCAATGAGAGATATGATGAAGGTGAATTCTTATTTCTTATCCTTACATGTTTCTATTTTTCTCTTCCTAAAACTCTTATGCTTTTATCTTTGGACTTTGGGAGTGTTACCTTTATCTGTCTGAGTACGAGGTACTCTTTCTTCCTCTGCCTTGACACCTATGGCTGATGTCTTCAAATCTACACATTTTTTTTCCTTGTTTGTTATATATTTCCTGGTCTCCATCCTTTTTCTCTTCTCCTTTTGAAATTCCTAATAAGGGTCTTGGTGTTGCTGGATCTGTCCTCCATGTTTATTAACTAATTAACTTTTCTCTCACACTTTTTAATTCTTTAACTCTTTACATACTGTCTGCTTGAGCTGACAGCTAACAAAGTTGATTTTTAGTGATACTCTATCCTGCTAGTCACCCCACCTCTCAGGTGGGAGTTTTGTCTGTCTATTCATGGATAAAACATATATTTGATTTCCTAGAATTCTTACTTTTTTATGGATGTCATTCCCCTTGAAATATTTTGGGAAATACTCATTATAATTACTTTAAATCCTTTTATTATTTGCATAACAACTTTTCATCAGGAGTTAATTCTTCTGCTGACTTTCATGCTTTTAGTGGTCATTTTACTCAAATATTTGCTGGTTTTTAATGTTGTTTATTGAACTGAAAATGAAAACTGTTTCTAATTGCAGTAACCCTGGCTCCAGCCGTGGTGTAGGGAGGCTCTTTTCACTATCTGTATACAACTAGGCCTTTCTCTGGGGTTGGGGAGCAGCTCATCTTCTGCTGTTGGGTTACTTTTCCTTTCCAGCAGCCGTGAGTCATTTTGGGCTATGCCCGGATGTTGTCAGACCTGGCAGGATGATATGTCCATTTAACGGCATTCTTTGGTTTTCTGGACATTCGCAATATTCTCCGAGATGCTTTTGCCTCTTGTCAGATTCCCATCCTGTTCATACTAACTTTCTTTTCATACCAAATCTCTCCTTCCTTTGCACCCTTGGCCTTCCTCTGGGAACTTGTTCCTTAATTATCCTCCCTCTCTTGGTCTTTCATGGCTCCCTTTCCTAAGCCTACAAAATGCCTCCATCTGTTTTATTCTTAAACAAACACAGAGCTATAGTGAACAGAAATCATGGAATTGTTTTCAAATGGCCTGGAGTGCTTTTTTTTTTTAAGAGATTCATGCCATTCAAATCATCCTCAAACATATTCTGTCTCCCCCCCAAAAATCACATTTATATATTTTTGAATGCTATATTTAATGCATAACATTTAACATAGTCAATGTACTTGTTTTCAAATGATATCAAATTTTATACTACATAGCTGTATGTGTTATGTGCCCACCTTACAGAACATTGGGGCTCCTTGGATGAACTACATGTCCTTTTACTGGATTTTTTTTAAAAGGAGGAAATGTGGTGAAATTAAAATTGTGGCACAAAGGCTCTTAGGTTCCCGACCAGGCATTACCTAACTATGTGAGCTGTGTGGCCTGGACTAGTTACTGGCCCCAAATGGATTTCAGTTTCCTCGTCAGTAATAACAAGCTCTGACCCATGACCTTTAAAGGTCTTCTCTCCTCTGAAATTCTATACTTTGGAGATTTATCCTTGAGTGTTCACAATTTTTAAACCACATTGCTTCTAATTACAACTTTGTTCCTTTGGGAAAATATAATCTGCTTTATCACTACTTTAGGCAGGATTGGCAGGTGTGCACCTTGATGAAAATAAAGGGTTTCCTGCCTTATATCCTTGATGGGCTTGTAGATTCAAAAGGTAAATAATTATTCTTTTCCCTTTTATTGAGAACAGTACTGGATTTAACTCATTGTTAAACTCATTGGTATTCTAGGTAAAAGACAATATTAATATTAGAAAAATGGACTTAGATCTGAGTTCAGTTGTAAATTTTGAAAAACACCAGAATGAAACACTTTCCACAGCAAGCCTCTTATCCTTCAGATGCAAATACAGACAAGATCAAACCATTTAGATACATGCATGCACTGCAAACCTCATCGCCCCTAAGGTGGGAGACCCTGATAATAGCTTCAACATGGAAAATGATAGATATGTATGTATTATGATAACTCTATGAGCATAATTGCAAAAGATAATGTTAAAACAAATTTTAATTTCAAATGTATACAAAAAATATCACTGGTTAAAGTTTGCCAGCTGATCTCAACAAGTGAATGTTGCAAGAGCTACAGCACTCTGTAAAGTGTGCAGGACTCCTGTGTGTGCACACACAGGGACACACAGAGTTTGCCTGAAGTCCTCGGCTTGCAGATTTCTGCTCACACCCCATGCCCTCATGGAGCTTTATAGAACACATGCCACTCCCTCCCAGCAGCCTGGCTCTAGAAATCTGTGTTTTTCCAGTGTGTACTGTATGGTTTAGAACATAATTACTATTGTGTTACTAAATAAGCCTTGTTCCCTTCACTATGCTAGCATATTCTCTAGTCGATCCTTAATATATCTATAAAGCTGAGCAAGTAGTCAGTATTTGTTGATTAATTAAACCAGATGCCAAAAACTTTGGTTGTTGGTTTAAAATATGGACAAATTTGTACTCTTGCTTAGCCCCTCCCAACATCTGTAACTCAGTATGTGTTTAATTTTCAGTATGCACTTAAAAAACATTTTTACATTGAAACAATGTTCAAAACAATATTATTATATGCAGCAAAGTCAATAATTCTACATTCAAGTTTCCTTAACTGTTTCAAAAATATCCCAATGTTATA
The DNA here is from genome assembly GCF_053883595.1 of Heterocephalus glaber. NCBI lineage: Eukaryota > Metazoa > Chordata > Mammalia > Rodentia > Bathyergidae > Heterocephalus > Heterocephalus glaber. The sequence continues at coordinate 44,943,456 of NW_028258308.1, forward strand.
GTTGCTTGCCTAAATTAGGATTCTTAAGTCTATTTCAATCTCTTTCCTGGCACTGATTTATTGAAAGGACCAGATCTGTTATCCCCAAGAATGTTTTACTTTCTAGATTTCTCTGGTTGCTTGCTTCTGGTGTAATTTAGCTTGTTCTTCTATCTTCTGTACTTCTTGTAATCTGAAAGTAACAACTGTTACTATAATTCTGGTTCAATATTTTTGGCAAGAACACATCATAGATAATAATGTGGAGTTTTTATTTACCATATGAGGAAACATACTATCTGGCTATCACACCGTTAGTGTTAAAATTAGTCCCTGAATATATTCACTATATCCAATGGTAAATTTCCTAGTTTATCTGATGGCCACAGATTACACCAAAGTTATAAAGATTCTTATGTTGGCCTTGGCCCTTTAAAGATGACATCTAACCAGCCGTGTTAGAACACTGTAATTTCCAAAGAGTAACATTTTAATGATATGTTAGGATGGACCTTTTGATTGTGTCAAAATTTTCTCTGATGCATTTATTGTTATGTATTATTAATTCATTTAATTATCAGCTGTGGTCACTATTATTTATGTTTAACCTATCATGTATTTCTTTTGTATTAAGACTTTCTGTTTAGTATGACAATAAAATAATAGTGAAAATAAAAATGATCTTATATCTTTGGGCCATTGACACCATCTTAGGTTTGGAAAAAACAGTTGAGGATGGCAATCTAGCCTTGGATGTGGCTTGCTATAGTTCCAGGCAAGGTTACCCACTGCGGGGGAGTCAGCTAGCCAGCTGTGGAATTAGACATGCCCACCAGACACTCAAGGATGGTCTCAGCCCTTGGCAGCAAGAATTGACCCAGCAAGGCCTTAAGACAGAAGTATCCAAAGAGAAATAGAAAAATAAAAATTGTGATGAGGCAACCTCCTAAAAATACCCAATGAGGAAGACACTCTAATTGTGTCCTATTTATAGATGAAGATCCTCTTCATCTGCAAAATTCTACCTTTGAGGGACCAAATAGAGAGGGGAAGGATCTACCCTTCTTTGCTCCAACAGCACGGATGCTCCAGCTACCAAGGATGCCCAGTGAAGGTTTGGTGGCTGCCCTCTACCAGCCTGCTTAGCAAGGGCCTCCACAGGGCTTCTTCTCAGACAAACATCCTCAAGAGGGTTCCAGTTTTTTGCAGAGAGGGTGGGCTGTTCTTACATTCATTTCAACATGGGAAATTCTACATTGGTCTGTCCCACACATTGCTGGATGTTTACCATCACCCCTAGTTATTGTCACTGTCAGAAACACCTTTTTAGGCATTTCTAAACACCAACTGGAAAGTGTGTGTGTGTACGTGTGTGCATGTGTGTATGTGTGTGCATGTGCATATGTGTGTGCATGCGTGTGTGTGTGTGCGTGTGTATAAAATAGGAGCAAAAGAATCTCCAGTTGAGAATGAATTGTTTCTTAATCCATTCAGGCTCTAATAACAAAAATACTATAGGCTTATAAACAACAGAAATTTATTTCTCACAACTCTGGTCCAAGACCAAGTTACTAGCAGCTCTGGTGTCTGACCAAGGCTCACTTCCTGATTCATAGATAGCCTGATTGATAGATATCTTCTCCCTGAATCTTCACATACTGAAGGGCCCCAATTCTTTTCCTGAGGTTTCCACTCTCATGATCTAATCACCTCCCAAAGGCCCTGCTTCTAATACCATCACATTGGAAGGTATAGTGTTAATGTATGAGTTTAAGGAGGACACGAACCTTCAATGTATAGCAATTGGGCACTGTTGGAGCATCCAGAAGGTAGTTACAAGACACAGCAGATGTAGTGCTCTTGTTCTTATTGCCTTGTTCTTTTATGACACACAGAAGGGAAAATTTAGGTTTGGGAGTTGGGGCTGGTGGGGACACTGTAAGTAGAAGCTCACGGGCACTCAGATGGTGCCTCTATGATTCTCACGGTCTAACTTCCCTTTCCCACTTCCCTTTATCTGCTTTGCCCAGCTTGTTTCCTCTCCATCTCAACTTGGTCTTCCTTATGTGACATCTTTCTTCTGTGACTTTGTCCAATAGAAGGAACTGATATGGTTTGGACAATGGGCCACTAGAGGCCCATGTGGCAAAGACTTACTTTCCAGCTTGGTGCTATGGGGAGGTGGTGGAGCCTTTAAGAGGGAGGGCTAGCAAGAGGACTTCCAGTCTTCCAAGCTGCACCCTTGGAAGGGACTGTCTCTGTCATTCCTTGTGGTGGGGTGAGTGGTTCGCTCTGTGCACACTGCCATGATGTGTTCCCTTCTTTCCCACCAGAGGCCTACAAGGAAGAGGTCATGGACCGAAAACTCCAGAACACACACACAGTTTGATGATAGAATCACAATCAAGAAAATTCTATGTCAATTCTAAAAGCTGAAAATATCGATTAAAGACATCTTTAATGATTTTACTCCCTTCATGCCCCTTTACAAATTTTCTATCCAGACTTTCCTTTGTTCTTCTGATCAAATGCCATGATTCCCTTTTTTCAAATATGTATTTCACTTTTTTTAAAATGTGTGTTGCTATTTTACTTGTAAGCTAGCATCCTCTCTCCTCTGAGAGTTGCTGAGCAGCTCCTGGGCTGGGCCGGGATGTCTGAGGTACACTCAAACACTGAAGAGCACTCAAGAAATCAGCTCGGGGTTGCTGCTCCTTACTGGCAGCACTTTCCTACAATGCAGTTCTCAGGTCTCGAATTTATATCTAACAGAGAATTAATATAAAGAATATGTTAAAGACCTCCTGTCACTTAACAACTCCCTCCCAAACAACAGTTTTTTAAATGGGCAAAGGAAGTGAATAGATACTTCTCCAAAGAAGGTACACAGATCTCATGTGAAAGGGAGCTCAGAACCACTGATCATTAAGAAAATGCAAATCAAACCCACAACGAGATATCACCTTACATCCATTAGGATGGCTACCAAAAAACAAAACAAAACAACGACAACAAAAACAGGTACTGACAAGAATGTGGAAAGTTTGCAGCACTGAACTACTAGTGGGAATGTAAAATGCAAAATGGTGCAGTTGCTGTGGAAAAGAGTGAGATGGTTTGTCAAAAAAAATTAAACATAGAAAACCATGTGTCCCAGGAATTTCACTTTGGGGTAGATACTCTAAAAACCTGGAAGTAGGACCTCAAAGAGATATCTATATGCTCATGTTCATGGCAGCATGATTCAGAGTAAGCAACAGGTGGAGGCAGCCCAATCATCCACTGATGGAGGACGATGAACAAAGTATAGTGAATACTATCATGTAATGCATATAATTCAGCCTTGAAGAGGAAAGACATTCAGGCAGATACCAGAACATGGATGGACCTTGAGGACATTATGTTAAGTGAAATAAACTAGTCATGAAAAAGATAACATGTGATTCCACTTATATAACTAGAGTAGCTGAATTCATAGAAACAGAGTATAATGGTGATTACTAATAACTAGAGGTAAGAGGGAGTCAGGGGCTACTGTTTCATGGGTGCAGAGATTCAATTTTGCAAGTCAAAAAGAGTTCTGGAGATGGAAGGTGGTAAAATGAACATACTTAATACCACTGAACTATATACTTAAAGTGGTTAAGATGGTAAATTTTGTTATACTTTACCAAATGAAAATAATTTTAAATGAAAATATTGATTTGACTTAATAGTAAAACAGTATTAAGAATCAACCCTATGGTAAATTAAACTGATTAGAAGCCACTGGTGTAGACTGAGCTCCTGTTGTCCCCAACGTCTGTTGGCAAAGTAGAGTGACTCTTCCTCAGATGAAACCAAACTGTTCTTCTGGTCTTCTAAGAAATCAGGAAAACAAGAGGTAATAACTAAATCCTCAAACAGGACAGTTTTAGCCCACATGATAAGGAATTCCCTTCTGCTTTAACTATTCCAATAAAAGCAACTTCATTTTTTTTTAATTAATTTTTTTTTTTAGTACTGGGGATCGAACTCAGGACCTTGCACTTGTGAGGCAGGCGGCAGAACAACTGAGCTACATCCCCAGTCCAAAAAGCAACTTCTGAATGACCAAAGTGCTTTTCGTTCCCTGTTTCACTCTTGTCAGCCCTCTTCTGTCTGTAAAACCAACCTGCTCAGCATGGCTGGCTCATCAGAACACTCACTGTATTTTATGAAGTGAGGTGCTGTCCATTTCTAGAATTGCAAATAAAATCCTGTTAAGATTATTAAACTGAATTTGCTGTAATTATCTTTTTATAATAGAATAAAATATATGTACTATAATCACAAATATGAGAGGCAGTAAAAATACTTCAAAAAAGAACAATTTAAATTTCAGCCCTCTGTGTGGCATATCACAGAGAGCCTTGTGCTCCTATGGAGAAGAGACAAAGAGGAATCACAGCATGGTATTAAAAGTATGATGTGTCCATACAAAGGAGTTCATGCTGTGGCAACACAATGACATTTCAAGACTGGGTAAGAAGGAGCAATGTTGCTGATGTCATCTTAGAGAAGAGCATCAAAGGTAAAAGTACAGTATGGAAACTGGTTATTGAGAAATATACATACAGAGAAAGGCTAGAGAGGAAAAGACAAAAATGAAATTTTTTTTGTCAGAGTAGATGTACTGTTTTCTAATTTAAAATGCATCTTTAAGGCTGGGGTGTAGCTCAGTGAAAGGGTGGAAATAGCTCAGTGGAAGAGTGCTTGCCTAGCATGTGCAAAGCCCCCGGTACCAGGAAAACAACAACAACAACAACAACAACTTAAAAAATCTTGTAAGAATATTTTTTTAACAAATAAAGTGAAATAAAACAGAATACTCAAGGTTCTAGCGCACAGAAAAGGAACTGCTCCAAAATGTACAAGATTGTAATTTCTTACAGAAGAAATAACTTTATTTTCAGTCTCAGTACAATGAACAAATGGAAAGCATTGATGAGAAAGATAACAAAGACACCTTTTACTGAAACACAGCATTGGTTGCTTCAGGTGTGTCCAGCCAACCACACACAAGTTCTCCTATTTTGACTGTCCTAGTGACATTTCCCCAATATCTGCAGATCTTTTCCCCAATATATGACTTTTTCTAGAAAGCTGTAAGTTCTTGAGGGAAAAAAATCTATTTGTATTTCCCTGGCAGTGCCTAGCACCATGCTGAGCTTCTACCCAAGTTTCCTGCCAGATGAACTATATAGTTTACAACTGGCATGTTCCCCAGGGGCCCATGTGTTGACTCCTTGGCCCCTCAGCATGAGTGCTGCCGGGAGGTGGTAGAACCCTAAGAAGTTGGGGTGATAGAAGGAAGTTAGGCTATTAGGGGTGTGCACTTGGAGGGGATATTGAGAACCCCACCCATCCTGTCTCTCTTTTTTCTTCCTGGCTGCCATGAAAAGACCTCCCCCACCATGTGCACCCACCATGCTGTACTGTACCACCATAGGCCCACAGGCAAAGTGGCTAATCAACTATGGAATGAAACTTCTGAAAACATGAGCCAAAGTAAACCCTTCCACCTTTCAAGTTGATTATCTTAGGTACTTTGCCACAATAACGGAAAGCTAACAAATGCTTAGATAGACTCTGATTATCTGGTACTTCTTTCAACTAATTAATGTACCAAATAGCGCTGACAAATTTGAGCTACATCTAGACACATGCACAAGAAAGCAAAATGCAATAGTTCACAAATGCTCAAATGTCAGCAAGGTCCAAGTTCTAGAGTCTCATGTCTCATGTGTTGTTATGCTAGTCAACAGTATAAATTGGGGATTCAACAGTTTATGGGTTGATGTCAACTACATGGTTTGGCCATATTATGGGCCATTCATGTCCCTGGAAGCTAAATATGGACAGACGAGAAGCTGGCTCTGGGCTTCTGTGTTACAAAACATTTAATGTCCTTTCCTGGTCTTCCAAGAAAGGTGCTCGGGCTCCTAAATGTGCAATATAAGCCTCTTTTTCCATCTAGTCTTCAGCTCAGTAGATGGAGGCTTTGGCTTTTCCTTGTGGTAAGGAATACAGAACAAATAGAGTGTCTGTAAGTTTCTGAACATATTAAGATTTTCTTGTGTTTCCAAGCAGTGGCTGTAGAAAAAGCCCTGTGGTTCCAAATACACAGACAATTATAAATACCCAAAGAAATATTCTATCAACCACCATGGCCACATATTTCCAGTCATCTTCTCCCTGAAATACAAACAAAAAGTCAAAGCTATTTTAGAAATCAAAACCATAGAAAACATACTTTATTGCACAAACAAGCTTCTTTTCAAAGATCTCCTTGGTATTTTTGAAGTGAACAAGGGTATTATTTTCATTAACCTGTGTCTTCTATGTACTATCTCTAATTTAGTTTCATTTGAAGGGAGTGGATGCACCTCCATTTGTGCCTTATGGAACTGGCTATGGATAAGCCAGGATTCCCTAGGATTCAGAGGACCCTTACTGAGTGCAGGGAACATTCCCAGGAAGTAGCTGCTCAGAGCACTCAACTAGTGCCGTTTGTACCACTGAACAGCCAGGCCCCATAGCAAGACTACAGAATGATTAGAGGCAGAACAAGGGGTTGAGGTGCAGAACTAGGGCACCACCAAAGACCTCTGGGCAGAACAGGCAGCCCTCTAGACTCCAGAGTGATGCTGGGTGGGAGAGTCTGTTGTGTGTGCCCTATCGCTCCAGTCTCTGGCCTCCAAGTTTCTGTGGTTCTGTCTTCACAGCCCTGCACGGCAGTAACTGAGTCAACAGTAACTCTCTCCCAGACTTTACAAAATGCCACTCTGAAGTGAAGTTTTCTGGGTTTCTTGTCCCATGATGCATCCTGACAGGAATTTCTGGGATTCTAGCCCCCATACCTATAGGGTAGGCTTAGATCTCACAATACACTTTTACTAAGAGATGAGTGCCAGCAGCTACAGTATGTCAAACCCAAATACATAGCGTGAATTCTCAGATGCCCTCAGACAGTCGCCCTTACAGTTTGGAAAATTGGCAAGACCTCCTCATGCTCTCTCTTTGCACAGAAGGGGACGTTTGTGTGCTACTGACAAGTAGGCACCTGGGCCTCATTTAATCAGTGCCTCAATCCATTCCAAGTAGAATAAGTGGCATTGGAGCTGCCAACAGCAGGAGTGTAAACCTTCTACCACTGCCCTGAGCCTGCCAGCAGCTCCACAGTCATTTCTTCCTCCCCTTGGGGCAGCTCTGCACTTCCCACCCTTCTCTTTGCCACTGTTTTTTGGGCAAGGATCTTGGTTTCATTAACCAAGACTGCCCTGAACATGTATTTTAACCAGATCTCACTTGACCAAATCTAGAGCATGGAGATTAACTGTCCCCAACTCTCAGATCAGTCCATGTAACTGCAGCAACAGAGCTGGGTCCTAGTAAGCCAGCCTGAGCTTCTTACTCCAAGACTCACTCCAAGCATCTGACTGGTCTCTAAAGTTCCTCTGCACCTGTAGAGGATGCAAGCTGGCTGAGTGAGAGGAGAAATGCATTTACCTCTTTTGTTTCATTGTGGCTTTTCATGTTTCCTGCTACGAATTGAGTGCTATCAATCACATCTTCCACCTCTGGAAAATGCTCTGAATTTTTGGTCACCCATTGTGGAGGGTGATGACTTGATCTTCTCTTGCTGGCTTCTAATTCACCTGACTTCTGACAGTGACAGCATTCCTGAAGAAGTTTGGGTTCTCCATGATTCACAAACTTGACCTTGGTAGGCCTACTAGAAAGGCCCTTGAGGTTTTTATCAGAGCCTGTCTCCTTCACCCTGTCCAGAGGCTGCCTCATCATCAGGATCTGAGGGAACAGCTGGAAGAAAATTGTCTTTACCCACTTGGGCATGGTGTGTGTTGTCAGGGTGCGGTAGTGCATGTTCAACACAAACACAGTCACCACAATGGACAGTGTGACAAAGATCATGGTGAACAAGAGATACTCACCCACCAAGGGGATTACAAGAGATGTGGAGGGGATGGTTTCTGTAATTACCAGCAAAAACACAGTAAGAGAAAGTAGAACTGAAATGCAAAGTGTCACCTTTTCACCACAGTCTGAAGGAAGGTAAAAGACCAACACGCTTAGAAATGAAATAAAGAGGCAGGGGATGATCAGATTAATGGTGCAAAACATGGGCAATCTCCTAATGTAAAAAGAATAGGTTATGTCTGTGTATATTTCTTCACAACAGTTATATTTGATGTCATGCTTATAAGCCAGAAGCATCAACAATTTCCCATTCACTGTTTTGCCAAAAATCATTCATATTCACCTTAGAGCCAATGATTAGAAGGTCAATTTCAGCTTTGTCATATGTCCAGGAACCAAATTTCAGGAAACAATTTTGATGATCTGGCGCAGGCCATGGTCACAATCTCGGGCTTGACACAGCTCCAGTGAAACCGAGACTATGGCTGAAACCATGACTCCGTCTTTTGCTTTCGCTTTCCGTGGTAGTAATTACCTCGGTGCTGTACTCCCCGGGAAATCCCTGAAAGGATAAAAGTCAGTACTTCAGAAATGGTTATTAGGCCAGGATTACAGGAAGAAATTGTAAATCCATTTACAGAAAAGCTCCTCACTCATACCTCCATGAGTAGTGGGGACGTGACACCCATATGCCCTGACTGTACAAAGGGAGATTGGGACATCTACAAATTCATGACGCAGGCGCCCCACTGTCTGGCACCTGGTCGGTCACCCTTGGCCAACACCCGCAGGGCACACAACAATGAAATCCGATGAAACTTGGCATAATGAAGTAGCCTGACCTTTTTAAAATGTTTCCTATTCCTCAAATGCAAATCTGATAAATTAGCAAGAGTTCATGTAGCACCCGGAAGAGTATTTAGAACTGGGTGGTCTAAAATAGTTTCTTAGATGATATCAGCTTTTCTTTAACTTTGTATGAAAATACACTGTGTATGGACCCATGTGCTCACCAAAGCCTTGTGTAATCAAAACATATATAAGTAAAGTGATTTCGGTATAACTCTGACAGGCAAGCTGAGCTGCCGACCCTCCACTCAGTGTCTGTCTCATTCTCTCATCGCCGACTCCACACCTCCTCTCAGGACCTGAACCCACTGGAGCTGGACTCTGGCAATGATCAAAAGGGAAAAAGGTGATATCCATAGGACAAGAACTCTTAAAAATAGCTTGGGGGAGTCCAGGTGATGCTGCCGTTATATTTAAGAAGAGCTTTTGTCTTGCCTTCAACTTGGAAGTCACCGACAGCACTGCAAAGGAAATGAGACATCATTAGTAGCACACCCTTCGCTAAGGGCCTGCCTGGCTCACAGGCAACCTGGAAAGAAACTGACTGTCAGATATTCATACTTGTTATAGATAACAATGTCAGGCTTCCAAATCTTATCTGCTGGGACGTGAAGAGTCTCAATGCCATCATATTCCTTTGGATCCCAGTGCAATTTATAATCATTCCAGACCTAAAAGAAATAAAAAGCTGCTTTAAAAAAATGTCTTAATAACTTCCTTCCAATATTAACTTCAAGTGGTTCAACATTTTTAAAAAAAAATTCTTATTTGAACGGGCTGGAACAGAGGATAGGTAGAACTCTTCAAGATATTGGGGTAGGAAAAGACTTCATGAACAAAACCTCAGTTGCCCGTGAACTAGGACAAACAATCAACAAGTGATTTTTACTTTTTACTAAAAAGCTTCTGCACAGCAAGAGAAACCACCAGCAGTGTGAAGAGACAACCCACAATGTGAGAAAAAATCTTCATCTGCTGTTCCTCAAAGGTCTACTATCAAGAATCTATAAAGAACTTAAAAAAAAATCAGAGCCCCCATATTTAAAGATCCTATCCAAAAATGGGCATCTGAAATGAACAGACATTTCTCACACAAAGAAGTAGAAATAGCAAATAAACATATGAAAAAATGTTCAACATCACTCGTCATTTGAGAGATACAGATGAAAACAACACTGAGATTACATCTCACTCCAGAAAGAATGGCTGCTATCATGAAATCAACCAATAACAAATGCTGGCAGGGCTGTGGGGAAAGAGGAAATCTCTTCCACTGCTGGTGGGAGTGTAGACTGGGGCAACCACTGTGGAAATCAGTATGGAGATACCTCAAAGAACTAGGACTGGAAGTCCCATTTGACCCAGCTATTCCCCTGCTGAGAATCTTCCTGAAAGAATTAAAAGAATCATACCACAGTGATATATGTGCACCCATGTTCATAGCAGCACAGTTTGTAATAGTTAAAACTTGGAAACAGCCAAAATGTCCATCAACTGGAGACTGGATCAAGAAAATGTGGTTTTTTAATAAAATGGACTACTACTCAGCCATCAAAAATGAGAAATTAGAGACATTTATAGCTAAATGGATGCATATTGAGGCCATACTCTTAAGTGAAATAAACAGGACACACGTGTAAATACTGAATAGTTTCTCTAGTGTGAGAAAATGAAAGTGTAAATAAGGACTAAAAGGTATAATAGATAATGCAAAATAGGAAGAAAAGGGGCAAAGGAGAGGGGGAAGTGGGAGGGGTAGGGGAAGGGAAAGAAGGGAATGGAATTAATATGAGAAAATGAAAAAATGGAAACAAATTCTTTGTAAATAGGGAGGGATGGAGAGGTTGAAGGGAGGGCAGGGGAAGGGGGAAAAAAATAAGAACGAAGGGAGTATGTAAAGGTGCATATCTCCAATGATGAATGTCATTATATGGTACACCTAAAATGCACCAATAAAAGGATATACAAAAAAAATTCTTATTTGAAGAGTATTTTGGTTTCTTTTGTTCTGTTTTTGTTTTTGTTTTGTTTTTTTTTTTGAGACAGGCTCTCACTATGTAGTTCAGGCTGGTTTTTAACTTACTATGTAGCCCAGGCTGGCCTCAAACTCATGGTGGTCCTCCTGCCTCAGCCTCCTAAGTTCTGGAATTGCAGGTGTGAGCCAACACACCCAGCACAAAGATTACATTGGTTTCTGTCAAAAGTTGAAATCAAGCTAACTTGTGAAATATTTAATTAGGTAAGTATCTAACTATTGATTATTATCCACCCAAAGTTCATAGGCTTAACTTTCACGTCCCGTGGACTAAAGTCACACTGAAGTAGTAACCCACTTCTTATATTTAAAATGTAGTTCATGCATTTGATAATGAGAATGTTACAAAATCTGTATAAAACCTTAGGTCTTCTAAGAGAGGAAACAGTTTAACTGATAAACCAGGTGGTGGGAATCTAACATCAATGCTCTTGAGCTCAGCTACTGATCTCTAGGAGCCTGGGCCAGCAGGGATCACAGAATCAGCAAGCATCAGACTCTGGAGCATAAGCTGAAGATGAAGACAGGAGCCTTGGGAGCAGTGAACAAAAAGGACAGGAGTCTGTATGTCCCCAGGTTCCTGCACCTGTGAAGCTCGCATCCAGCCAGCTGTCAGCAGTGCTGGACCTTAGGCTTTGGAGATGAAGGGTAGGTAATATTTTATATCTATCACAAGTTGGAGATGGAAGGAGGTAACACTAGTGGATTCTATCTGCCCAACAATGTTTAGTGTATATTTGACCATCCACATAAAAGAGAGAGAGACATACATGACGTAGCAACAAATTGGTTTCCATGATCTGATTTACTTCATCCTGGGAAAAAGAAATAATATATTTAGGCTTAAATGTACTTGCTAATAGAGGCAAGTTTTAGAGCAAGAATGACAGCAGACAAGAGATATCTCTGCATTACTCATGCCATTGAGGGCATAACAAGTATTGTCATGCAATCAGGTATGCAGTATTTCCATGTGTGCTCCCAACCCTCTTGACTCTGAATGGAAATGTGTTAAGCAAAAGAAATAAGGGATAACATGTATAAGGGAGGGTAAAGAGAGATGGTATGATCAAAATATGTTGTATATATGTTTGAAAATGCCACAATAAGACTTGATACTGCAAAACTTTCTGTCTTTCAAAGCTGCTCAACGACTCACCTCTCCTGTGGGGCCTTTCTGATCACAGTAACCCACAAGGGTTCTGGACTCCATGAAAGGAAATAAGGCAGAGAAGAGGCACTTCAAGAGGACAGAGGGAAGGTACTGTGGGTGTAACAGGTCTCGAATCCCACTTCACTGTTTTTGCACAGGCCTTAAAATCTCTCTCCAGTTGTGCCTCAGGACTCCTTGGGCTCTGAGCTCACCCACCCCAGGTGCTAACCTGAAATTGTCACCTCTGCTCCCCACTCCAGTTTGTCTGCCAGATGGAATCTGATGTTCCTCCACCACACATCCTCACTCCCACCCAAGCTACCACTTCCAGCATTCATGACACACATATTTATCGCATAGCCACTACATGATGTGAAAAGAGCCTGCCTTTGTGTGTGTCTTAGCTGTTATGGAGGAGACATACACTTAATAACATGCATGTACATGTACACATATGTAATGTAAGATAGAGAAAGTAAAGAGGCATGAACACACATCTATTTTAGAGAAGAAGGTTGGAACAGCTCCTCTGAGGAAGTAATGTCCTTTTTTTTAGGATGTAATGTCTAAGCAGACATTAGAGCAGTCTGGGGGAAAAGCACTCCAGGTTGATATCCCTGGGATGATGAACCCCCTGTTGTTACCAGCTCTGAGTGGGAAAGTCCCTGAAGGTACACCTAGAACCATGCAGGCAGCTTGGCCACACCAACATGGAGGCTGATGTTGACAATGTGGCGAGGAGGCCCTGCAGTTGCACCTCTGTGGCAGTGGATTCCACACTTGCTCAGCTAGCCCTGTTTCAAGACACCTTGGCATGCTTCAGAGTAAAGGGGCTCACTTGAAGCCCAACAGCTCAAGCCGCTCACTCACAGAGCCTTCTGCAGCCTGCTGCTCCTCTGCTGCCACCTCTTCCAGAGAGCTCTGCACAGACACCCGAACCAAGCCCCTCCCTTTCAAGAGGTGGTGCTAAGTCAAGGTGGCCAGGGTTTAAAAAGCCAGCCAAAGAAGCTACATTCATAGCTTTCGTTTGGACCCAGAGAACAAAGAAATGGGCTGTTCTTGTCCACTGGACCAGCAAGGGCCCACATAGCTTTCTGGTCAGGCAAGCCTCAGGGCAGTGGCTCTGGTCATAGGTGTCTGCCATGTGCCCCTGTCACCCTTTTCTCCCTTTTTTCTTCTTGCCAAGAATGTGAATATATGATGAGAGGAAACACAGCAGCTATCTTGGACCAGGAGGCCACACTGAGGACAAAATTACATGCACAGGATGGTGAGACAAAGAGAAGGGACCTTGGTCACTGTTGCCATGTCTGCTTTATGCTTTCTGCCTCAGAGCCCACGTAGGTGGTTTCCCCTGAAGTTGTATAGTGTATAACCTGGGCAACTGAACAGTGGTCCAACTGCTGACCCCAGGAAACCATCTGCTGCTAACCTCCTGGCCTATGAACCTTTAGATTTCTGCTACATAAGAAAGAAATAAACTTATTTTATTTAAGCTATGCTTTTAAAAAATCTCTAACACTAGTAGTCAAATGTAAAATGTCAAAATCTGCCTCCAGCAACCCTACCCACAATTTGCAGAACATCTTGAAGGCACATCAGCCAGAGATTTGAATATTACTGCACAAGGAGGCATCCCTGGGCTGGGGATTTAGCTCAGCGGCACCGCACCTGCCTGTCAAGCATAAGGTCCTAAGTTCCACTCCCAGTAACCAAAACAAACAAAAAGATAAACAAGGAGGCAGCCCTAAGGTCTGTGGACTTCAGAGGAAGCACAGTTCAGGTCTCTGTTCTGAACAACCTAACCCATAGCAAGTGTGGCTTCCCACCCAGGCAGGACAAAGCCAGTGACCAGCACTAAGGTTTTGGGTGTGGGAAGGAGATTAGGACAGACACTAAATAAATGGTTTCTACTGGGATGAGCGGGCCTATACAGGCTTTTTAGAACCAGTATTTCCCAGTGTGTAGAAGTCAGGTCTGGGCCAGAGGTGATCAAGCCAGGTCAGTCAAATCCAGAGGGCAGCAAGGACTACAGGACCGGGTACGGCATAGGCGAAGTCACCCTCAGACGAATCGCTTGGTGTCCCTCCTGCATCCTGTCCAGCTGCCCCTCCCTGCAACCCCCCCGCCCCCCCGCAATCAGGCCAAGCAGCTTGGCCTTTCCGGCAGGCTGGTGCTCTTTAAGGGCCCTCTCTAGACACACTGCAGATTCCCCTTGCTTCTGAAGCCAGCCTCAGGTGACAGAGCCTGGCCCTGTCCTCAGGATGTTTGACTTTGCCTAGGGGAAACAGGTCCCCCTACCTCCTCTTGGGAATAAGGGATGAAGATAAAACTGAGAGGGGGAACCTGGAAAGGGGAGAAAGGAGAGGGTGGGGGTGGGGCAAGCTAGCCCTATTACAGGCAGCTAAGTTAGGTAGAAATTAAGATACAGTCAGAGAGGGACTGGGCTCTCAAGGAAGTCAGTGAAAAATAAAGACATCAGGCTCCCTGGCCACCATTCCACTGTTCCCAGGGCAGAGGAAGTGAGCCAATCCCAGTACCCAGGAGGAGGCTCCTGGGCTGCCATTCCACTGCTCCCAGGGAAGAGGAGCTGAGCCAATTTCAGCACCCAGGAGGAGGCTCCTGGGCCGCCATTCCACTGCTGCCAGGGCACAGGAGGTAAGCCATGCAGGTGCCAGCAGCACACACCACCCCCTGTGGAAATGAGAAGACACATAAACAAGCCTCAAAAACAGACTTCCAGATCACCTACAGCAACCCTAAAGGGAAACGAGATGGAACACTCTGATATTCAACCACCTGGACTTGCTGAACTGGCAACAAAAGAGGATCTGGAAAAAATGAAATCAGAAATAATTTCACAGATAACAGCAGAGATTGTGCCCATAGTGCAAGACACAATAAATCTAGAGACCCCCCTGCTGCACAAGCGCAAGGACCCGAGTTCAATCCCTGGTACCAAAATAAATAAACAAAATAATAAATAAATTAATAAATAAAATCTAGAGAGGACACAGATAAAAAACACAGAGGAGCTGAGGAACATGATGGAATCACAACATAGGAAACAAATGGAATCCATAAAACAGATACAAACAGATTTCCAGGAGATTAAAAACTCCATTGAAAGTCTACAGAGCAGAATGAGCCAATGTGAGGACAGAATTTCAGACATAGAAGATAAGATTGCAATTAGTGATCAGGAAAAGAAAAATTTCTTTAAAATTGTAAGGGACCATGAGAAATCAATCCAGCAGCTGCTGGACAATGCAAAGAAGAATAACAGAAGACTGACTGGAGTCAATGAAGAAACAGGAGAGAGTGCAGATGACATAAAAAACCTCTTCACAGAAGTCATGGCAGAAAACTTCTCAAGCAGGGGAAAGAACTTGACATACAAATAAGTGAGGCTTATAGGACTCCAAATAGCCTTGATCAAAAAAAATCTACACATAGGCATATAATAGTTAGGATTCCAGAAACTCAACAGAAGAACAAAATTCCATAAGCAGTGAGAGAAAAGAAACAAATAACAAAGGAAAGCCCATCAGAATCACAGCAGACTTCTCAATGCAAACCCTCAAGGCAAGAAGATCTTGGAGTGATGTATTTCAAGCCCTAAAGGAAAACAGCCTCCAACCCAGATTGATGTACCCTGCAAAACGATCTTTCAAAATTGATGGAGAAATAAGATACTTTCACGACAAACAGCACCTTAGGAATTTCATGAATACCAAACCAGCACTCCAAACAATTTTAGACAATATCCTAGAAAAAGACAATGAGGATCACAACCCCAGGAAGTCCAGCAGAATGAATTCGTTGGGCGTGACAAATTAAACGCAAAAGGGGAGAATCTAACAAAAAGAAAAAGTCATGACAAGGCTTTTAAAACTTTTAACTCTGCTGCAGACACCCTACCGAGGTCGTGAGTTGCACAGAACATGGCGAATCAGCCCGACCCCCCTCCCCCACACCTCTGTACAGCCACCTGGTTCCACACTACAAAGACGCAGAGGACACTGGACCACAAGACTATGGTACTGGGTCCCACCGCTCCCGGCCCAGAGGTAGGGGATCTGAGCCGCCATCCTACTGCTCCTGGTCCAGAGGAAGGGGCTTCCTGCCACTATCCCTCCTGCTGCTCCCAGCCCAGAGGAAGGGGCTTCTGGGCCACTATGCCTACCGCTGCTCCCGGCCCCTGTCCCATCTCTCCCAGCTCAGAGGAGGTGATCCTTGCGGGTGCCAACAGCACCCCGCCCCACCCCCCCAGTCGAAATGAGAAAACATGTAAATAAGTCTCAAAACCAGACTTCCAGATCACCTACAGCAACCCCAAAGGGAAATGAGATGGAACACTCTGATACTCAACCACCTGAACCCACTGAACTGGCAACAAAACGGGATCTGGAAAAAATGAAATCAGAAATAATTTCTCAGATAACAGGAGAAATTGTGCTCCTAGTGCAAGACATGATTAATAAATCTAGAGAGGAGCTCAGGAACATGATGGAATTCCAACATAGGAAACAAATGGAATCCATAAAACAGATGCAAATAGATTTCAAGGAGATGAAAAACTCCATTGAAAGTCTACACAGCAGAATGAGCCAATGTGAGGACAGAATTTCAAACAGAGAAGATAAGATTGCAATTAGTGATCAGGAAAAGAAAAATTTCTTTAAAATTGTAAGGGACCATGAGAAATCAATCCAGCAGCTGCTAGATGATGCAAAGAAGAATAATGGAAGACTGACTGGAGTCAATGAAGAAACAGAAGAGAGTACAGATGACATAAAAAAAACTCTTCACAGAAGTCATGGCAGAAAACTTCCCAAGCAGGGGAAAAGAACTTGACACACAGATAAGTGAGGCATATAGGACTCCAAATAGCCTTCATCAAAACAAATCTACACATAGGCATATAATTGTTAAGATTCCAGAAACTCAACAGAAGAAAAAAGTTCTACAAGCAGTTAGAGAAAAGAAATAAATCACATACAAAGGAAAGCCCATCAGAATCACAGCAGACTTCTCAACACAAACTATCAAGGCAAGAAGAGCTTGGAGTGACATATTCCAAGCCCTAAAAGAAAACAGCCTCCAACCCAGATTGATGTACCCTGCAAAACTATCTTTCAAAATGGATGGAGAAATAAGATACTTTCATGACAAACAGCACCTTAGGAACTTTGTGAATACCAAACCAGCACTCCAAAAATTTTTACACAATATCCTAGGAACAGACATTGAGGATCACAACCCCAGGAAGCAAAGCAGAATGAACCCGTCTGGCACGACAAGAAATTAAATGTAGAGGAGAACCCAGCAAAAAGAAAAAGTCATGGCAATGACAAGTCAAAACTTTTCAGTTATAACCATCAGTGTTAATGGTCTCAATTCACCAATCAAAAGAAATAGACTGGCAGAATGGGTCAAGAAGCAAACTCCAACAATATGCTGCATACAAGAAACACATTTAATTCAAAAGGAAACTCATAGACTGAAAGTTAAAGGGTGGAAAACAATACTCCATGCAACAGGAACCCGAAAAAAAGCAGGAGTAGCTATCCTCTTGGCAGATCAAGTAGATTTCAAACCAACACTGATTAAGAGAGACGAAGAAGGACACTACATCCTTGTAAAGGGAAGAATCCAAGAGGAAGAGTTGACAATCATAAATATCTATGCCCCAAACACTAGTGTGCCCAACTATATAAAACAAATACTAACAGACATGTAAAGTTCTAAATTTTGATGGACTCTCATTTATCAATTTTTTTCTTTTATACATCATGTTTTTTGTATCCTAGGAAGTTCTTGCCTACCCTAAATTCATAAACATTTTCCCTTATAATTTCTTCTTAAAGTTTTATACTTTTAGGCTTTCATATTTAGGTTCATAGATCCTTTCAAGTTATTTTTATGTATGGAAATAAAGGGTTGAGGTTAATTTTTTATATATGGATACCAGGTGTTCTAGTGCCATTTGCTGAAAACACTATCTTTTCCTTTGCTCTTGAATTGAGTTTATATTCTATAAAATACTAATGTTAAATAATCTTTCAAAACTCAGTGGACCATATATGTGTGGTCCTGTTTCTAGATTCTCTCTTTCATTCCAATGATCTATATGTTTTTCCTTACACCAACACTGCCTGGATTACTATAGCTTTAGAAGAAGTCTTAAAATTAGGTACTAAACATCTTCCAGCACTGTTTTTTTTCTTTTTCTTTTTACTTTTCTAGGTCCTTTGTACTCCTACATAACTTTTAAATTTCAATATCCACTTCTTCATTTATAGCAAGTATACACAGACCTGAATTTTTATATACACCTTGTGTTTTCTAATCCTGCTAAATTCAAATACAAGTTCTAAGGGATCCTAGAGACTTCTTAGTATTTTCTCTGTAGATGATCATTTCATCTACATATAAAGATTTTGCTTCTACCTTGCCAATCCTATCCTAATTGTGTCATTTTATTGCCAGACTATTTTGTTTTGGGCCTAGGTTTCAAAGTTTAATGGACAGACGAAGAGTAGGCATATCTGCCCTTGTTCCCCACCTCAGGGAGAAAGCATTGTATCTTCTTCATTCATATAAGGTGTTTTTCCTGGAAGTATGGAGTACATGTCTTTGATTTGTTGAGAAGGTTCTGTTGTACTTCTAGCCTCCTGATAGCTTTTACCATGAACAGCTGTAGAATTTAGTCCAATACTTTTTCTCCAACTAGTGACAGAATCATATGGCTTTTTCCTTTCCTCTGTTAAAATGATGACTTTTGGGGGTGGATCTTCCAATGCTGAGCCAACACTGCCATCCCTATAATAAAACCACTTTCTACATACTCCCTCCCAAAAAAAAACAAGAAAAGAAAAAAAAAGAAAAAGAAAGACATCAGAATCGGGGGTGGAGGCCCATCTGAAGAAGACCAGGCCTCAAAATAGAGATGCAAGAACCAGACCTGCATGCCTCCCTAATGCATAAACAGTAACAGAATTATAATGTAATTGGTACCACCTGGTTCAGGGAGTCCAGATAGTTATGAGTTGCCCAGCTGGGTGACCAGAACATAGGACCCGTCTTTTCCCAAAAATGCCTTTGTTCTTTCCATGCACCCTTGCTACATGTCCAGCTTACCTACTGAATCAATATTAGCTAGGCTATACTTATAATCCTATTTGTTGATCACAGTTTGACCCACGTTGTACTTACGTCATGATTTTGTGCCCACCCCGTGATTTGCTCTATAAAACATTCTTAGAGAAAATGACCTTGGTGGCAACACACTTTTGGGTCCCTTCCTGTCTCTCAGGAGCTATCTCTCAATAAATCTTTCCTACTCTTAACCTCCACTGTTCCTTAGAATTCCTTCTTCGATTTCAGGGGGACACAGACTAGGCGTATCTGACATCTAACAGGTTGAGAGTTATATTTCAGCCCTACTCGTCCCGGAACATGGTTGTAACCTATTAAAAAAATATCTTCATGCTGGCTCACACTTGTAGTCCCAGCACTCTGAGAAGCCGAAACAGGGGGATCCCAAATTCAAGCCCAACCTGGGGAAATTAACAACTTTGCAGATTCTGTCTCAAAATTTAAAAGGCTAGGAATGCAGCTCAGTGCGAAGGCCTGGAGTTCAATCCCTAGTATAGAGATTCACTCTTCAAATTTCTGGCTTCTGTTTTTTTTTTTTTTTTCTTCAGAGCTGGGTGAAGCCATGTATGAAAGAAAGCAGATTTTCTCCTTGGATAATGTAGAAGACTTAGTGGAACTATCTTTTTACGGAGTTGCTGGGCCTGCTTTCAACTTCGGTCTCAGCCCTTTGGATAGAGCCCCCGGTCTGGCAGGACAGGACGACAACACGCACTCCGCGGAGGCTCGGCCGGGCGGCAGTGTGCGCATGTGTGCTTGTGCAGTTACCGTGTTCGCCATGTGCACACGCTTGACAGCCGGGACCGTGGAGACGCGCCGGCTCCGGGTCCGCGCCCACGTGATGGCCAGCTCGAAGTGCACGGTGACGGGGTCGGACACGTTCTTCGCGGGCCGGATGAACCGATTGTAGCGGCAAAACAACATGCGGAAGAGCCGCTCCTCGGAAACGCAGCCAGCGCCGCCTGCGGGCCAGGGCGAGAGTGAGCGCAGCGAGCAGGCAGGGCCAGGGTCCAGCTCCGACGCGCGCTCCCGAACCTGCTCCCAGACGAACGCTCTTTTGCCACCTGGCTCCTCACACCGACCCCGCACGCTCTCGGCTCTCCTGCAGGTCTGGTTCCCTCTCCTCCTTGACTCTCGGTTCTTCCCTTTTACTATTAAGATAGAAACAATTGCAGGGGATTTAGCTCAGTGGTGCCGCTGCCTGCCTCGCAAGCGCAAGGTCCCGAGTTCACTGCTCGGTACAAAAAAAGAAAAGAAAGAAAAAAAAGAAAATTCTGTCTGCGACTCAGAACTGAAGCTAAATCAAAGAGGGTAATGTCAAGAGAAGTTTTTAAACCTTTCCACGCCAAGGTTTGGAATTATCGCTGAAAGTACCTGTAACTGACCCAGGGAGCCTGCCGCTGGCTCTCCGGGCGAAGGACAGCGCCCTGCTCTCCCCCACCCTGTGCCGCCGCGCAGGGAGACCCGGGTCGTATGGGGTCAGGGCTGCCAAGCCAGGCTGCTTTTTAAAGTGAAGTTCGAAATCGAATCATTTTGAAGATTTATGAGGCTGAAAAGTTTTTAAAAGAAAATCTACTTTAAAATCTTTTAAAAATAATTCAAAATTGGTTCTTAAATAATATTTTCAGTCACTAAATTCTAGACAATCGTGTCGTCTATTTCCAATAGCATAAAAGGTAAATCACTCGCTTTCGCTGACATAATTCTTTTCATTAATACCCCGCTTAAATACATTTTCTACATTCCCCCTTAGAGAATTCAAATCCGACACCTGAAACATTACTCCATGTATTACTCAAACACATTGGTACCTCGAAAGGAAAAAAAAAGCTCAGGCAAAAATGAACAAGATAAGTGTTACATTGCTAAATGAAGAGCTGCCACAAGTTCAAACCAAGCCTGGACAATTTAGCAAACCCTAACTTCCAAAAGAAAAAGAAAAAAAGAAAAGAAAACATTTAAAATAAAAATGGGAATGTAGCTCAGTGCAAAGGCTCAGTCCCCACTACTGCAAAATAATAATAATAATAATAATAATTAATAGATAAATTGAAGGGGCTTGGGAAAGTAGCTCAGTGTTAGAACAACACTGATTTGACACCTAGTATTAAAGAGAGAGGAAGAAAGAGGGAGAGAGGCAGAGAGAAGAAATGGATGTAAAACACAGATTGGAGCAGGAAAGAAAATATTTAAACATAAAACATCACGTTTGCTATCATAATAATCACACTGTAATATGATTTTGTAATTGCAAACCTTAGGTGGAATACTATGATTTAGGGCATGTTTTGGGTCCTTTCCACCCCTCGACCCCAAACTCTTGTCTGACTTGTTAAACCTCACAGATGAAACCCAGCTTCGCCAACAGCCTGGCAGCTACCCTTCCCACACAGACTCTTACACACTGACCTGGATGCTCAGGTTGCTCAGTGAGACACAAAGAGCAAATGCACAGGGCTAAAGATGTCATGGGAGATAAGCAGAAATAAAACCTACCTTGAACGAGAGGCATGAAAACACAGGACCAGAGGCACAAACCCAGGTGATGGAGCTCCTGGCCCTTGCCAGCCCGCATGGTTAAAAAATACACATGTGGGCTCTTTTTTGTTGGCAAAGGATTGTGGAAAACAAAGAGCTGTTAGCTCTACCAACCCGACCTTAAGTTATCAGAAGCCTGCTGCAATCCACGTGTGTCTCCTGTGAAATCAAAACCATACTTGCCACTCCAGGCATCAGAGACCAAGGCCAGCAAGAAGGGCAAACATGGAGGACTTCATGCAGTGCTGGCTGAGCTGCCACAGTTCCTGACTCCCTAGCTCCCTTTCTGAGGGAGAGGTGAGGAAAGGCAGTGAGGGAGTGGCGGTGCTTGGTAGACCTTCTGCCCTCTAAGAGTAACTGCGTATCTCCAGAGATAGCGGCAATGCTGCAGCTCCGGAGCAGAGCAGCATATGTAGCTTTGCAGCATTCTCTGGGTAATCAGACCTTAACCATATTAGAAACTCTACAATGTGAATTCCCACTCCTATCTTCCTAAGTGCAGATTAGAAAAAATAGAATTCTTTTTTTTTTTCTGACTCCTCAGCTTTGATAACTTTGTCCTTCTGAGTACAGTGACCACCAGGCAGGACCAGAGGTCAGATGTCAGAGCCAGGGGAATCATTTCCCTGTCCCTGCTCCTTGGACATTTTCATGTGCATTTAGACATCTTTGTCATCAGCAAGGTTTCTTGTAATTTTCCTCTTTTCTTAATAAATTTGGTGCCAACTGAATTCTGATTAGTTGAGCCTTCCAGGTCAGATTCTAGTGCTGGTTGTAGAGCTTTTCTCCGGCTTCTTTTCCATAGTCTGCAGCGTCCCTACATACAGCACACTTGACAAGTCCATGGAGTTCAAACCAACAGCTTTCAAAATGCTAAGCCTTGCTTCCCTTGAGGAAAGAAAAGAAGAACTAATATTTGTTTAGTATCAAACTTAGGCTAGGTCCTGGCCTGGGTGCTCCCAACATGGTCATCTGAGATCTTACTCAGACTCTCTCTGGGGCATCTGGGTGGGCTTTTGTCCTCATCCAGTTGTCATGTGAAGTTTGCAGAGAACTTAAAGTGGTAAAAGGTCAGGATAACACTTTCTGTGATGGTTGAAATATCTCAGACCCCAAATCAAACTGTTTTTCAAAGCGCAGATTTTTTTCCCATATTTTCTACTACAGCACATGGCAGTCTCAAGAAAATGGCTTTATTTCATCTCCCATCACATAGGCCTTTTGTGTAGCTCATTACCTGTCAACCTAAAAACTGCTGGAGAGGAAGGGTCCTTTGCAATGCACCATATCAGCACCTGCTTTCTTCCAGAAGCAGCTAAATCTGTCCCTCTGCACAAGGGCACAGAGTGGAGGATGGAGATCCTTGTTGTTGTTGTTCGTACAGCTGGAGAAGAAACTCAGGCCTCACACATGCTAGGCAAGTGCTGCAACACTGCACCTGGCCTACAGAGTATTTTTTATTTTTCTTTTTGAGTAGTGATTGTAAAGCAGCCTGGATAGAGTCAAAAAATCCAAGTGAAAGAGTAAAGACTTTGGGATCAGCCACACTTGGATTTGAATTCTGGTCCTGAATCACCTGAGAGATGCTGGTCAAGTTACTAGCAAGGAACTTCAGCTTTGTCCTCATCAGAAAAAAATGTGATTAATTAAATAACTTTAATCATTTAATTTCTCCCTGTGCAATCTTGCATGTAATTTTCACTCACTATCCCAACACTAAAAATAGGTAAACAAGTAGCTCTTGAGACTGGAACTTTTAAGAGGGATACTTATATTTTAAATGCTGTAAGGAAGGTAATTCTCCATTCAAATTGTCCCATTGTTAGAAAAATGTTTGAGACTTGTCATTGAATTATGGGTTTATGTTCTGCTTCAAACTTTTAAAAAATTTTAGAGATGGAAGTTAAAAACAAATACATGGGGAAAATAAGCATGCTTTCAAAAATGTTAATTCAAGAAACAAGAGAGCTGGAGGTGTAGCTCAGTGATAGAGCGTTCACCTCACATGTGTGAGGCCCTGGGATCCATTTCCAGCAAAAAAGGAAGACATCATATTTTTCCTAATATTGCTGGATACTGTTTCTTATTCGTATTCTAGGAGTTAACTCTTGTTCTGCCTTATTGTTGAATCCGCAGAAATTTCAAGCACTGTATATGGGTTACAGAGAAAAAAAGAATGATGAGAGGTGGGGGAGAAGCAGGGGGTCCTGGGCAGGAGAGGCCTATAAAGGTAGAAGGACTCTTTACTCACCTTCCTCCTTCGCCTCCCATCCTCCTTCACTCCCTTCACTCCTTAGCCAGTTCTAAAAGAAAACAGAAAGAAACAATGGGTTTTATCTGATGAAAACTATGGATCCTATTTCTCTTCCCCATATACATATCCATATCAAATAGAATTTTGCTATAATTTCCAGGAACTCACCTGTTCCCTGGTTTCCCAGCTTTCCCAATATCTGTTGCCAGTTATTCTATACCATTCCATATATATATATATATTTAAAATTTATGTACCCACACCTCAAGCACACTGAACATGCTAAGCATGCACTCTACCTCAGCACATCAACCTTTCTAAAATAATACATCTTAAAAATCTAAGGTGTAGCAGACCCCCATCTGCTCCTGGGGTCTCCTCATCATAGGGCAACAGAGGTGAAAACTAACTCACCTACCTGACTAAATAAGAGACCAACACCCAGAAGGGAGTTTCACTTCAGGACTGAGGTGTTACCTTCTACACAGACCCAGTGAGAGAATCCTTGGGTTGGAATGGGGAGACCTAAGTAGGGATCTCCTGGGATCCCTTGGGAGACCTGGGATCAAAGCAGAAAGTTCACAGGGCCTGTATTCTGTTGAGGAGGCCAGGCTTGGAGGGTGAAATCATCACAAGGAGTGGTTCTGCAAAAAAAGGTAGTCTAGTGGTATCTTTGACCTCTGCCATGGGTGCCCACACTCAGCAGAATATTCTAGGCTAATCTGAAGGTGGTCTGTCTGCATGAAAATCATACTCTTCTTAGTCCTGGTGAAGGTATATCCAGGTGTGGCTCCCAGGGTTTAGTAATACCAAGTTGTCATGTGATGCCACTGTTGCCACTAAATTTACTTCTATAGCCAAGGCACCATAATAGTAGATAACAACTGGTTTTCTTTCTACACCAGTATCTGGAATTACAGGGAATGATAATCATAATCAATAAAAAAATGGGTACACATACACACAGGATCGTGGGGAAGCAAGGCAACAGAAGACCCCCAAGGTCTCCCAACTCTGCTGAGACAGAGTGAGGGGGCATAAATGGAGAGGACAGCAAATGCCAGGCAGTGGAACTCAACAAAAAGTTAGTAGAAGAAATGAAGAAACTAGATGAGCTCAAAGAGGAAATAAATAAAAAATTCAGGGCTTTATCATTCAATGTGCCCCAGGTGATTTAAGGGGAAATTAATAAAAATTGGACAACCTGACTAAAATCATTCAAAATATGAATGACAAATTCAAAAAGAATATAGAATCTTCAAAAAAGATGTCAAGCAGAAATACCTGAAATTTAAAAACTGTATAGAATTCAAAAATTGCAAAAATGACCAATATGAAGACAGAGTGTCTGAAATTGGAGAACAAAATGATAAATTTTCAAGAAGTATTCAAAGAAGCAATGAAAAAAAAAAAGAACAAGAAAATACCATCCAGCAGCTACTAGACAACACTAAGAAGACCAACCAGAGGTAAATTGGAGTTAGAGAAAAGCTAGACGATAACACAGATGTAATTAATGTATTTACAGAAATCATAGCAGGAAACTCCCCAAATATGAGAGAAGAGTGCAACATACAAGAAAGTGAGGCTTACAGAACACCTATGATGAAAAAAAGAGGCTCACCAAGACGTATCTTTTTTGTTTGTTGGTTGGTTTTTTTTGTATATCCTTTTATTGGTACATTTTAGTGTGTAATATGATGACATTCATCATTGGAAATTTGCACCTTTACATAATCTCTCTTGGTTCTTCTTTTTACCCCCCTTTCCCTGCCCTCCCTTCAACCCCTCCAACCCTCCCTATTTGCAAAGAATTTGTTTCCTTTTTTTCATTTTCTCATATTAATTCCATTCCCTTCTTTCCTTTCCCCTATCCCTCCCACTTTCCCTTCCCCTTTGCCGCTTTTGTCCTATTTCACATTATCTATTATACCTTTTAGTCTTTATTTGTACTTTCAGTTTCTCACACTAGAGAAACTATTCCATATTTACACGTGTGTCCTATTTATTTCACTTTAGAGTATTGCCTCAATGTGCATCCATTTAGCTATAACTGTCTTTAATTTCTCATTTTTGGTGTCTGAGTAGTACTTCATTTTATTAAAAAAAAACACATTTTCTTTATCTAGTCTCCAGTTGATGGGCATTTGGGCTGTTTCCAAGTTTTAGCTATTACAAATTGTGCTGCTAGGAACATGGGTGCACATATATCACTGTGGTATGATTCTTTTACTTCTTTGGGGAAGATACTCAGCAGGGGAATAGCTGGGTCAAATGGGACTTCCAGTCCTAGTTCTTTGAGGTATCTCCATACTGATTTCCACAGTGGTTACACCAGTCTACACTCCCACCAGCAGTGGAGCAGTGTTCCTCTTTCCCCACAGCCCTGCCAGGATTTGCTACTGACTGATTTCATTTTTTTTCTTTTCTTTCTTTTTTTCCCCCCATTAAGTTTATTGGTACATTTTAGGTATAAAATACAGTTACATACATCATTGGGATCTTATACCATTACATGAGTAGCTTGGATCTTATTTTTTTCCCCCTTTGCCTGCCCTCCCTTCACTCCCTCCACCCTTCCCTATTTACAAAGACTTTGTTTCCATTTTTTTCCCTTTCTCATATTTTTTCTTTTCCCTTCTTTCCTTTCCCCTACCCCTTCTACTTCCCCTGCTCCTTTAGATCTTTACTTCCTATTACACAATATCAATTATACATTTTAAAAATTGCAATATCAAGATCTAGGAGACATTACCATAGATTTTACAGAATTTAAAAGGATATAGAAAGCATATTACAAAAATCTGTTTTGAAATAAATTTGACAACTTCTAAGAAGTACCTAAGTACTTCTAAGAAGAAGTACTTCTAAGAAGACAAATTAATGAAACTAACTCTGGAGGAAATGTAAAATTTGAATAGCACCTACTAAAGAAAGTATACTCCTACCTTGAAAATGTATGTATATGACCACAACAGGCTCATATACATTTTATTTTATTTTATTTTTTCCCATTAAGTTTATTGGTACATTTTAGGTATAAAATACAGTTATATACATCATTGGGATCTTGTACCATTACATAAGTATCTTGGTTCTCATTTTTTCCCCTTCCCCTGCCCTCCCTTTACCCCCTACACCCTTCCCTATTTGCAAAGAGTTTGTTTCCATTTTTTTTCCTTTTCACATATTTTTTCTTTTTCCTTCTTTCCTTTCTCCTACCCCTTCCATTTCCCCTGCTCCTTTAGACCTTTTCTTTTCTTTTATATATATATTTTAATATATATATTTATTGGTACACTTTAGGTATAAAATACATTTACATTTATCATTGGGTGTTTGTACCAGAACATGATGTATCTTAGTTTTTATTTTTTCTCCCATTACCTGTGTGCCCTTCTCCCCCTCCATCTTTCCCTATTTACACAGAGTTTGATTCCATTTTTTTTTATAATTTTTTCTTTCCCTTCTTCCCTTTCCCCTTTCCCTTCCACCATCCCCAAATCCTTGGACCTTTTCTTATTTCCAATAATCAATTATTCATTTTAATCATTTTCATCCTTATTTACACTTTCAATTTCTCACACTAGAGAAACTACTTGGTATTTACACGTGTGTCCTATTTATTTCACTTAAGAGTATGGCCTCAATATGCACCCATTTAGCTATAAATGTCTTTAGTTTCTCATTTGTTATGGCTGAGTAGTACTCCATTTTATTAAAAAACCACATCTTCTTTATCCAGTTTCCAGTCGATGGGCACTTGGGCTGTTTCCAAGCTTTAGCTATTACAAACTGTGCCACTATAAACATAGGTGCACATATATCGCTGTAGTATGATTCTTTTAATTCTTTGGAGAAGATTCCCGGTAGGGGAATAGCTGGGTCAAATGGGACCTCTAGACCTAGTTCTTTGAGGTATCTCCATACTGATTTCCACAGTGGTTGCACCAATCTACATTCCCACCAAAAATAGAGAAGGATTCCTTTCTCTCCACACCCCTGCCAGCATTTGTCATTTGTTGATTTCTTGATAGCAGCTATTCTTTGTGGGGTGAGGTGAAATCTCAGTGTTGTTTTCATCTGCATCTCTCGAATGACCAGTGATGTTGAACATTTTTTCATATATTTATTTGCTGTTTTTACTTCTTTGTCTGAGAAATGTCTGTTCATTTCAGACGCCCATTTTTGAATTGGGTCTTTGAATTTGGGAGGTCTGATTATTTTTAAGTTCTTTATATATTCTTGATAGTAGACCTTTGTCTGAGCTACAGATGCTAAATATTTCTTCCCACATTGTAGGTTGTGTCTTAGCTCTGTTGGTAATTTCTCTTGCAGTGAAGAAGCTTTTTAATAAGATGAGATCCCAGTTATTGATTCTTTGTGCTAGCTCCCGTGCTACTGAAGATTTGTTCATAAAGTCTTTTCCTATGCCAATGTCATCAAGAGTTCTACCTAACTTATCTTCCACCAAGTTTAGTGTTTCTGACTTAATATTTAGATCTTTAATCCACTTCGATCTTAGTTTAGTACACGGTGATGGTTATGGGTCTAGTTTTAATCTCTGACAGGTTGAAATCCAGTTTTTCCAACACCATTTATTAAATAGGCTATCTTTCCTCCAATGAGGGTGGTTGGCTCCTTTGTCAAAGATGAGGTGACTGAATATGTCTGGAGTTGTTTCTGCATCTTCTAATCTATTCCACTGATCTTTGGGTCTGTTTCTTTTCCAGTACCATGCTGTTTTTATCACAGTAGCTTTGTAGTATACTTTCAAGTTGGGGATTGTGATACCCCCAGCCATGTCTCTGTTGTCTAGAATTGCTTTTGCTATTCTAGGTTTCTTCTGTTTCCAAATGAATTTTTGGATTGTTTTCTCGAGTTCTGTGAAGTATATTGTTGGAATTTCAATTGGCATTGCATTGAATCTATATAGTAGTTTTGGAATTATGGCCATTTTCACTATATTGGTTCTTCCTACCTAGGAACAAGGGATATCTTTCCATTTTCTTATATCCTCTTCAATCTCCTTCAGAGTGTTGTACTTTTCAGTGTAGAGGTCTTTTGCTTCCTTTGTTAGATTGATTCCTAGATATTTCATTTTTTTAGATGCGATTGTAAAAGGAATTATTTCTTGAATTTCTCTCTCAATGGGTCTGCTATTTGCATATAAGAAGGCTATTGTTTTTTGAGTGTTGACCTTGTATCCAGCTACTCTACCAAATCTGTCAGTTAGGTCTAGAAGACTTTTGACTGAGTGTTTTGGGTCTTCTATGTAAAGTATCATATCATCAGCAAATAATGACAGTTTAACTTCTTCCTTTCCTGTCTTTATTCCTTTTATTTCTTTCTCTTTTCTAATTGCTATGGCTAATGTTTCCAGAACAGTATTGAACAGGAGTGGTGATGGTGGGCATCCTTGTCTTGTTCCTGACTGTAGCATGAAAGTTTTCAGTTTTTGACCATTTAGTATGATGTTGGCTGTTGGTTTTTCATAAATAGCCTTAATCAGGTTAAGATAAAGACCTTCTATTCCAATTTTCTGTAGGGTTTTTATCATGAATGGGTGTTGGATTTTGTCAAATGATTTTTCTGCATCTATTGAGATGATCATGTGTTTTTTATCCTTGACTCTGTTAATATGGTGTATTACATTTATTGATTTATGGATGTTGAACCATCCTTGTATCCCTGGGATAAATCCGACTTGGTCAGGGTGTATGATCTTCTTGATGACCCTCTGTATTCTGTTTGCCAGTATCTTGTTAAGGATTTTTGCATCTATGTTCATTAGGGAGATTGGTCTGTCATTCTCTTTTTGGGTTGGGTCTTTCCCTGATTTTGGAATCAAAGTAACACTTGCTTCCAGGAATGAATTTGGAAGCCTTGCTCCCCTTTCAATTTCCTTGATGAGTTTAAAGAGTAATGGAATAGTTCTTCTTTAAATGTCTTATAGAATTCAGCCATGAAGCCATCAGGACCTAGGCTTTTCTTTGTTGATAAATTTTTTATTACATTTTCAATTTCACTCATTGTAATTGGGGTGTTTAGAATTTCTATATCTTCTTCATTTAATTTTGGCAATTCATATGTACCTAGGAATCTGCCCATTTCTTCTGTGTTATCCATTTTATTAGAGTATAGGTTCTCAAAGTAGGTATTGATGATTCTCTGTATTTTGTGGTGGCTTCACCTTTTTCATTCTTAATTGCATGGATTTGAGCCTTTTCTTTCCTTCTTTTGATAAGGTTGGCTAAAGGTTTTTCAATGTTATTTATTCTTTCAAAAATCCAACTCTTTGATTCATTGATTTTTTGTATCATTCTCTTGGTCTCCATTGCATTGACTTCTGCTCTGATCTTTATAGTTTCCTCTCTTGTATGAGCTTTGGGTTTGTTATGCTCTTCTTTTTCTAGGAGCTTGAGGTTCTGCATTAACTTATTTAACTGAGTTCTCTCTGTTGTCCTAATATGGGCATTCACTGCTATGTCTCCAATTTTATTGCACTATGGTCTGATAATATACAGGGGATAACTTTGATTCTTTTACATTTACTTAGATATGTCCTATGAGGCTCACATACATTTTAACTCATAAATTATATCAAACATTTAAAGCAGATAAAAAGGAACACTTCTCCCCTCATTTTAGGAAATCAACATTGTGCTAATCCTAAAACTGGATAAAGATAATAGAAGAAAAAAGTATGGACATAGATAGAAATTTGTTTAACAAAACAAACTATTAGAAGTCATATCTGGCAGTATGTAGAAAGTGGTTTTATTATATGGATGGCAGTGTTGGTTCAGCATTGGACGATCCACCCCCAAAAGTCATCATTTTAACAGAGGAAAGGAAAAAGCCATATGATCCTGTCACTAGTTGGAGAAAAAGTGTTGGACTAAATTCTACAGCTATTCATGGTAAAAACTATCAGGAGACTAGAAGTAGAACAGGACCTTCTCAACAGATCAAAGATATGTACTCCATACCAGCAAAGATGGCTTATATGAATGAAGACAATACAATGCTTTCTCCCTAAGGTGGGGAACAAGGGCAGATATGCCTACTCTTCATCTGTCCATTAAACTTTGAAACATTGGCCCAAACAAAAATAGTCTGGCAATAAAATGACACAATTAGGATAGGTTTGGCAAGGTAGAAGCAAAATCTTCATATGTAGATGAAATGATCATCTACAGAGAAAATACTAAGAAATCTGTTGGACCCTCCAGAACATGTATTTGAATTTAGCAGGATTAGAAAACACAAGGTATATATAAAAATTCAGGTCTATGTATACTTGCTCTAAATGAAGAATTGGATATTGAAATTTAAAAGTTATATAGGAATACAAAGGACCTAGAAAAGTATAAAGAAAAAGAAAAAAAAACAGTGCTGAAAGACGTTTAGTACCTAATTTTAAGACTTCCTCTAAAGCTACAGTAATCCAGGCAGTGTTGGTGTAAGGAAAAACATATAGATCATTGGAATGAAAGTGAGAATCTAAAAACAGAACCACACATATATGGTCCGCTGAGTTTTGAAAGCTTATTTAACATTAACATTTTATAGAATATAAACTCAATTCAAGAGCAGAGGAAGAGATAGTGTTTTCAGCAAATGGCACTAGAACACCTGGTATCTCTATATAAAAAATTAACCTCAACCCTTTTTTCCATACATAAAAATGACTTGAAAGGATCTATGAACCTAAATATGAAAGCCTAAAAGTATAAAACTTTAAGAAGAAATTATAAGGGAAAATGTTTATGAGTTTAGGGTAGGCAAGAACTTCCTAGGATACAAAAAACATGATATATGAAAGAAAAAAATTGATAAATGAGATTCCATCAAAATTTAGAACTTTAAATGACATCATTGAAATGAAAAGTAGTCCTTAAACAGGCTATATTTACAATGCATATAACCTATGACCAGAATGTATAAAGAACTCTTACAGCTCATTAATAGACAGCCCAATTAAAAAGTAGACACAAGAAGATGATAAATAACCAGTACAGACAAGAAAAGGTGTGCAACACTAGAATCAGAAAAATACTGATCAGTACAAAAACAAGATTGAGTTATACACTCATTAGGGAGATGAAGTTAAAAGTTTTAAAAGCCTTGTCATAACTTTTCTTTTTGTTGGATTCTCCCCCTTTGCATTTAATTTGTCATGCCCAAAGGATTCATTCTGCTGGACTTCCTGGGGTTGTGATCCTCATTGTCTTTTTCTAGGATATTGTCTAAAATTTTTGGAGTGCTGGTTTGGTATTCATGAAATTCCTAAGGTGCTTTTTGTCATGAAAGTATCTTATTTCTCCATCCATTTTGAAAGATAGTTTTGCAGGGTACATCAATCTGGGTTGGAAGCTGTTTTCCTTTAGGGCTTGAAATATATCACTCCAAGCTCTTCTTGCCTTGAGGGTTTGCATTGAGAAGTCTGCTGTGATTCTGATGGGCTTTCCTTTGTATGTGATTTGTTTCTTTTCTCTCACTGCTTGTAGAATTTTATTCTTCTGTTGGGTTTCTGGAATCCTAACTATTATATGCCTATGTGTAGATTTTTTTGATCAAGGCTATTTGGAGTCCTATATGCCTCACTTATTTGTATGTCAAGTTCTTTCCCCTGCTTGAGAAGTTTTCTGCCATCACATCTGTGAACAGTTTTTTATGTCATCTGCACTCTCTCCTGTTTCTTCATTGACTCCAGTCAGTCTTCTGTTATTCTTCTTTGCATCATCTAGCAGCTGCTGGATTGATTTCTCATGGTCCCTTACAATTTTAAAGAAATTTTTCTTTTCCTGATCACTAATTGCAATCTTATCTTCTCTGTTTGAAATTCTGTCCTCACATTGGCTCATTCTGCTGCATAGACTTTCAATGGAGTTTTTAATCTCCTGGAAATCTGTTTGCAACAGTTTTATGCATTCCTTTTGTTTCCTATGTTGGGATTCCATCATGCTCCCCAGATCCTCTATTTTTTTTTTTCTTTTGGTACTGATGATCAAACTCAGGACCTTGTGCTTGCAGAGGCAGGCGTGGTGCCACTGAGCTAAATCCCCAGCCCGATCCTCTATTTTTTTATCTGTGTCCTCTCTAGATTTGTTAATCACACCTTGCACTATGGGCACAATCTTTGCTGTTATCTGAGAAATTATTTCTGATTTCATTTTTCCAAGATCCTCTTTTGTTGCCAGTTCAGGGATTCCAGGTGGTTGAGTATCAGATTGTTCCATCTCATTTCCCTTTGTGGTTGCTGCAGGTGATCTGGAAGTCTGTTTTTGAGGCTTGTTTACTTGTCTTCTCATTTCCACAGTGGGGGGGAGTGTGCTGCTGCACCCACATGGCCCACCTCCTCTGCCCTAGGAGAAGTGGAATGGTGGCAGGGAGCCTCCTCTTGGGTGCTGGGATTGGCTCACCTCCTCTGCCCTAGGAGCAGTGGAATGGTGGCAGGGAGCCTCTTCCTGGGTCCTGGGATTGGCTCCTGATTGAGTTCTTGATAACAGTCACTCTTTCTGGGATGAGGTAGAATCTCAGCATTGTTTTCATTTGCATTTCTCAAATGACCAGTAATGTTGAGCATTTTTTCATAGATTTATTTGCCATTTCTACTTCTTTGTGTGAGAAATGACTGTTCATTTCAGATGCCCATTTTTGGATTGGGTCTTTAAATTTAGGAGGTCTGATTTTTTTTAAGTTCTTCATAGATAAAAGATAGTACACCTTTGTCAGAGGGACCACTGGTGAAAATTTTTCCCCACATTGTGGGTTTTCTCTTCACACTACCAGTGGTTTCTCTTGCTGTGCAGAAGCTTTTTGGTAAAAAGAGATCCCACTTGTTGTTTGTACTAGTTCATAGGCAACTGAGGTTTTGTTAATAAAGTCTTTTCCTACCCCAATGTCTTGAAGAGTTCTACCTAACCTCTGTTACAGCCAGTACAGTGTTTCTGTTTTAATATTTAGATCTTCAATCCATTTCAATTTTAGTTGAGTGCATGGTGAGAGATATATGTCTAGTTATAGTCTTTGCCAAGTTGAAACCCAATTTCTCCAGCACCATTTATGAAAGAGGCTCTTTCCTCCAGTGAGGGTGTTTGGCTCCTTTGTCAAACATGAGGTGGTTGAGTGTGTCTGGAGTTGTTTCTGCATCTTCTAATCTGTTCCACTGGTGCTCAGGTCTGTTTCTTTGCCAGTACCATGCTGTTTTTTATCACAGTAGCTTTGTAGTATAGTTTCAAGTAGGGGGTTGTAATACCCCCTGCAATGTCTCTGTTGCCTAGAATTGCTTTTGTTATTATGGGTCTCTTATTGTTCCAAATGAATTTTTGGATTGTTTTCTCAAGGTCTGTGAAGTATGCTGCTGGGATTTCAATTGGGATTGCGTTGAATGTATACAACACTTTTGGAAGTGCGGCCATTTTCACTGTGTTGATCCTTCCTACCCAGGAGCAAGGGATATCTTTCCATTTGCTGTTATCCTCTTCAATCTCTTTTTTCAAAGTGCTATAGTTTTCAGAGAAGAGGTCTTTGATTTCTTTTGTCAGATTTCTAGATATTTCAATTTTTGGATGCTATTGTGAAAGGAATTGTTTGCCCAATTGTTGTCTCAGTGAGTCTGTTGTTCATGTAGAGGAAAGCTATTGATTTTTGTGTATTGACCTTGTATCCAGTTACTTTACTGAATTTGGTTATTAAGTCTAGAAGACTTTTGGTGGAGTTCTTGGGGTCTTCTACATAGAGTATCATGTAATCTGCAAATAATGACATTTTGACTTGTTCATTTCCTATCTTTGTTCCTTTTACTTCTTTCTTTTGTCTAATTGCTGTGGCTAATGTTTCTAAACCTATATTGATCAGAAGTGGTGATAGTGGACATCCTTGCCTTGTTCCTGATTTTAGCATGAAGGATTTCAGTTTTTGACCATTTAGTATGATATTGGCTGTTGGTGTTTCATAGATGGCTTTTATCAAATTGAAGTAGAGACTGTTTATTCTAATTTTTTGTAGGGTTTTTATCATAAATACATGTTGGATTTTGTTAAATACCTTTTCTGCATCAATGGACATGATCATATGGTTTTTGTTCTTGGCTGTATTGATATAGTGTATTACAGTGATTGATTTGCATATGTTGAGCCATCCCTGCATCCCTGGGATGAATCCCACTTGGTCAGGTTTTATGATCTTCTTGATGATCTGCATTGTATTTCCCAGTATCTTACTAAGGATTTTTGCATCTATGTTCATTAGTGAGATTGGCCTATAGTTTTCTTTTTTGGTTGGGTCTTTCTCTGCTTTGGGGATCAAGGTGATGCTTGCTTCCAGGAATGAATTTGGGAGTATTGCTTCCCTTTCAATTTCATTGAAGAATTTAAACAGTAGTGTCAGTAGATCCTCTCTAACTATCTTGTAGAATTCAGCAGTGAAGCCATCAAGACCCAGGATTTTCTTAGTTAGTAAGTTTTTAATTACATTTTCTATTTCATTGGTTGATATTGGGTTGTTTAGGATTTTTAGGTCTTCTTTGTTTAACTTTGGTAATTCATTTGTATGTAGGAATCTGTCCATTTCTTCTGTGTTTTCCATATTATTGGGGTGTAAGTTCTTGAAGTAGGTATTGATGATCCTCTGGATTTCTGCTGGGTCTGTTGTCATTTCACCCTTTTCATTCCTAATTGCATGGATTTGGGCCTTTTCTTTCCTTTTTCTGATAAGGTTGGCTAAGGGTTTGTCAATTTTGTTGATTCTTTCAAATAACCAACTCTTGGCTTCATTGGTATTTTGTATTGTTCTCTTATTCTCCACTGCATTGGTTTCTGCCCTGATCTTTATAATTTCCTCTTTTGTATGGACTTTGGGTTTGTTTTGCTCTTCTTTTTCTAGAAGCTTGAGGTTCACCATCAGGTTGTTTAATTGGGCTCACACTGTGTTCCTAATGTGAGTATTCAGTACTATGAATTTCCCTTGTAAGACTGCTTTCATTGTGTCCCATATGTTCCGATATGTTGTATTGTCATTGTCATTTAATTGAAGGAACTGATTTCTTCTTTAATTTCCTCTGTGACCCATTGGTTATTCAGAAATGTGTTGTTCAATTTCCATATTTATATGAAGTTTTTGTAGTTTCTTTTGCTATTGATCTCCAATTTCATCACAGTATGGTCTGATAATATACAGGGGATAACTTCAATTCCTTTGCATTTACCTAAATATATTCTATGAGTGAGTATGTGGTCTATTTTGGAGAATGACCAGTGTGCAGCTGAAAAGAATGTGTATTCTGATTTTGTGGGGTGGAACACTCTGTAAACATCTGTTAAGTTCATTTGTGGAAGAGTTCGATGGAGTTCTAGTATTTCATTGCATGCTTTTTGTCTAGTTGATCTATCTATTTGTGAAAACGGGGTATTGAGGTCCCCCCCCACTATTGTATTAGTACTTATATGATTTTTCATGTCCATTAGTATTTGTTTTATATAGTTGGGTGCACTAGTGTTTGATGCATAGATATTTACGATTGTCATCTCTTCCTCTTGGATTGTTCCCTTTACAAAGATGTAGTGTCCTTATTTTTCTCTCTTAATCAGTGTTGGTTTGAAATCCACTTGGTCTGCAAAAAGGATAGCTACTCCTGCCATTTTTCACATTCCTGTCACATGGAGTATTGTTTTCCACCCTTTAACTTTCGAGCTCTGAGTTTCTTTTTGAATTAAGTGTGTTTCTTATATACAGCATATTGTTGGATCTTGCTTCTTGACCCATTCTGCCAGGCTATTTCTTTTGATTGGTGAGTTGAGACCATTAACATTGATGGTCATAAGTGATATGTATTGATTTATCATTGTCATGACTTTTTCTTTTTGTTGGATTCTCCCCTTTTGCTTTTAATTTCTTGTCATGCCCAGTGGATTCATTCTGCTGGGCTTCCTGGGGTTGTGATCCTCATTGTGTTTTTCTAGGATATTGTCTAAAATTTTTTGGAGTGCTGGTTTGGTATTCATGAAGTTCCTAAGGTGTTCTTTGTCATGCAAGTATCTTATTTCAACATTAATTTTGAAAGATAGTTTTGCAGGGTACATCAATCTGGGTTGAAGGTTGTTTTCCTTTAGGGCTTGGAATACATCACTCCAAGCTCTTCTTGCCTTGAGGGTTTCCATTGAGAAGTCTGCTGTGATTCTGATGGGCTTTCCTTTGTATGTGATTTGTTTCTTTTCTCTAACTGCTTGTAAACTTTGTTCTTCTGTTGGGTTTCTGGAATCTTAACTATTATATGCCTATATGTAGATTTTTTTTGATCAAGGCTATTTGAATTCCTATATGCCTGACTTATCTATATGTGAAGTTCTTTTCCCCTGCTTGAGAAGTTTTTTGCCATTACTTCTGTGAATAGGACTTTTTATGCCATCTGTACTCTCTCCTGTTTCTTCATTGACTCCAATCAGTCTTATGTTATGCTTTGCATCATCTAGCAGCTGCTGGATTGATTGCTCATGGTCCCTTACAATTTTAAAGAAATTTTTCTTTTCCTGGTCACTATTTGCAATCTTATCTTCTATATCTGAAATTCTGTCTTCACATTAGCTCATTCTGCTGCATAGACTTTCAATGGAGTTTTTATTCTCCTGGAAATCTGTTTGCTTCTGTTTCATGGAATCAATTTGTTTTCCATGTTGGGATTCCGTCATATTTCTCAGCTCCTCTATTTTTTTAATCTGTGTCCCCTCTAGATTTATTAATCATGTCTTACACCATGGGCACAATCTCTGCTGTTATCTGAGAAAATATTTCTGATTTCATTTTTTCCAGATCCTCTTTCATTGCTAGTTCCAGGAGTCCAGATGTTTGAGTATCAGAGTGTTCCATCTTGTTCCCCTTTGTGGTTGCTGTAGGTGATCTGAAAGTCTGGTTCTGAGGCTTGTTTATGTGTCTTCTCATTTTGAAGGTGGGGAGGTGGTGGTGCTGCTGGTACCCACGTGGTTCACCTCCTCTGTGCTGGGAGCTGTGGTATGTTGGCCCGGAAGCCTCCTCTATGCTGGGAGCTGTGGCACATTGACCTGGAAGCCTCCTCTGCACTGGGAGCTGTGACACACCAATCTGGAAGCCTCCTCAGGGCTGGGAGCTGTGGCATGCTGACCCAGAAGCTTTCTCCATGCTGGGAGCTGTGGCACACCTATCCAGAAGCCTCCTCCATGCCAGGAGCTGTGGCACACCTACCCTGAAGCCTCCTCTGGTTTGAGAGCTGTGACACATTGACCGGGAAGCCTCCTCTGCACTGGGAGCTGTTGCATGCCTACCCGGAAGCCTCCTCTGTACTGGAAGCTGTAGCATGCCTACCCAGAAGCCTCCTCTACTCCTTGTTTTTGTTTTTGAGACAGAGTCTTGCTTTGTAGTTCAGGCTGGCCTTGAACTTGTAGTGATCCTCCTGCCTCAGACCCTCCTAAGGGCTGGGATTATAGGTGTGTGCCACCATGCTTGGCAATATATCCTTATTAAATTACCAGATAGACAAATCAACAAATGGGATTATATCAAATTGAAAAGCTTCTGTACAACAAGGGAATAAATTAGTAAACAGACAAACCACAGAACAGGAAAAAAAATTTGTCAGCTACTCCTCAGAGGACTAAAATCTAGAATATACAAAGAAATAAAAAAATTAGACCATCTAAAATAAAAGATCCAGTCAAGAAATGGGCAAGTGAAATGAACAGACACTTCACAGGGCAAGAAGCACAAATGGCCAACAAATATATGAAAATAATGTTCAACATCTCTGGCCATTAGACAAGCACAAATTAAAATAATGCTAAGATTCTACCTTACTCCAGAAAGAATGGCAGTCATTAAGAAATCAAAATATAATAAATGCTGATGATGCTTGATGAAAAAAGGAAAACTCCTGAGGCTGGGGATTTAGCTCAGTCAGTGGTTCCACCACCTGCCTCGTAAGCACAAGGTCCCCCGTTCTATCTCCAGCACCCCAAAATAATTAATTAATTAATTAATTAAGGAAAACTCCTTCATTGTTGGTAGGAATGTAGACTGGTATAACCATTATGAAAATCAGTATGGAGATTTCTCAAAGAACTGAAATTAGAAATTCTATATGACCCAGCTATCCCCTGTCTAGGTATCTTGCCCAGAGAGCTTAAGACATCATACTACCATGATACATGCAAACCAATGTTTATAGCAGAACAATTCATAATAGTGAAATCCTAG
Source organism: Heterocephalus glaber (assembly GCF_053883595.1). Taxonomy (NCBI): domain Eukaryota; kingdom Metazoa; phylum Chordata; class Mammalia; order Rodentia; family Bathyergidae; genus Heterocephalus; species Heterocephalus glaber. The sequence goes on from NW_028258308.1 coordinate 44,982,612, forward strand.
AAGCAGCCTGTATACTCATCAACAGATGATTGGATAAAGAAAATATGGTATCTACAATGGAATACTACTCAGCTATAAAGAAGGGCAAATTTGAGACATTTGTAGGAAAATAGACACACCTGGAAAATACAATGTTGAGTGAACTAAAACAAACACACAGGCTTAAATACCATATAGTATCTCTCATTTGAGTAAGGCAAAGTACAAACAGATTAATAGAAGGTGGATAGAAGGAGAGAAGAGAATGAATATCTTGCAATTGAGAAGGGGCCCAAGAGACGATGGGGGGTTGAGGGGAAACAGAAGGGGAAATAAGTAGAATAAAGATATGCCATATATAAGAACCTAATAACCTCAATGAATGCAAACATTATATGCCACAAATATGAGCTAAGATTAATAATATCAATAAGAATGAAAATGGAGAAAGGAGAATTAGAGGAAAAGGGAGGGAGGGTGGGAGGGGAAAAAAAGGGAGCAAGTTGTATTATGTACTTGTACCCACTCCCCAAGATGATTATAACATGCATGTGCTGCAAATATGTACTAATTTTAAAAAGCTGGTATGTTAGAAAATTTATAGGCTTTAGACAATAATTTCTTTTATTTTGTTTTTAATTCATAGGCCTGAAAAATATATTATTTAATAAGAAATTTTATCATAAAAATTATTGTAAGCTTTTCCCCTCTTTTTTGCTTTATTCTATTCTAAAAATAAGGAAGACCATTTAATATGGTTACATGAAATTTGGTATGTTCTTATTTGAAGTTTGAGGGGTGTTTTGGCACAGAAACTGAATGAATAAACATTGTGCTGACCTTTCTCTGTTAGCTCTCTTTAAACTCAAAATGGGAAAACTCTCTAGTTATCCATAAAGAACTGGACAGAAAAAGCAAATAGTCCTTTAAACATGTATTATTCATACATCCACTACAGCAAAAAATATCATCAATATTTTAAAGATCTCATGTGCTTTAAAAAAAAATTCCTACTGCCATTACCACTCCCATAGTCACTATTCCTGGTCACTGGCTGTTCCCATTCACTGCATTTGACATCTCCAAGTCACAGAAGAAAAAAATGAAGAGACAGTAGTTTAAGTACTCACATTACATGCTAATGTTCGACAACAAAGAAATCTTCAGTAAGTTACTAATCATGAGAAAGTCTCAATTGTTGGGAGCAATGCTACATAATTCTAGGGAAAAATCATTTGGTTAGCCTAGTTCTCTTGCCTACAGCCAAGCTACAGAATAACTCCAGTTTGGCCTCCGGTCACAACTGAAGACTTCAGTGATCCAGTGATGCTGTGATTCTCCAGGACAAGAAACATCCTGGGAGAACAAACATCTGCTCAGTTCCTCATTGTTCTTGGACTGATTAACATCTTGTTTGCCGGAGATGTACTGAACTCTCTGCAAGCCTTCTGTTACACCTTGTTTATCCCAATGTGAACTATTGAACCCTCTACAAGTCATTTGTTACATTTGTTTCTCCGGATGTGCTGAATAAAAGGTGTGATAAGCTGGGGGCTTTTGTCTTTGCCGCCTAGAGCAGCACTGATCAGACCCAAAGCTCAGCTTCTTCTCAGTCTCTTTTTTTCTGCCTTTCCTGTAATTCGCCGTGTGCTGCCGTGGCTCGCAGGAGACCAGGACTCACTGCAGAGGTTCTGGTAACGTCCCCTTCCCCTGTTCCCTACACTCAATTATTTCTATAGAGCCCATTTTCTTTTTAAAAATTAACTTTATTGGTGCATTTTAGATATATATAATGATCACATTCATCATAGGGAATTTGCACCTGTACATGATATATCTTGATTCTTCTTTTCCCAGTCTCCTCCCCTTCCTTCAACCCCTCTTCCCCTCATATACAAAAGCTTTGTTTCCATTTTTTTCTTTTCTTCTTTTCCCTTCCTTCCTCTCACCCTTCTTCTGTTACCTATGTTTTAAGAGAAAAATGGGAGCCCAAGAGCCCAGGGTGCATGTTGCTGGCAAAGGGAGACATTGAATAGTAATTGTAGCTGCCTCAGATATGTCCTGGGTGCCACATATTTTGCTGAGTCCTCTCCCTCTCTTTTAGTTCTTGCAGTGACCCCATGAAGCTAGACTCTGCTTCTTAGGTAAGGAACTCAACACTCAGGGAGGTTAAATAAGTTGCTCTAAGTGACTGAGTTAGAATTCCATCCAGGTCCCTCCAAATTGAAAGCTAATGCTTTAATCTTAAAACTATCCAGAAGTGCTTTTTGATGGACAAATGCTTTAAAAGTTTAATATGCTCTTAGAGGGTTGCTTTTGAAATGGGCCACGAGTAGTGCTACCTCATCATCCTTCACCTCTTGTCCTGCTCCCTGGGAGCTGAGGAAGAACTAATAAGGTTACCATTGTCACTAGAACTAGGGAATTACTGTAGTAAAATTTATTCCACTACATTAGACCCAGCACTGTGATTGGAAATTGGAATTGCAATACTGGTATGTTTTGGTTTCCTAAGGCCCGTGAAAAAAAATACCACCAAGTTGGTGGCTTAATGGAACAAAAATGGGGCAGGAGATTTAGCTCAGTGTTTCTGCCACCTGCCTCACAAGTGCAAGGACCCAATCCATCCCCGGTACCAAAAAGAAAAAGAACAAAAATGTATTCCACAACTCTGAGGCTAGAAGTCCAAAATCACAAAGCCACATTCCCTGTGGAGGCTCCAGAAGGACAAACCTTACTTACTTCTTCCAGCTGCTAAGATGTTCCTTGGCTTGTGCAAGGATAATTCTCATGTCTGCACTTATAGCTACAAGGATTTCTGGGCTGCCTACTCTCTCCTATTTCTTATCAAGAAGCTGATTGTTTGATCTACAGCCTACCAGGCAATCTCAGATGGTCTCTTCTGTAGATTGTTAAGCTAAATACATCTACAAATAACTTTTTCCCAAAAAAAGATACTATTCAGATGTTAGGATGTGTATATGTAGGTACCAGGTGTTAGCATGAATATATATCTCTTTAAGAGCCACCATTTGACCCACTATATCATGTAGCAAGACTGTAATGAAGGTTTGGAAGAAAGGACTTTGGGAAATGAACCCAATGAGCACTGAGCTACATTCCCAGCCCTTTTTATTTTTTTAAATTTGAGATAGGGTCTCCCTAAATTGCCCAGGCTGGCCTTGAATTTTCTGTCCTCCTGCCTCAGCCTCCCTAGTATCTGGGATTGCAGGCATGTATCACCATGCCCAGCTATAGTGAGGATTTAATGAGAAAATGTGTATAACAACAGCAATGAAATCTGTAGGGCCAATGCACATTAGTTTTCTTCTTGCCGCCAGTGACATTTTGGTGTAAAACAAGAGATTCCGGGAGCTAGCAGATCCAGAAAGTGTGACTACATTAACAGAAAAAGATACATGTTACTTGTTCCTTGGATAAACAAACAAACAAACAACAAAAGCTAAAAAGCCACTTTTATGATGGATTCTGATCTGTAGTTCTCAAGTTTTAGTGTGCCCCAGAATCAAGGTTGGGGCAATCTTCAAAGATCAGATTCCCAGGCTTCATCCTTAAAACTTTCGGTTCAGTTGACCCAAGGTAGGACCCAGGAAATTGCATTTGTAAAGTGCTCTGGAGTTGATCCCAGTGCAGAGGCCATTCCTCCAGAGAGCCGGGGAGATTTCCAAGTGGACCATTTATAGTGTGGTTCTGTGACATTACAGTTAGACATTTCTGGGACATATGTGTCTCTACAAATTTGTATGTTTCCAGACAAAAACGTACAGATATTCTGAAGTTGCTACACAGGCACTAGGTTTTATGTGAAAAAGCTAGTGAAATGTTGCAGTAAACCCTATATTCTTGGCATAGTGATAGATGCTGAAATATAATTATAAAAAATATATATTTACTTTTTTAAGTACCCATGGAAAATTTATAAAAATGATCTCTTGTTAAGACGGAAGAATGTTTCAAGAAGCAACAAAGAATCTGCTTTATATAGAGCATTCTGTCCACAAAAAGTGAAAGTAAAAATTGATTCCATGATAACCCAAACTTCCCTTTCTTGCAGATATTAAAACATAATATCAATCCAATTTTTTTGGTGGTAGAGAGAATAAACCTAATAATGGCTAGAATTCACATGGCTTAGGTCTCCCCAGTCTAAATATAACTGAGATAATGTTAATCATAAGGTCCTAAGGTCTGACCTCTTCAGTCATGCCAAATACACTCTTTTCCCAAAGCCGCCCTCCTATGGAGGATTCTGTCAACATGGTTGCCCTGTGAGAGCTGGACTCTGCTTCAGGCTTCTCTGCTACTTTGCTGAGGTGGCTGCCTTCCCCAGAGCCAAAGCCACCCTAGAGTCTGAAAAAGTGAAAGAGGGACAAGGCAGGAAATGGATCCAGGCAGCTGTGGCAATGGGGCAATTCTTTTAGAGAACTGAAAGAAAAAAACACTGTAAACATGGAAGACTATTCCCACCAAAAATATCTTTTATAAGCAAAGGTAAAACAAATGCTTTTACAGGCACATGAAAGCAGGAAAACCATCATCACCAGCAAACATATGCTACAGGAAATATTAAAGGTATTCAAGCAGAAGAGACATAGTACCAGGTAGAAATCTAGCCCTCCATAAAGAAATGAAGAGCTCAGTAAACAGTAAATATGTGCATGAATCTCAAAAACTAGTTTTCTTATTTTAAAAATCTCTTTAAAAGATAATCATTTTTTTAAAGTAAAATTAAAAAGCACTATATTGAGAGTTTTATAACATATGTAAAAGTCAGATATATAATAAGAATAGCACAAAGGCCATGAGAGGAAAAATGGAAATATAGTGTAATGTTCTTATATGTGAAATGGCATAGTAATAATATTCAAGCAAGCACTTTGTCACTGAACCCAGGGCCTTTGTACTGAGCTACATCCCCAGCCTGCTGCCAAGTCAAGCAGTCACCAGGCCCCCTTGGACCATGACCTCTGAGTGTCTGAATGGCTGAACATGGTGAAATGAATCCTAGAGAAACAATTCTCTAGATCTTTCTCAAACAGGGCCTAAGGGCTGTCTTCTCAAATGAAAGGTTTACACTTCTGTGCCCTTGAGCCTATGATGGGTGGGGTCTTGCTGATTTTTGTGATGGCCCCCAGGCATCTTTCTTCTTGCGCTTGTACAGAGTACTTGGTTTCTTTTTAAAGGTTCTAATAATATCAACAACCACACATCCCTTGGCCCCAACTTTATACATGGCTCCGTCTGTGCCAAAATTTAATTTTTTTCGATTTTTCTGCTCTGCCTGTCCCCATTCTCACTATAAATATGGCTAAAATACTCATGCCACAACCTGAATGTTGAGCTGTCTTGAAATTTCCCTCATCAGATTAATTAGTCCACTGACCTTAATCTCAGTCACCCACAAAGTCTCAGGACATGGGTAAAATGTAGACAAATTTTTTGCCAGAGTGTAATACACATGGCCTGTATTCCAACTGACAGTGGAGTCCTTGGTCCCAGTTGAAATCTCCTAAGCCTGGCTTTTACTGTCTGCATTCCTATCAGCATTCTGGTCTTCTGAGCTTTGACCACAATAACACATTAAGCTCTGCTTACAGCATTCTAAGGTTTCTCTAGCGAGAATCTCCAAATCTTTCCAAACTCCTCCTGGAAACCAGTTCCAAAGGCTTATAAATGACATAGTCAGGTACAGTTACAGTAATGACTGCATTTTTCTGGTAGAAGTCAACTTTCCTGATGCTGGGACACAATACCCATCACCCACAATTTATTTTATAAAAAATTTTTCCCATTAAGTTTATTGGTACATTTTAGGTATACAATACAGTTACATTCACCATTGGGATCTTGTACCTTTACATGATGTATCTTGGTTCTTATTTTTTTCCCCATTCCCCTGCTCTCCCTTTACCCCCTCCACCCTTCCCTATTTACAAAGACTTTGTTTCCATTTTTTCCTTTTCTCATATTTTTTCTTTTCCATTCTTTCCTTTCCCCTACCCCTCCCATTTCCCCTACTCCTTTAAAGCTTTTCTTCCTATTAAACAATATCAAATATACATTTTGATCCTTATTTACACTTTTAGTTTTTCACAGCAGAGAAACTATTTGGTATTTACAGATGTGTGTCCTATTTATTTCACTTAGGAGTATGGCTTCAACGTGCATCCACTTAGCTATAAATGTCTCTAGTTTCTCATTCTTTATCATCACCCACAATTTAAAGGAGGAGAGGTTTAATTTGGCTCATGATTTGGGGGGATTCAGTCCATATTTTGCTGGCTCCAACACAGGAACATCATGATGGATGGGTGTGGCAGAGCAAAGCTGGTAAGTTCATGAAGGCCAGGAAACAGCAGAACAGTGCCAAAGAGAAAAGGGAGAGGTACCAGACATAAACCCCATACCATACCTCCATGTGCCACCCAGAGACAGCCAGGTGTGTGCTCTACCAATCCTCTGGGAGGGGGGTTGTCCTAAAGTCAATCAAGTTGACACTTTACCCTAACCACCACAGACAGAAAACTGTATAGATCTCTATTGAGTCTAGTTGATTTATAGTGTTGTTCAAGTGTTTTATTTCCTCATTGCTTTTCTACCTTGTTCTAGCCATTATTGAAAGTGAGGTATTGAAATCTATTTATGAATTGTCCATTTCTTCTGCATTTCTGTCAGTTTTTGCTTTATGTATTTTGGTACTATCACTAGGTACATATACTGTATGTCTATTGCTTTATTTCTTACTATTGAATTGACCAGTTTATAAAATACTATTCTTTATCTCTGCCAGCATTTTCATTTTAAAGTCTTTTCCTGATATTAGTGTAGCCACTCCAACTCTGTTTTTGTTGTTGCTTGCATAGTATATGTTTTTCATCCTTTTATTTTCAACCTATTTGTATCCTTGTATCTAAAGTGTGTCTCCTATAGAGAGCATATAGTTGAGTCATGGTTTTTGTTTATTTGTTTGCTAGTTTGTTTTGGGGTTTTATTGTTGTTGTTGCTTTGGTTTTTTGAGGCAGGATGTCACTTTATATCCCAGGCTGGCCTTGAACTCATGGTGATTCTCCTGCCTCAGCCTCCTGAGTGCTGGGACTACAGGTGTGCACCATCACACCCAGAAGCTGAATCATACCTTTTATCTAGTATGATAATATCTGCCTTTTAATTGAATTCTTTGCTTATGCTATTATTGATAGAGTTGAATCAACATCTGTCAATTTGTTTTGTTGTCTGCTTTGCTTTGCTCATGTCTCTTTTGCTCCCCTGTTTCTCCTTTATTGCTCTATTTTACATGAAATGAATTTTTCCTGTGTAACACTTTAATTACTTTACTAATTTTAGGCTATATTTTAGAAGTATTTTATTAATAGTAGTTCCAGGGTTGAAAATATACACCAGCCTCTTTGTAGGGAGTGGGGAAGGGGATGTTATCAGGACCTCTGCCTTGGGTCCTGGTCTGTGAGCCACCACAGCACAAGGCGAATTCAAGAACAGACAGAAACAAGACTTAAAAAGGAAAAACTGAATCTTGGGTCCTGGTCAGTGCTGTTGATGGCAGCAAAGACAAAGGCCCCCAAGCGCATCCAGTATTTATTGAATACAATTGTGAGAAGGAATAGGGAGTTAGGGAGTTTTGAAGACATCCAGTCAAATACTGCCCAACACCTCACACGATGGTGCCAGGCAGGACTGTCAGGGAGTCACCACTGCTTATCTTGCTAGGATAGAAGAAACCAGTACTGGCACCAGGCACAATTAGCAAGAGACCCACAAGGTCAGTGAGAAGTGATAATATAGAGGAAAGGATTTTAACTGGGGTCATGCTAACCTCAGCTGCACGTAATTCAGCAGGGCCTTGCCACTTCACAGACCAGGACTTAGGGCTCGGTGACAGCTATTAGCAAAGGAGCAATACTAGCCCAATTCTGCCAGCTGACATGCCCATTTGAGTCACGCAGGGCTTCAGTCTGACTCCTGGTATAAAACAGTATAGCTGAATTATGGTAGGCAAGAAGCATGAGCCACTCATAGCCCACTAGTACTGGGCATGGATGTCTCCTACACCTCTTTATACCCTTCATTGTCAAATATACTCTCTTTCTATTTGCTAGTAATAATTCAATTGCTTTTAAAATCGATGAAAAGAAGAAAAGAGAAGAAATGACAATCTTTCTCCCTGATCTCACACTGCAGTTCTGGTTCACTCAGCCAGAACCATGCCCACCTGTTAGCAGCTACTCATTGCTGACAGATTCCTCCATTTTTCTTGGCAATACACTGGTGCAAAAATTTCTGTGTGGTGCAATTCAATTAAATTAAAGTCAGGCTTTGACACTTTCCTTGACTCCAGAAGGACCCTTCCTAGCTGATTCTTTTCCTGGTTTTCCCTGGTAAATTTCCAGCTGATTTATCATTTCATTCCTCTTAATTGCTTACTGCCTAAATTTTCCTTGGTTTTGACAATGTCATCAGCTTTGTCAAAAAAGTGTGTTGACTTTTAAGCAAAAGTCATACTTAAATGAGATGAAAGGAAAGGACTACTCCAAGCAGGAGGAAAAGCAAAGAGAAAAAGTAGAGGCATTTGAAAATGACAAATAGACAGATTTAGCCACTTAATTGAGGAGTAGAGATGCCCTTGGATAGATAGGTTGGAGCTAAATTATGGAGGCACTGAATGTTTACCTAACAATTTGGTCTTTTGGTAACAGGAAATCACTGAAAATTTGGGCAAGGGAATAACAGAATAATTCTATAGTTTAAGGACAGTAACCTTCACCAGAGGCTGTGTTAGGTTTGACATATCAGACTTTTTGCTTTTAATGATTTTTTTGTCGCCAAGCATGGTGGTGCATACCTATAATCCTAGCACTCAAGAGGCTGAGGCAGAAGGATTACCACAAGTTCAAGGCCAGCCTGGGCTACACAGTGAGACCTTATCCCCCCCAAATTGTTTTATAAGTATTTTCTCTGAAGTATCTTGAGGAAGTGGAAAGGATTGGAATGTATTAAATTAGTTCATTTCAGACCTCTCAAGATTTTAAAACCCATGAGTCTTTGAATTCAATGCTCTCATGACTTAAATTTTTAAAAAGGTAAAGCCTACTGAAAACTTATAGCATCTACTAATACTTTTTACATTTTAGTCTACCCATCAATTATATATTCAATTAGTTTCCATATCCTTTCTAGAGGTTTTTAAACTAAGAAAAGTAATCCATAAAAAAATCCTAAGAACATTAATTTACTGGCCATCTTACACAGCATTCATGTCTTTAGCTGGCAGATTATTAGACAGTTGGTAAGTTTTTTTTTTCATTACCCCTAATAAACTTTAGGTTGAAGCTAGTAAATAAAATTTATAGGACACCACTGGTTTGGGCTGAGCTCCTGCACTGGACTCAACAAACCAAATCAAAATAAAGTCTTGCATGCAGAAGTTCCACAGAACCACACCAGAGCAAAATTATTTACCTGACCTTCTGAGAAATCAAGAGAGAAAGAATAGATAAATCCTCAGAAGGGCCAGTTTCAGCTAGTATGACTAGGACGTCTCCTCCACTTTAACCTTTATAGGAAAAGTAACTTGGAAATGACCAATTTGATTTCCATTCTGTTTCTGCTTCTCTTGTCCCTTTTCCATCTCTAGAGCCAACCTCTCAGCTTGGCTCAATGGAACACTCATTCTGTGACACAGGATGAGGTGTTGCTTGATTCTAGAATTACAAAACCCAATTATATGTTTAAACTAAATCTGTTGTAGTTTTTTTAACAAAAGAAACTTGCTATTCATCTATACAGCAGCATATCTTTATATCTTTTCTGGATGTCCCCTTTTAAACACTAGCCCTCTTTCAAAAATCACACATGTACAATGAAAAAGCTATCCTAAGAATGAAATAATAAACTACAGAATAAAACTTGCAAAGTTCTGTTTATTCAAATATTTTTCAGATTTTAAAATTTACTTCAGACATTTAAGTAGAAAAAAAGAGGTTATCATAAGTATGATGAATGAACAAAAGATTTTCAAAATGACCAGGCAGATATGAAAACAAATCAAATAGGAAAATAAATCAAACTTCTAAAACAGGAGACTATATTAATCAAAATTAGAGATTCAATGAATGATTTAGACTGGAATTACATAAAATAATGATTTGAAAAATTATTCAGGAGGCTGGGGATGAAGTTCAGTGTCAAGTGCTTGTCTAGCAGGCACAAGGCATTGGGTTTGGTCCTCAGCACCACAAAAAAAGAGAAAAGGAAAAATTACTTAGCAAAAAAAGGAAAGAAATAGAAAATATGAAAGAAATGTTATTGAGAGACATATATATATTTATATATATAATTCATACTCTAGAAGGAGAGGATGTAAAGAAGTTAATGTGATATTTGAAGAGACAATTACTGAGAATTTTGTAAAATTTATGAAAGATATCAGATTTAGGAATTGCTATAAATACCAGGGAGGAGAACTAATACATCCACACCAAAGTGAAACTGTAGAATCCCAAAGGCAAAATATCTTAAAAAGGAAGTGATAATAAAAAGTACACTACTGCCAGGAATTTAGCTCAGTGGCACTGCACCTGCCTTTCAAGTGCAAGGTCCCAAGTTTGATCCCCGATACCAACTTATAAAAGGATGCATTGCAAAGAAATGACATTATCTATACCAAAAATGGAAATCAGAAGACAGTAGAATAATATCTTCAGAGTGCTTAGTGGAAAACTGTGGTCAACTCTGACTTATGAACCCAGTAAAACTATCTTTTAAAAAAAAACCCAGGTAGGCTGGGGATTTAGCTCAGTGGTATCCCTCCTGCCTCACAAGTGTAAGGTCCTGAGTTCAATCCCCAGTACCAAAAAAAAAAAACCCAGGTTAAACAAACAGATAAAATCTAAGGGTTCACGAAGTCACCTTCTCTATAGCAACTTTAGAAAGAATAGTGATCACATGAGATCAGAGGTGAAGGAATCTGACCACCATCCTGATCAGAGTCCCTTCTAAACTACCCCTCCAAAGCACCTGGGGCTCATAACACAGTCAGCACTGTCATTGATAGCAGACATTACTCCCTACACTTTCCCAAGCCTCATCCTTGGGTAACCATTACCACTTATGCACTCTCAAGCCTTGTTCTTGGCAGGGAGCCCCCTTTCACTGAACTGCCTCCTCCCTATGACCCCACAAAAGACCCCACAGCCTGTACAAGAGCAGCTGGTCTCTTCTCTAGTGCCAGAGTGGTCCCTCTCAAGTTTTTCTGCGATAAACCTGTGCTGTTGAGCCATACCTGCTTCTTCTTTTCCTTTTTCCTAACATTTGGTGGCTCATATGGGGAGGGGTTTAGGGGACTACTCCAATATTCCCCACCTCTTCCTTCTGTGGCCCTAATGCTTTCCAGTGGGGTCCCCATCCCAGTCCTCTCTCTTTCTCCTTCTGCTCCTTTTCATTATGAGCTCCAGGAGTCATTTGCTATTTCCTCCTAACCTTGTACTCTACCCTGGACTCTTCATTATACAGCCCAAGGCTGGAAAGATTGGCCCCTACTGGGGTGGACTTCCACAGACATTGGAGTGAGGATGCCTGCCCAATCTCTCAGAAAAACCTTTTCTGACTTGGCTGGACTATGACCTTGTACAAGGGAATCTCCAGGTCCCTAGTCCTGTCTCGGGGATGCCTCAACACTGAGCTATGGACTCCTGGCCACTCATTTATCAGTTACTGTGGCTCCCAGATTTTCAAATTCTGGCAGATAGTATCAGTTACTATGGGCTCCCAAATATCTTCACCTGTACAATCTCCTGGGAAAACATTCTCTAACATGGCCAGGCCCCATAGAGAATCTCAGACTCCTGGGGGGGTTTCAGGTCCAGGTTCTGGTGAACTTTTAGAGAGATCAAGAAGTATAGAAGCAGGAAGGCAGATGCTTCTTAGAGTTGCCTTCTAAAAATTCTTTCACCTCCTCAGTTTAAAAGAGTATATTCATCCTAAACATCCCATATTTTCTTCAGCCAATGGCCTAAATTTGGCGTGTTTAATTTCCAAATTGAGATCTTGATAACTACCTGCAGCAAATGACAGGAGGTTCCTTGTCCACAAGCTTTCTTTCATGCTCCACTCACATCTCTGTCTCTGTCTCTCTCTCTCTCTCTCTCTCTGTCTGTCTGCCTTTTTCTCTTCCAAAAATTGCTCTGCCCATCCTACAGATAAGGCCCTAGAAGGGAGCTCTAAATTACAATAGTATATGCCAATTTGGTCTATTTTGCAAAAAGGAAGGGCTAACAGCATCAAAAGTCAAGCCAGTAAATTATGCCAAACTAGGACAGATTATTCAGGGGGGAAAAAAAGAAAGAAAAAAGAATCCTCCTTCAGTATTTTTACAAAGACTTAAGGGCTGCTTTGAGCTCAATAATTTCTTTTCCTTCCCCCCTTTCTTTTTCTTTCCTCCCTTTGAGATTTCCATGGAAAGCTGTCTATATAGGTTTTCAGAATAGCCAAACTTATTAAAGCCTCACATTTTTTTTTTTGGTACCGAGGATTGAACTTAGAGCCTCACTTTTGCTGCCTCTGGAATTCTATTTAAGTCTAAACAAATGAATTCATTTCTAACAACTGAAAATTCAGTCACAGCGACCAACCAGAAAAGGGCAATAAAACTTTCAGGCCTAGGGAAACAAAATTAATAAATTTACTTTTGGCTTCAAATTTGAGTGAGCATTTTTGTTTAATTGATATAGCTAAAATATTTCTTATATATTATATGCAGATTACAATTGCAATTAACTTGCTCATCTTTCTGCAGTTACTAAGATAATTTTTACTATTCAAGGTTAATTGAAAGTTAGTTGGCAACCAGTCAAATTTCACAGAAAAAAAGAACATTTTAAATAGCCAAGTGGCAACAGCCAAATTTATTATGAAAAAGTTATAGTAAATAGGATATAGTAGAAAACGGGGAGGCCAGGATTTAGCTCAGTGGTTTTGCTGTCTGCTGTGCAAGCGCAAGGACCCGAGTTTGATCCCCAGTACCCCCCCCCAAAAAATGGAGAAAGCTTTAAGAATAAAGGTATATTTTGATGTGAGAGCATTGTGTATGAGGTTTTGGCCCTAGATAGTGGAAGAACTGAAGGCTCAAATATGTTGAGAAAAGTTTGTGGAGGATGCAGTTTATAGGAAAAATATGTTTGTTTCTTAGTTTGTTGGAGCTCAAGCTGTTCCTTTTAACAGTTGCTTGTTGCTCAAAAAAGACTAGGGAGACAGTGGTTCCAATTCTGAGATCATCAATCACACCTCCCCAGGTTCCAACTCTCCTCTTTGATCTAATTGCTACTTTCAGACAAAGGCTTTAACTCTAATTTTTGAAATTGATATTGGATATGAGCTTTTTCTGCATGACTAACAGGGACACCTAGACTGTTCAGTCACAAGACAAGACAAGACAGAGCCATCTCCTTGGACAGTGGTGACCTGATTTATGACAATCACTGTAGGTATAGGTCTTCAAAGATCCAAAACTGAAGAACACCTCTTCATACCAGTGACTTTTGGGCTCAAGTTATTTATGGTGATAAACTTTCAGGCTCAAGCATTGGGGTTCCCTTGTTTTCCAGCTACTTGCAATAAAATGTCAATCCAGCATGTTATGTGTATGTTATGTATGTGTTACAACACTCAGCATTGTTATGTATATGTTATATATGAGTTACAACATTCAGACATGCTCAAACACTGTGCAATTCAGGCAATGTCACATAAGATGCATTCTTCTTATACTGCATGACAAATTGAAGTAAAAGTTTCTTCGTGTCATTTAATATTGTCATCATGGCTATTATGCTGAAATGTGACCCCAAGTTTTCTCAGTGAAGCTTTATAATTGTTATTTGTTAACATTCTTCAGGGATGCAACTTCTAAGACAACCATAACTGGTAAGGACATAACAGTTCCCCAGTAGTGTTATATATCTCAAGATGTATATCAAGATCTTGAGATTAAACCTATTACTCACACTGCAGTACTGATTTAACTGATCTCCTTGGTGTTCAAAAACTGAGCTTTCAAGACCAAAGCTATAACAATAACTAGGCTAAGAGGACAGCCAATATTTTGGCCCTGGAACTCTAAGGTCACCAATGACTCAGGCATGAGAAGAACCTTTCTATAGAATCCTACAACTTTGGTGAGTCCCTCAACCTCTTGAACAAGGAGATTGTTGTATCCAAGAAGACAAGAGTCAACCAATGTATGGGGTGCTAAAGGAGGGTCACCAGCCATGCTTTCATGGCTAGCCACATAGTCAAATGAGACCATGACCCACCCTGGTGGCTAACACTGACAGAGGAGCTGAGGAGCTCTGCACATGGTTCCAAAAGTACGGCATAGGAGATTTGACTGACCTTGATAGATTACAAGAGGTTAATTTTGATTAACACAGGTCTCACTTTAACTTGGTCTTGCATACCCAGCAGAAAAGTGCTGTATAACCACAAACATGCCAAAGTAATAGTAATATAGGCTTCACATAAAAAAGGAGGCTCCAATCACTGACCCCTGCTGGCACCTGTAGACAGATCTAGGAGATAGCTGGTTACAATTACTATTCCAATCTCTTAAGAATAGTGTCTGGATGTGACTCTTTCCTCAATCTGTTTTTCCATTCTGATGCTCACACTTTGGTCATACATGCTTTAATCTCTTAGTAAAGTTTGTATATTCTTGACTAGAGAATGCCAAACTCCCAATGATCATGAAGATAGAACCAAGGATAAAAGTGTCTGAGATCCAGTTCCAGTACTCCCAGGCCAGAGGAAGGGGCTTCTGGGCTGCCCTTCCAGTGCTCCCAGTCCAGAGGTAGGGGCTTCCAGGCCACCATTCTACTGCTCCCAGCCCAGAGGAAGAGGCTTCTGGGCCACCATCCCACCACTCCCAGCCCAGAGGAAGGGGCTTCCAGGGTGCTTTCTACTGCTCCCAGCCCAGAAGAGGGAGCTTCAGGGGCACCATTCTTCCACTCCTAGACCAGAGGAAGGGTCTTCTGGGCTGCCATAGCAGTTCTCCCAGCCCATAGGTAGGGGCTTCCAAGCCACTGTTCCACCACTCCCAGCCCAGAGGAAGGGGCTTCTGGGCTGCGGTTTCAGTGCTCACAGCTCAGAGGAAGGGGCTTCTGGGCCATTATTCCAGTGCTCCCAGCCCATAGGTATGGGCTTCCAGGCCACCATTCCACAGCTCACAGCTCAGAGGAGGTGAGCCTCCAAGGCAGCAGCAGCATCCCCAAGCCAGGGTCAAAATGAGAAGACACATAAACAAGTCTCAAAACCAAACTTCCAGATCACCTACAGCAACCCCAAAGGGAAATGAGATGGAATACTCTCATACTCAAACACCTGGACTCCCTCAACTAGCAACAGAAGAGGATCTGGAAAAAAAGAAATCAGGAATAATTTCTCAGATAACAGCAGAGAATGTGCTCATACTGCAAGATGTGATTAATAAGTCTAGAGAGGAGCTGAGGAACATGATGGAATTCCAACATAGGAAACAAATGGAATCCATAAAACAGATGCAAACAGATTTCCAGGAGATTAAAATCTCCATTGAAAGTCTACACAGCAGAATGAGCCAATGTGAGGACAAAATTTCAGATATAGAAGATAAGGCTGCAATTGATGACCAGGAAAAGAAAAATTGCTTCAAAATTGTAAGGGACCATGAAAAATCAATCCAGCAGCTGCTAGACAATACAAAGAAGAATAACAGAAGACTGATTAGAGTCAATGAAGAAACAGGAGAGAGTGCAGATGACATACAAAAACTGTTCACAGAAGTCATGGCAGAAAACTTCCCAAGCAGGGGAAAAGAACTTGACACACAGATAAGTGAGGCATATAGGACTCCAAATAGCCTTGATTAAAAAAAAATCTATACATAGGCATATAATTATTAAGATTCCAGAAACCCAACAGAAGACTAAAGTTCTACAAGAAGTTAGAGAAAAGAAACAAATCACATACAAAGGAAAGCCCATCAGAATCACAGCAGACTTCTCAATGCAAACCCTCAAGGCAAGAAGAGCTTGGAGTGGCATATTCCAAGCCCTAAAGGAAAACAGCCTCCAACCCAGATTGATGTACCTTGCAAAACTATCTTTCAAAATTGATGGAGAAATAAGATACTTTCATGACAAAGAGCACCTTAAGAACTTCATGAATACCATACCAGCACTCCAAAGAATTTTACACAATATCCTAGGAAGAGCCAATGAGGATCACAACCCCAGGAAGCAAAGCAGAATGAATACATTGGGTGCAACAAGAAATTAAGTGTAAAGGAGGAGAACCCAACAAAAAGAAAAAGTCATGACAATGATAAGTCAATATGTATCAGTTATATGCATCAATGTTAATGGTCTCAATTCACCAATCAAAAGAAACAGACTGCCAGAATGGGTCAAGAAGCAAAATCCAACAATATGCTGCATACAAGAAACATGCTTCATTCAAAATGAAGCTCATAGACTGAAAGGTAAAGGGTGGAAAACAATACTCCATGTGACAGAAACCCACAAAAAAGCAGGACTAGCTATCCTCTTTGCAGATCAAGTGGATTTCAAACCAACACTGATTAAGAGAGACAAAGAAGGACACTATATCCTTATAAAGGGAAAAATCCAAGAGTAAGAGATGACAATCATAAATATCTATGCACCAAACACTAATGCACCCAACTATATAAAACAAATATTAACAGAAATGAAAAGTCATATATGCACTAATACAATAGTAGTGGGGGACCTCAACACCCCACTGTCACAAATAGATCAACTAGACAAAAAATAAGTAATGAAATACTAGAACTCAATTGAACTCTTCCACAAATGAACTTAATAGATGTTTACAGAGCATTCCATCCCACAAAATCAGAATACACATTCTTTTCAGCTGCACATGGGTCATTCTCAAAAATAGACCACATACTCGCTCATAGAACAAGTTTAAATAAGTGCAAAGGAATTGAAGTTATCCCCTGTATATTATCAGACCATAGTGCAATGAAATTGGAGATCCATAGCAAAAGAAACTCAAAAAATTTCATAAACATGTGGAAATTGAACAACACACTTCTGAATAACCAATGGATCACAGAGGAAATTAAAGAAGAAATCAGACAGTTCCTTTAATTAAATGACAATGACAGTACAACATATTGGAATCTATGGGACACAATGAAAGGAGTCTTATGAAGAAAATTCATAGCACTGAATACTCATATTAGGAAAACAGAACGAGGCCAATTAAACAACCTGATTCTGAACCCCAGGCTTCTAGAAAAAGAAGAGCAAAACAAACCCAAAGCTGATACAAGGGAGGAAATTATAAAGATAAGAGCAGAAATCAATGCAATGGAGACTAAAAGACTGATACGAAAAAAAAATAATGAAGCCAAGAGTTGGTTCTTTAAAAGAATGAACAAAATTGACAAACATTTAGCCAACCTTATCAGAAAAAGGTAGGGAAAGGCCCAAATCCATGCAATAGTAATGAAAAGGGCAAAATTACAATTGACCCAGATGAAATCCAGAGGATCATCAATACCTACTTCCAGAGCCTGTATGCCAATAAGATGGAAAACAGAAGAAATGGACAGATTCCTAGATATGCATGACTTACCAAAGTTGAATGAAGAAGACCTAAAAATTCTAAACAACCCAATATCAACCAAAGAAATTCAAAACGTAATTAAAAACTTACCAACTAAGAAAAGCCCAGGCCCTGATGGCTTCACTGCTGAATTCTACAAGACATTTAGAGAGCAACTGCTGCCACTACTGTTTAAATTCTTCAATGAAATGGAAAGGGATGCAATACTCCCAAATTCATTCCTGGAAGCAATCATCACCTTGATCCCCAACTGAAAAAGAGAACTAGAGGCCAATCTCATGAATGAACATAGATGCAGAAATCCTTAGTAAGATACTGGAAAATAGAAAGCAGAAGATCATCAAGAAGATCATACACCCTGACCAAGTGGGATTCATCCCTGGGATGCAGGGATGGTTCAACATACACAAATCAATCAATGTAATACACTATATCAATAGTGCCAAGGACAAAAACCATATGATTATCTCCATAGATACAGGAAAAGCACTGGACAGAATCCAACATGCATTTATGATAAAAACCCTACAAAAAATTGGAATAGATGTTCTCTACCTCAATCTGACAAAAGCCATCTATGAAAAACCAACAGCCAGTATCATACTAAATGGTCAAAAACTGAAATCCTTCACACTAAAATCAGGAACAAGACAAGGATGTCCACTATCTCCACTCTTGTTCAATATAGTTTTAGAAACATTAGCCACTGCAATTATACAAGAGAAAGAAATAAAAGGCATAAATATAGGAAATGAAGAAGTCAAATTGTCATTATTTGCAGATGACAAGATACTCTATATAGAAGACCAAAGAAGGCCACCAAAAGTCTTCTAGACATAATAACCAAATTCAGTAGAGGAGTTAGATACAAGGTCAACACACAAAAATCAATATCTTTCCTCTACATGAACAATAGACTCACTGAGACAGAAGTAGACCAAACAATTCCTTTCACAATAGCATCCAAGAAACTGAAATACCTAGGAATCAACCTAATGAAAGAAATCAAAGACCTCGTCTCTGAAAACTGTAGCACTCTGAAAAGAGAGATTGAAGATGATATTAGAAAATGGAAAGACAACCACATCAACATAGTGAAAATGGCCATACTTCCAAAACTGCTATATAGATTCGATTCAATCCCAATTGAAATTTGAGCACCATACCTCATGGACCTTGAGAAAACAATCCTAAAATTCATTTGGAATAAGAAGAGACCCAGAATAGCAAAAGCAATTCTAGGTAACAGAGACATGGCAGGGGGTATCACAACCCCCAACTTGAAACTATACTACAAAGCTACTGTGAGAAAAACAGCATGGTACTGGCAAAGCAGACCTGAGGACCAGTGAAACAGATTAGTAGATGCAGAAATAACTCCAGACACACTCACTCAGCCATCTCATCTTCAATAAAGGACCCAAACACCCTCAATGGAGGAAAGATAGGCTCTTTCATAAATAGTACTGGAAAAATTTGGTTTCAACTTGCCAAAGACTAAAACTAGATGTATATCTCTCATCATGCATTCAAGTAAAATCAAAATGGATTAAAGATCTAAATATTAAAACAGAAATGCTGAACCAGCTGGAACAGAGCTTAGGTAGAACTCTTGAAGACATTGGTATAGGAAAAGATTTTATTAACAAAACCTCAGTTCCCCATGAACTAGCACAAACAATCAACAAGTGGGATCTCTTCTTATTTAAAAGGTTCTGCACAGCAAGAGAAACCACCAGCAGTGTGAAGAGAAAACCCACAGTGTGGGAAAAAATCTTCAGCTGCTTTTCTTCAGACAAATGTCTACTATCTTGAATCTATGAAGAACTTAAAAAGATCAGACCTCCCAAATTTAAAGACCCAATCCAAAAATGGGCATCTGAAATGAACAGACATTTCTCACACAAAGAAGTAGAAATAGCAAATAAATACATGAAAAAATGTTCAACATCACTGGTCATGCAAGAGATGCAAATGAAAACAACACTGAGATTCCACCTCACTCCAGAAAGAATGGCTGCTATCGTGAAATCAACCAATAACAAATGCTGGCAGGGCTGTGAGGAAAGAGGAACCCTCTTCCAATGCTGGTAGGAGTGTAGGCTGGTGCAACCACTGTGGAAGTCAGTATGGAGATACCTCAAAGAACTAGGACTAGAGGTCTCATTTGACCCAGCTATTCCCCTGATGAGTATCTTCCCAAAAGAATTAAAAGAATTATACCACAGTGATATATGTGCACCCATGTTCATAGCGGCACAGTTTGTAATAGCTAAAGCTTGGAAGCAGCCTAAGTGTCCATCAACTGGAGACTGGATAAAGAAAATGTGTGTTTTTGATAAAATGGAGTACTACTCAGCCATAAAGAATGAAAAACTAGAGTCATTTATAGCTAAATGGATGCATATCGAGGCCATACTCTTAAGTGAAATAAATAGGACACGTGTAAATAGTGAATAGTTTCACTAGTGTGAGAAACTGATAGTGTAAACAAGGGTTGAAATGATTAAAATGAATAATTGATAATTTGAAATAGGAAAAAAGGTCCAAAGGTGAAGGAGTGAAGGGAGGGGAAGGGGAAAGGAAAAGAGGGAAAGGAAAAACTATGAGAAAAGGAAAAAAAAAGAAATGAAATCTATGTAAATAGGGAAGGCAGAGGGGGTGAAGGGTGCACAGGTAATGGGGGAAAAAATAAGAACCAAGATATATCATGTACAGGTACAAACACCCAATGATAAATGTAAATGAATTGTATACCTAAAGTGTACCAATAAAAGAACTAAAGAAAAAAAAAAGAGCTATGGGTCCTCAGACTCCTATTAATGAACTTTTAAACTTGGCCTTTGGTGTTTTCAACAACAGGGACAAAGTAATGGCAAGTACCAAGGCCAGGGGAGACAAGCACCTGCACAAGAACAGGCCAAATTTATTGCTTTGGCATTAGAAAACAAAGCACTGCTTCCTCAGAAAGAGCCCAAGACTCCACTTACAAAGACAGAGAATAAGAGATCAAATGGCTGCTACCACTTGGAGACCCTCAACACTTGCAAAACAACTACAGTAAGTGAGGCCCTTTTCCACCTGGGATATGCCCCCACTGTAAAGTGGGGTAACACTGGATGTGAGACTGCTAGGCCACCCCCCTCTATTTTGGCTGACCTGGACAACTGAAAGTGCCCAAGATCTCTCAAAGCCCCTCTCAACAAAGTGGACATCATTCTACAGGAGTCTTGGGTAACTCTTGACATGGCAAGTAAAATGATTAGTTTCTTTCCAGATACTGGGACTTATAAATCTGCCTTACTTGAATCCCCAGGACCCTTTTCTAATAAGGCCAGTGTTGTGACTGGTGTTGATGGTATCTCTAGAGCCAAATGCTTTACAATACCTTTAACCTACATATTTGGGGAAATAATTTTCATTCGGGCTTTTCTCCTTTTCCCAGAATGTCCTACCCAATTAAGAAAGTTTTGTTTTTGTTTTTGTTTCTGCCTCTTTAGGGACAACTCTTTATATGGCACCAAAATATTCATCTTTTTTGAGGGGGACCATTAGTATCAGGCCCACTAGATAATATATTTAGAGATATACATAAGAAAATTTTATCAGGGGTAGATTCACAGTTCTTGGATACTAAAATCCCAAGAAAGGCAGGTCACGCCCAGTCTGTTGTCATTTCCTTAAATGGCCCAAACAGCTATTCTGATAAATGACAATATCTTATTAAGTTGGAGGCCTCCCAGCCTCTAATTTCTAAATTTCTCAAATATGGTCTTTTGGTCTATTGCCATTCCCCAGGCAACCCTTCCATCCTTCTAGTACTAAAACCAAATGGGAAATATCAACTATTCCAAGATTTGCAGGCTATGAATGAAGGTGTAACTCCATTCCATTCTGTGGTTCCTAACCCATATACTATCTTAACTCAAATACTAGGTAGAACTACGTGGTTTACTGTCTTAGATCTCAAGAATGTCCTTTTCTGCATCCTACTATATCCTGACTCAATATCTGTTTGCTTTTGTATGGACTGATCCTGATACTATAAAAACTGCCCAATATAGAGTGGTACCTCAGTTCATGAATGCTTTTGTTTGTGAACAATTTGGTTTGCAAACAGAAGCATTTGGCAAAGTTTTGTTTTTATTTGCAAACTGTGTATCAACTGACAAACATGACCATGGCCATCTTTTGCACACAAACATAATGTGGCCATCTTTTCCAGAATCATGGAATGAACTAAGCTCATGACCGAAAGTACCATTGTACTGAGATTGGAGAAATATAACTCTCAACCTGATAGATGTCAGATATGCCAAGTTCGTGTCCCTTGAACATCAAAGAATGAATTTTAAGGAACTATAGACATTAAGAGTAGAAAAGGTTTATTGAGAGAGCCCCTGAGAGATAGGCAGGGTTCTAAAAGTAGCTTACCAGAAAGGCCTTTTGTCAAGAGTAATTTATTATTATCATTATTATTATTATTATTATTATCATTATTATTATTTTGGTACCAGGGATTGAACTCAGGTCCTTGCACTTGTGCAGCAGGTGATGAAACCACTGAGCTAAATCCCCAGCCCCTATCAAGAGTAATCTATATAGCAAAGTCACAATGTGGGTATATCATGGGTCAAACTACAATCAACCTATAACAGTGATGGAGAATCTTATAGAGTTTTCAATGATAAAAACAGCCTGCTGTGGCATGTGTGTCATGAGTTTGCTACCATTGATCTGAAGGATTACAACCATATTGCTCAGCTAATATTGGCTCACTAGAGAAATGAATCACAAAGCAAAGGTGCATGGAAAGAACAGAGGCATTTTGGGAAGGGATGTGTCCAGATGCTCTGGTCACCCACCTGGGCAACTGATGCCTAACTGGACTTATTCAACCAAGTGGTGCTAATTACAAGATAATCTTGAATTATTTATCCCTTTGGGAGGCATGTAGGCCTGGCCACAGCATCTTTATCTTGAGGCCTGGCCTTCTTCAGATGCACCTCCAGCCACAATGATGATGTCTGTATTTTTGTGCAGACTTCCTTGGGAGTCCAGTCCCTCTCTTGCTGTATATTAATTTCTGTCTAACTTAGCTCCCTATAATATTCCTCCTTCTGAAGAGCTATCTCTAACTGTGTTTAGGGGAGCATGGGCTAAATTTCAATCTAGCTGCTTTGAGCTGAGAAGGGTCAGTGTAGGGAAGACTGCAGTCAGGGGGCCTTCTCCAGAGAGCTAATTTCATGGGTCTTGGATGGAAGTCATGATGCAGTTTAGCAGTTATGAACTTTCCTTACAAGGTCAATCCAGTGGATCTCAGTAAAAGGAGTCTGGCACATTCCTCATTGGTTACATCTGCATGATCGCTTGAAGTTTGGCAGTCTCTAAGCAAGAATAAACAAGGTTTACAGAGTTTAAAGCACATATGACCAAACCATGAGCACTAGAATGGAAAGAGACTGGGAAAAAGAGTCTCATCCAGACACTGCTCTTAAGGGAATGAAATAGTGATTGTAACCAGCTGGGTCCTAGTCCTGTCTATTGATGGAGGATATCTATAATAATAATGATGATGTTTCTTTGTCATAATCTCTCTAGTTTTAACTGTAGGAAGATGGACAGCTCCATGGTTTTGAAGGACAATTTTATCTAAGGAATTTAAAGACTCTTGCTGAGCTTTTATAGCTTCAACTCCAACTTTTTAGCCTTATGAAACCATAACAGTGGTCAGCTACAAGTGTAGCTGGAAACTGCCAACAGCGGTCAGTGATTGGAGCCCCCTTTTAAAAATATATAGCCTTTATTACTACAGCATTATTTTTATATATCTATAGTTATACTTTTCTGCTGAGTATTTAAACCTCTTGCTATATATCAAGGTCAGTTAAGGCTCTTCAGGGCCATATACAGACCTTCTCAGCTCCTCTATCAGTGTCAGCTGCCAGGATGGGTCATGGTCTTGCTTGACCATGTGGCTTCCCACGGAAGCATGGGAGATATTTCTCTCTCTAGTGATTTTCCTTTTTAGCATATTACACTGGTTGATTCCTGTCCTCTGGAGTCCAACAATCTACCTGCTCAGGAGGTTGAGTGGCTCACCAAAGTTGTAGGATCCTGTAGGAAAGGTCCCCTCATGTCCTGGGTCCTTGTTGACCTTGGAGGGTCAGGATCAAAATATTGGCTATTGTCTTAACCCAGTTATTTTTCTACCTCTAGTCTACAAACATGTGGTTGAATATCCAAGAGATCACTTGGACCAATATCATAGTGGGGGGCAGTAGGTTTAATTTTATAATCTTATGTAGATATTGAGCACCTTGAAATATGTAGTATGACCAAGGAACTGTTATTTCTTTACCAATCATGGTTGTCTTAGAAGTTGAATCTCTCCAGAATGTTAACAAATAACAATTATAAAGTTTTACAGAGATAACTTGAGATTAAGAGCAATATATCATTCTAACATAACAATCATGAAAGCATTATTATATGAGAACTATTAAGTTTTGTCTCTGAAACACATTTAAATGTTCCTCTTAGTATAGAATAACTTTTTAGTCACTTATCTTTAATTATAAGATATTAAATCACATAAAGAAACTTTTACTTAAATTTATTATCTTTCCCTCTGCCTGCCTTGCAAGCACAAGGTCCTGAGTTTGATCTCTGGTACCAAAAAAAATTCATTATCTTTCAATAGAGTGCCATTTAAGAATATACTTGTCTATAGATGTACTTTATCAATTATTAATGTCTAACCTTTTATTCTAGAGTGACATTGCTTGGACTGGACAGTGGTTAAGTATCTCTAAGTGTTATAATACACACTTAACATACACATAACAATAACATAAACATAAGCCTTAAAGAAGCATCTATATCATTTGGTGGGCTGTTTCATGTTGGATTAGCATCCACATTTCATCATGAATAGCTAGAACAAAACTAAGGGAAAGCCAGAAGCTTAAGCCTAAGTTTATCATCATAAAAACCTTTAGATGTAAGTTGCCAGTATAAGTAGAAGGTTTTTTTTTTCAGTTTTGTATCTCTGAAGGCCTGTACATTTTGGATAAACAAATATACCATTTAATATACCATAAGGTTAGCAATAATTGATATCACAGCTATGCAGAAATCTGTACATATTTAGTTTTTACTTTTAAGACAAATTTTAGACTCCTTATCAGGTTTTATAAGGTGTAACTATATTGACAAGAATTAAGGGCGTCTTTCTAGCTCTGATAAGTTTAGAAAACAGTGTTAATGACTGCAAGTAAAATTATTACCTGTTATATCTTATGTGATGTCCCCCCATAGCCTCATGTAGTCATAGGTGGGGCTATTTCAGAGGTGTCTGAATCTAGAGTGTGTGATCTAGAATTAATTCATACTAGGCTCAAGGGCACTAGGATTAAGGGTGTGAGTGCTATCTGCCCTAAGTAGTCTGAATAAAATGAAAGAAACATTAAGATGCTGTTTAGGTCCTTTGTTTCTTTAGCTGCCTTCTTCCACCATGTGCCACACTGCCTTGGAGTCAGTCAATGATGGACTGTGTTATACCTCTATGAACTGTGAGCTAAATAAACCTTTCCCCTTTTAACTTTGGATGTCAGATATTTTGTCTCAGCAAAGAGAAAAGTAACTAAGACAGAATTTGGTACCAGAAAAGTGGGGTTATTTCTGTAGCTATGCCTGACCATGTGGTTCAGGAGCCTTTGGGAATGGTTTGGCTTGCAGGAAGAGTTTGGAAAGGTTCAAAGATGCCAGATAAAAAGTAGAGCCAGAATGCCTTAGGCTATACTGTATGGAAGATTCTGGTCAGAGCTCAAGACCAGAATGCTGATAGAAATTCTGCTGGTAAATAGTAGGCTCAGATTTCTGCTGGGAAAGACTACATTGGCTGTTGGACTCCAGAAAATGTGTGTCTGCATTTTGCACCTGTACAGGGACTATGCCAGAGACTGAGATTAAAGGAAGCAGACTAATTAATCTAGCAGAAGATATTTCAAGGCAGCCTAATGTTAAGGCCATGGCATAGCTACTGTTGGGGGCTTTTAGCAAGATTTATGTTGAGAATCAAGAGCAAAGAGCTCAGCAGAATGATTTAAAACATTCTGAGTTTGGCCAGAAAGGAAGCTCCAGTAAAGCTGTAGATAGAGCAGAGGAGAGCTTGACTGCTGAGAAGGAACAGGAGAATAGAAAATATGGCCCGCAGGCAATACAAGAAGCAGTAGGACTTCACTCTTTGGAGCCTCAGAGTTGAAAGACTTTGCTTTGAGAAGAGAGCCCTAGAACACCATGTTCCAAAATGGTGGTGGCTTAGAGAATTTGTTCCTCAGAATTGGGTTCAGTGTGCTCAGCTTTCCAGGCACTTAACACCTACAACCAAAAGAGAAGGAAGTCTGGCTACTCCTTCAGCTGGTAGCAGACCTTGGTATCACCCACATGGTGCTGGTTTTAGGCACATGCAGAATGCAAGTTTTTGGGGTAGGGCCAAGGATTTAGCTCAGTGGTTCCACCACCTGCCCCACAAGCATAAGGACCCGAGTTTGATCCCTGGTACCAGAAAAAAAGTTTGTGGGGTCAAGAAGGCTTCCACCTAGATTTCAGAAGAAGGCCTGGGAGCTCAGGTAGTGTGCCCCAGTAAGGGCAGTGTGTGAAGTTGTGAATGTGAAGCCAAAGTTAGAGAAGAGATCCCAGAAGTTTGGAAAAGCCAGGAACATGGATTATCTGAGGAAAAGGGCAATGAGGAAGCAGAGCCACCCCAGAGAGAAGCTATGGGAGCTACAACCATAGGCATTGCCATAGGAGTAGAGCCAACCAAGTCCTTTGGAGTTCACAACTTGCCACAGATTGCTGGGAATGCTGGAAATGGAACTGTGGAATTTAATGTTTGCCCTGCTGGATTGTGGTCTTGCTTTGTTCCCATTCCTTACTATCTCCATATTTGTAACTTTTTGAATGGAAATGTCTACCTTGCACCATTGAATATTGGAAGTGTTCAACTTTTTTTTCATTTGTACAGGGGCTCACACTTAGGAGTTTGCCTTAAATCTCAGAGAAGACTTTGGACTTGGATTTTTCAGCAATGCTGAAACTGTAAGGCCTGTGGCAACTCTTGGAGAAGGGCTAAATGCCTTTTGCATAAAGGGATGTACATGAGTCATTTGGGGGCTGGAGGAGAATGTTATACTTTGTGTCTAGATGTCCCCTCAAGGCCTCATGCAGTTATAGGTGGGGCTTTTCAGAGGTGCCTGAATCTAGAGTGTGTGATGCTAGAATTGATTCATGGTACAATGCTAGGCTCAAGGGCACTAACATAAAGAGTGTGAGTGCTACCTGCCCTAAGTAATCTGGATAAGATAAAAGGGGCAGAAAAATGCTCTTTAGGTCCCTTGTTGCTTTTGCTGTTTTCTGCCACCATGAATTGTTGTCCCTCTGCCACGCACCACCCTGCCTTGGACCCAGATGATGATAGACTAAAACTTCTATAAACTGTAAGCTAAATAAACCTTTCCCCTTTTAACTTTGGGTGTCAGATATTATGTCTCGGCAATGAGAAAAGTAACTAAGACATTACTTAATATGAATGCATCTCATTTATACAATAACAAAAATGGTTATTTAATCTAAGCCAACAGATACAGATCAAGTGTAAATATCAGGACCAAATTTAAAGAGATGTTAAATTTTGAGCAGTTTATATGTTTAAGGTCTAAACATATATTGTATAAAAGAAAGCACCTATTAGTGACTTTGTATGTATTAAACTTATATAGTCTTAACTCTATAAACTTAACTTTAAAGCTTAGATTCACATCATATCTTTTTTTAGATGTATACCTACATATATGCCCAAATATATGTTATGTCATAAACCAAGATAATAATTGTTTATTTAACCAATTATGAACTGATTAATAAAAACTTTTAGGTTAACATTCAAATATTCTTTAACTCTTGAAGCTTACTTTTTGGTAAGCAGAAGTATATATATTTAGTAACCAAAAGTATACTTACTGTTTTTAAATCTAGTTTTGTATGCTTAACCAAGAGCATGTCAATATTTTAAGAAAATCATATTATTTTAGATATAGAAAACTTAACCTTTTAATTTTAGCCAAAATAATTATTTTCAATGGATCATCATAACAGTTAATATTTTTAAAGTTAGGCATATATATTTTAAAGCAGTGGCCAAGTTTATTTAAGAAAGTAAAAGTGAAGAGTAGGAGAGTAACTGGCTTTTCAGAGTGAGCTTGGGCTGAATAAAAAAAGGAAAAAGCAAGATAAAAGAACACCCTGGAGAAAGCAGGGTGGGCTATCATGAGGAAAGCCATGGCAGCCTGTATGTATTACCTTTAAACAAGGAAAACTCTTAAGTTATGGTACCCAGGCAGTAATAGACATTACATTTACAAAACTGATTTTTTATATTATCTTGGTTACCTAAGAAGCTGGATGGAAATGTTACCAACTTTAATGACATCTTTACTCTTACCAATGATTTAAATTAGCCTACTGTTGTGCTATGTGAACCACAAGCATTTGAGATAATTTGTTTTTGTTTTTGTTTTTGTTTTTTTGTACTGGGGATCGAACTCAGGTCCTCGCACTTGTGAGGCAGGCAGTGGAACCACTGAGCTAATCCCCAGCCTTTGAGATAATGTTTTGAATGTTTATTTATCTATAATCCCAATTTAAGTAGAACTTTTGGAGGATAATATATAACTAAAAGTTAACACACAGAAACATTACATATTAACCTGAATCATATATAACCTTTATGTTCTCAAACTTTATGGGTTTTTTTTTTATAAGTCCTATGTAAGTCTTGAGACTATCATTCTTCATCTGTTAATGTTTTAAATAAGTTTGGCTATCCTGAAAACCTATATAAAATGTTTTCCATGGAAATCTCAAAAAGAGCCAAAAAATAAAAAACTGTTGAGCTCAAAAAGTATGTTTCCTAAAGCAGCTCCCAGTGCTAAATCAGTTATTAACTGATTAAACAGATGGATGAACATACACAAGACAATTACATTTAAATCAAAGTGCACTCTAAGATGTATTGGCCAACTTGAGTTACAGAAGCCCTTTTATAGTTGTTATGTTTGTAACTATAAATAGACTAGTCAGAAATTATAGGTCAAATATCAGAGATCTCTTGTAATAAGAATCAGAAAGAAAAAAAACTTTTACACTTGTGAAAGCAGATTGTTTTTAAGAATGGACCAAGGCTGATAATTTATCTTATTGGAATAGCCAGCTATACAGGCTTCTTGATGCTCTTTTGATAGCCATGGTTGTTTGGCCACAGCTGATACCCAAAATGGCTGTTTCGATAGCCCCATGTCTCTAAAGGTACAGATTGTGAAAGGTAATTTCAACTATTTTTATCTTCAAAGAAAGTGATCATCTTTTTCCTGATTAATAGTTGACTATTTAAAATAATTGAAGAGCTTAGTTCTTATTCTTTTTAGGCCTTTAAGGATACACTTTTGAAAGTGCTTTCTATTTCAAGCTCTCATCTTGTTGGTGGGCCAGTAGATATCTTGTATAGGGACTGCCTGGGCTTCAATAGATACCAGCAGTCTCTTTTTTGCTCTTTTGAAATTAACAATATGATATTCATCTCCAAATTTAATAGCAGTCTGTAATCCTTCTCGTTTCTTACTAGCAATCAATGTTTGACCGAAGAGCAACATTATTACATCTTCCCAGTTGAGTTCATAGATCTGAGTAAGTTCCCTAAAGACCTCAATGTACTTATCAAGATTGTCTGAAAATTTTTCCAGACATTCTTTCATCTGTTTGAGATTGCTGAGGGCAAAGGACACATGGACATGGGTAGGGTGGAATTCTCCACCCATCTCCTATAAGGGATATTGCCCTTAAGTAGCCTTTAAAAAATCCAATAGACGTTCATACAGCCCAGTAAAGATTTCAATTAGGGTTAGCTTTGAAGTCCTGTGCTTAGGACATGGAGGACAAGGGAAGGAAACTTCAGGCTCAGTAATGGTAGATGCATCAGATGGTTCCTTAAGGACTTGAGGCTTCTGGTTTTCCACTAGGTTACATATATACTTTAAACACAAGCCAGGTTTACCTCTTAATGCAAAGAAAATCTGAACATAAGGTACCTCTGACCATTTTCCCTCTCTCTTATAATACAACTCCACCTGTAAAATAGTATTATAATCAGTACTTCCCTCTGCATTCCACTTTGTCTCCAGGGGATAGGCAGGTCATATGTGAATGCAGAAAAATATTACACAGCTCTTTCTCAGAATGTGTGTCAAACAATTTGCAGTGCTTAAGAGATATATTCCAAAGGACTAAGGGAATTTGATATGGAGTTTCCCATCTGCAAAACAAAGGGGGAAAAAAGATGTCCCTTTTAATACCTCTTGTTATTTATATGCCCTCAGGGAATCCCCTGAGGTTTCCCTGCTCCAGAGAAGGTAGATACTATCTGGAGAGTGACCAGAAGATAGGTCAGGGCGGACTAACCACCCTATCAATGCACATATCTGCTTTCTCTCCTAGAGTAAGGAGGTCATACACAGGGAAAGAATAAAATAAGTGCCTCATTAAGCTTTATTAAAGAAATTACGGTAATACCTTGATTCACTAACACTTCTGTTTGCAATTCAGTTTGTGAACAGAAGCATTTGGCAAAAATTTGCTTCTGTTCATGAATTTTACATCAGGTAATGAACATGACTTCAGCCATCTTCCCTGAACAAACACGAATATGGCCATTGTTATGATTTTTTCTAGATATCCCCCAAAGCCTCATGTGGTCCTAGGTGGGAGTTTGAGGAGTTGGGTGGAGTTTTGGGAGTTGATTATGTGATACTGGGATGAAGGATATGATGGTGGGATTGATTCATAGGAACATTCTAGGAATAAGAGTGCACCACTCTGGAGGTGAGTGCTACCTGCCTTTTTGAATAGAATATAAGGGATTAAAAGAGGGCTGATGTTACCACTTGTTACTTGCTGCTTCTTTGCTGTTTCACTGCTTTGC
Organism: Heterocephalus glaber; assembly: GCF_053883595.1. Classification (NCBI taxonomy): domain Eukaryota; kingdom Metazoa; phylum Chordata; class Mammalia; order Rodentia; family Bathyergidae; genus Heterocephalus; species Heterocephalus glaber. Next base: position 45,013,309 of record NW_028258308.1, read on the forward strand.
TGCCTTCTGCCTGCCATGAACTGTTTCTCCTCTGCCCCTCTGCCATGCCACTTTGCCTTGGAACCACCCAACTATGGACTGAAACTTCTACAAACTGAGCCAAGTAAACCTTTCCTCCTTTAACTTTGGGTGTTGCATATTGTCTCAGCAACAGGAAAAGTAACTAACATAGCTATCTTCCCTGCTCTGACTCATGGTTGTGGCTTCCTCTAGTCAAAATCATGGTTGCAGACAGACATACTTGCTGTGAAGCTTTTTGTATGCTTTTTAGCAATACAGTATTGTACAGTACAATTCAATCCAGCTTGGCTTCAAAGAAAGTGCAGAGCAAGCATGGAGGTAAAAAAGAATGTGCAGAGCAGTAATGAATGAAGGTGATGAGAATGTGCAGAGCAATAATGAAGATTATAGGAAAGTGCAAAACAAGAATGGTAAGAAGAATGTTTTGAAGAAAATAACCATTGGAATTAAGAAGTAAATTGTAGAAAGGCATGAGTGTGGTATTCATATGACTGATCTGGCCTCAGAGTACAAGATTAAATGAGTGCCAGGATTTCTTTTAGAAGCACCACCTCAACATAACTGTAATGAGCAGAGTGTGGAATCTGATGAATCATAATGTTGTCTCTCATTTCTAAAGGATTATGCAGTGCAGAAAAAAACAAGTGACTTTAGACAGATTTTTTTTGTCAAAATTGACCCTGTAGCTAAGAGATAAAGAAGAGAGGAAACCCCTGAAGAAGATCTCCTTGATGTCCTTATGGAGGGGTACTGTACATAGGTGAGTTAATTAGATAACTTGTAGGCAGCTAGAGAGGGCCAGCTCTCCCTTGAGGAGTCAACACAAAAGACAACTGAGACACAGTCACTGGTTAGCATTATAAAATGAGAAAAAGTACTGCACCCAATTACTTTCTCTGGGAACAAATAGCAGTGATTGATTCTAGACATCAATCTCTCTAGCTCATTTCCTTCCTGGAAATTTCTTGGACACTTGCTATGTGACTTGTTTTCCCATTTGACCCCCATTTAATCAATATTACCTGAGTGACTATACTTGTGATCTTATTGATCATAGTTTTGCTCCACCTTGAACTCACCTTACCTTATGGTTTTGCTCAATAAAGCACCTTTGAGAAGCAGGATAGTCAGGTAACACACTTTCCTGTCCTCCTTATGTATCTCTTAGACAGAAGCTATCTTTCTCTTAGTAAATTTTTCCTACTCTTAACCTTCATTGTTCTTAGAATTCATTCTTTGATTTTTAGAGAACATGAACTTGTGTTTCAAATATACAGCAGGTTGGGAGTTATAATATTTCCATTGTTTGGATTATTTTTGCTTATTTGGGTACCATTTTTTGGATTATTTGCTGCCCTACATCAGGGGTACTCTCCTTACAAACAATAACCTCCTGCCTTGGGAAGTTGAGAAAGAACTTCTCTCAGAAAAATTTTTTTAAAAGGAGACAGGGACAAGGGCTCAGGGGTATTTGCCTTTCCAGTGCCCCCTACTCTTTGGAGTAGCTATCTATCTTCTTTTTCTCTCCTTCTTTTTCTTAAATAAATCATCTTCCTTTATATTAAAACCTGACTCCTTCAATTCATTATTGGTGCTGCGTTTATGATCCCTGTTTAGTTGAGTGTTCCAGTGGAGCAGCAGGTCGTACTCCTGATGCGACATGTTGAGGCCTCACATTTCTAACTCCAGAGTGTGTTTCCAAAAGCACAAGCTACAATTGATTCTTACCATAAAAGCCATGTTTAAGAAGGGAAGAATTGCTGTGAAAAATTAAACAAATGTTCAAGAGACTTGAACAACTGCTTTCTAACTTCAAAAGAGGGTGAGAGAGAAAGAAAATCAAAGGACAGATTGAAAGTGCTCCAACTATATTGTTCAGGGCTTGTAAATATGAGTGGTTTTTTGAGGTAGCTCCTCCTGGTGTCACCCAGGGGATGATTCCCTCACTGTGTCTCAGGAGGGTGCTTTCTCCAGCCAGTCCTGCCAGTTACAGGAGAAAATCCTGGCCCAGGCACTGTGTCAGGCAAAATCCTCATGTGTGCCCTCCTGGATGAGCATGAATTTTGATTCCCTTCCAACCCAGGGGTGGGGGTTGTGTTGTCTATAAAGGAATGCCTATATTTCATTCCCTTATAGATGAGCACTCATTTTCTAGTATTCTGGAATCACAGAAAGAAATGCACAGAGACATAGAAGTTGGGTAAAAAAAAACAAAGGCTTTACTCACAAGCAGGCGAGTAAAGGACTGCCAGAAACTGGTCTAGTCAGAGTCCCAGCCCTGCGTTCTTTGTCCATCACCTTTTATACTTTTGGCAGTCATTATCTCATTCCTAGTGGTCTTTGTTAAGTAAATAAAGTGGCAATTCCTGTTTAATGGTTAGACACAGGTGGTTTCTGTCACTGATTACAGTCTTGAACACTTGACAGTTAAGGCACATACATCACAAGTTTGTTCAAGGATTCCCACTTTGTTCTTCAGAGCTAGGATGTTATCTATAGTGGAGCTACAGATCAAAGGAGCTATATAACCTTCACTTTAAACAACAAAAGCAACGGATACACTACCTATTTTGCTTCCGCAACTACTTTAATAGCTAATCTGCTAATCTTACTTTAAAACTTTTCCCTATCATTCCTCCCTTTGTCTACTTTGGGATAAATCTTCTATCCATAATGTGTTTTATCTAACTTATCTGTATTGCTATAATACTGTAATACTAGCATTCGATAGTGTTCAGCAGCAGCAATACACTGCTGTATAAATCTTGAGATCTATTGAATAACATAAGGACCAAGCATTAATACTAATATTATAACAAGAAGGGGACTCAGAAGAGGTCCTATCCAAGTATTTTTAACCTGCCCAAGTAAAATTAATCCCATAAGATGGCTCTCATACCAAATTTCTCATTAAGAGCCTTGATCCACTCTTTCAGTTTGTCTAGTAATTCTTGTACTACACCAGATTCATTAGCATAATAACAACACTTTTACCAAGGAATAAGCAAGTCCCTCTTTTCTGGGCTGTTAGCAAATCAAGAGCATGCCTATTCTGTAGCACCACATTGACTAAAGACTCTAACTGGGTTTTTAAAGCCTAAAGTGTATCTCAAATTTCCTCAAAATCTTTTTTTAATTTCTTGTCCTAATGAAATATATTACTCCTTGTAGCCAAATGGGATTCCATGGGGCTGGCATATACATAGATATAGGATTACATTGACCTTATTTACAATTATTACAATTACCAATGGCCATTGATCCAAACTTGTGTTTTTTCTTTTCAATATAATTTCTCATTAGTATAGTCCCCACAGTCAGAAGTTACCCCAGGCCCCCCATAATGTTCCTTTGGGCAGGCATCAAAGAGCATCATAAAAGGATAGCCCTCTGGTTTTCATTTTACCATTTTAAAATTTACATATTGTTTATCAAACTTTTTATCACTTAAACATCCACAGTTTGAAAACAAAGAAACTCAGAGCAGTAGCAATCTGGCATAGCACAAGAGTCCATGCTGCCTTTTCCGGTGCTCCCATTCTTCAGCCGTGTGTGCATTGACTCACCAGCCTCCAGAGTGGTGAGAGCAGGGATTTGAGTACGTTGTCTTTCTTGGCTTTCAGTGTCAGCTTTATTGTTATCATGTGTAATGAAGTTTTTGTTTTTCTGATGTCCTGAACAATGTATTACTGTGACTTTGCTAGGTTCCCACATTGCCTCTAACAACTGTACAATTTTTTGTCTATTTTTTATTTGCTTCCCTTGTGCTGTGAGAAGACCTCACTCTTGATGAATCATGCCATGGAGCAAATGCATAGTGAGAGTCTGTATACGTATTTACCTTTTTACCCTTTGTCCATCAGAGTGCCTGTATGAGTGCCCAGAGCTCAGCCCATTGTGCCAACCAGAAAAAAGGAAGAGGGCACAGCTAGGATCACCCCATCCTTTGTGGTTAGTGCATATCAAGCATGACAAACCCCATCTTCCAGGAAGCTGCTCCCATCTGTGAACAGATCAAGGTCAGCATCGGACAAGGTTGCCATTTGCAAATCAGGGTGGCTGGAAAAGAGCTCATGGGTGACACTCAAGCAGTCATGATTGGGAGGGGCTGTCTCCATGGGCAAAAGGGTAGCAGGATTTAAAGGTTTTACAGAAATAAACTACAAATGGGGATTCTCACAGAGAAGGGCTTGATACCAAGTAACCCAATTATTTGAGAACCAATGATGCTCCCTTGTGTTCAGCAGTTCTAGGACCACATGTGGAACCTGCACAGTCAGTTCCTGAACTAAAGTCAGCTTGTCTGTTTCTTGAATCAACAGAACTGAAGTTGCTAAGGCACAAAGACAAGGAGGCAATCCTTTTGCTCCTGCATCTAAACTTTTAGACAAATATGCCACCAGTTGATTCCATGGGCCTACTTCTTGGGTCAACATTCCAAGGCACACATGGTTTTTTTGTCAGTCACATATGGAGTAAAAGGCCACTTTACATCTGGTATGCCTAGGGCTGGGGCAGCTGCCTAAGTGTTCTACAGTCCAATGCAGATGATTTTCCTCTTGTCCCTTTAGGGCTTCATGAAGGAGTTTAGAGATTTCTGTAAAACCCAGAATCCAAATTCTACAGAAACCTGCTGCCCCAAGAAACTCTCTCAGCTACTTCTTTGTTTGGGGTTCAGGGATGGCACTAATAACCTTCCATTTCCTAGGCAACACATGTCCTGTGTTATTTGAAATCCTAAATATTTAATATGCTGTACACAAATCTGGGCTTTTTCCCATGATGCCTTATATCCAGTTTTATTGTAAGTGCAGAAACAACTTTTTGGTGCCTTCACAGCACTGTTCTTGGGTTGGGCTGCATAATAGTAAGTCAGCCACATACTGTAGCAGGACACAGCTATATTGTTCCATAGGGAAGGCAAGCAAGTCCTTGGTAGTGCTTCCCCAAAAAGCGTGGGTGAGTTTTAAATCCCTGTGGCAATCTGGTCCAAGTAAACAGTCTTTTTTTCATCACTTGGGTCCTCCCATTCAAACGCAAAGATGGGTTGACTAAGGGGAGTGACCCAAAGACAAAAGAAGGCATCTCTTAAGTCCAAACAAGTAAACCATGCTGCCTCTGGGGGTATTAGACCCAGAAAAGTATAAAGGTTAGGGACCACTAGGTGCAGTGTTACTGTTCCATCATTTACAGCCCATAGATCTTGCACTGGCCTATAGTCCCCATCAGGTTTTTGAATCGGCAGCAAAGGGGTGTTCCAAGGTGACTTACATTCTCTTATAAGTCCAAATTCCTTTAATCTCATGATATGAGGCCTGATTCCATTCAACAATGGGGGACAAATTGTCTTTTAATTCTATAACTATGGGTGAATGATTCTTAGCTAAGCCTGGGGGTGGTTCCTCTGGCCATACTCCAGGAAACATAGTTTTTAATTCTTGTGGAGCCTGGCAAACATCATCCACATTCTGACATTGCCATTCATCCTCCCTTTTAGTAGTTGCCATCATGATGAGATCTCTTCCAGGGTCTAAATGGAGAAACACATTTCCTCATTGGGTGAAAGTTATTGTAGCTCCCAATTTGGATAATAAATCTCTTTCTAGTAAGGGGATAGGACATCTTAGCATATACAAGAATTCATGTTTCACTTTATGTCCTCCAATTTCACATGTCCTTTCATAGCAGGACTGGAGCTTTTCTGAAATTCCAGTGGCACCAATCACTTGGATGCACTTTCTGCTCAGAGGGGGGACTGGAGCAGTTACTACTGAATGTTCTGAGCCACTATCCACCATAAAGGACATATTTTGGCCCCCTATTTTTACATCAACCATGGGCTCATGGGGCCTAGCTGCATTAAACCTGGTCTGTGTCAGTCACTGTCTTTCATCACAGACAATGTGCCAGTATCCTTCCTTTCCTTCAGGTCCTGCTTTTTCTTTTCCTTGAGCCTTGGGCACTTGTTCTTATAATGTCCTTTCTCTTTACAATACACACACTGGTCAAGCACTAAGTCTTCACACCTAAAGCCTTTTTTTTTTCTTTCCCTCTGGTTTCATTCCCTGTCTTTCTTTTTCTTTCTCTTCCTTGGCTCCCATAGCTACTGCTGTGTATCTGGCACTCCTCTTATCTCACTTGTCTTCCCTCCTTGCTCACTCACTCTCTCTCACTGACTCTGTTTACATACACTTTCCTAGCTAATTGCAACAATTGCATTATATTCATGCCTTCCCAAGTCTCTTGCTTCTGAATCTTCCTTCTAAAGTCTGGAGCTGAGTTAATGTCTGACTGAGTTACAAGGGTCATATTGATTAACTGATGGTTATTTGGAACAGCAGTGTCAAATGGTGTGTATATTCTGTAGACCTCGCAAAGTCGCTTGTAAAATTTCCCAGGGCTCTTGCTTGTACCCTTTCAGAAGGGCCATTTGATAATTTCTTAAGCTCTCCAGGCCTACTGGGGTATTGGGAGTCCAATCAGGCCACATATTTACTGGAAACTGCTATTCATATCAAGTGTCTGGATTCTGCATAGCACCCAGCATTCTAGTGGCATTAACTTTTTAATTTTTCCTAAAATTCTCTGTATTTTTTAGAGGTTAAAAAAGTTCTACAAAGTTTTTTACAGTTCTTCTAATTAGGACAATGGGTAGCAGAAATGAAATCAAATAATTGAAGAATTTAGGAGGGATCTTGGCAGAAAAGAAATAATTTTTTTCTCTGGACCAAGCCTCTTTTTATCCTTTTTAAAGTCAAATCTCAAATATTGCACCTTGGTCTGACATATTTGTGCCTTTTTCCAACAGTTTTTTTTTAACTCACTATAAAGGAGGAGGTCATATTGTAACCTGTTGGCTCTTAAACTCTTTGAAGATGACCGATGTACACATATTAGAAACATACTTAGAATTTAACCCTTTGATGACAACCAATGTAAACATATTTAAACTTTTTATAACAAAATTGAAACCAACAAAAAAGCATACATATTTTTTGATAAATCACTTTTGTACATCTTTTGACATACCTAAACCTTCTGGTCTTGTATATCTCTTTTATCTTTCTAACAAGAGAAACATACAAAATTTCTTACATCAAAATTGCATCTCTTTTACTTGTAGCTTTTTAATATTTTTTATCTCACTTACTATAGACCTTTTGTCACAAACTTGTCTTTAGCTGTTAAAATTTTAAAGTGTCGGCCCTACCAAGGTCCCAAGTCATGCAGAAGATGCCGAATCACCCTGCCGCAGACAGGCAGGTCTGGGCACATCCTACTGAGGTCCCAAGTCATGAGGAACACGGCAAATCAGCCTGCGCCCTGGCAGCAATCCACTGGACCTACCCACTGTTCCTCTGTAGAGCCACCTGGTTCCACACTACAAAGATGCAGAGGACACCAGACCACCAGACCACAGTACTGAGTCCCGCTGCTCCCAGCCCAGATGTAGGGGCTTCTGAGCTGCTGTCCCACTGCTCCTGGTCCATAGGAAGGGGCTTCCCAGCCACCATCCCCCTCCCTGCTTCCAGCCCATAGAAAAGGGCTTTTGGGACACCATGCCTACCGCTGCTCCTGGCCCCTGTCCCACCACACCCAGCTCAGAGGAGGTAATCAGTGCAGGTGCTAACAGTCCCCCGCCCCAGTTGAAATGAGAAAACACATAAATAAGTCTCAAAAACCAGTTTTCCAGATCACCTACAGCAACACCAAAGGGAAATGAGATGGAACAATCTGATACTCAACCACCTGGACCCACTGAACTGGCAACAAAAGGGGATCTGGAAAAAATGAAATCAGAAATACTTTCTCAGATAACAGCAGAGATTATGCCCCTAGTGCAAGACATGATTAATAAATCTAGAGAGAAGCTGAGGAACATGATGGAATCTCAACATAGGAAACAAATGTAATCCATGAAACAGATGCAAATAGATTTCCAGGACATGAAAAACTCCATTGAAAATCTACACAGCAGAATGAGCCAATGTGAGGACAGAATTTCAGATATAGAAGATAAGACTGCAATTAGTGACCAGGAAAAGAAAAATTGCTTCAAAATTATAAGGGAACACAAGAAATCAATCCAGCAGCTGCTAGATGATGCAAAGAAGAATAACAGAAGACTGATTGGGCTCAATGAAGAAACAGGAGAGAGTGGAGATGACATAAAAAATCTCTTCACAGAAATAATGGCAGAAAACTTCCCAAGCAGGGGAAAAGAGCTTGACATACAGATAAGTGAGGCATATAGGACTCCAAATAGCCTTGATCAAAAAAAATCTACACATAGGCATATAATTGTTAAGATTCCAGAAACCCAACAGAAGAACAAAGTTCTCCAAGCAGTCAGAGAAAAGAAACAAATCACATACAAAGGAAAGCCCATCAGAATCACAGCAGACTTCTCAACACAAACCATCAAGGCAAGAAGAGCTTGGAGTGACATATTCCAAGCCCTAAAAGAAAACAGCCTCCAACCCAGATTGATGTACCCTGCAAAACTATCTTTCAAAATGGATGGAGAAATAAGATACTTTCATGACAAACAGCACCTTAGGAACTTCATGAATACCAAACCAGCACTCCAAAGAATTTTACACAATATCCTAGGAACAGACACTGAGGATCACAACCCCAGGAAGCAAAGCAGAATGAACCCATCTGGCATGACAAGAAATTAAATGTAAAGGAGGAGAACCCCCAAAAAAGAAAAAGTCGTGGCTATGACAAGTCAATACATTTCAGTTATAACCATCAACGTTAATGGTCTCAATTCACTAATCAAAAGAAACAGACTGGCAGAATGGGTCAAGAAGCAAAAGCCAACAATATGCTGCATACAAGAAACATACTTCATTCAAAAGGAAACTCATAGACTGAAAGTTAAAGGGTGGAAAACAATACTGCATGCAACAGGAAACCGAAAAAAAGCAAGAGTAGCTCTTCTCTTTGCAGATCAAGTAGATTTCAAACCAACACTGATTAAGAGAGATGAAGAAGGACACTACATCCTTATAAAGGGAAGAATCCAAGAGGAAGAGATGACAATCATAAATATCTATGCACCAAACACTAGTGTGCCCAATGATATAAAACAAATACTAACGGACATGAAAAGTCATATATGCACTAATACAATTTTAGTGGGGGACCTCAACACCCCACTGTCACAAATAGATAGATCAACTAGACTAAAAATAAGTAATGAAATACTAGAACTCAATCGAACTCTTGAACAAATGAACTTAACAGATGTTTACAGAGTCTTCCACCCCACAAAATCAGAATACACATTCTTCTCAGCTGCACATGGGTCATTCTCAAAAATAAACCACATACTCACACATAGAACATCTTTAAGTAAGTGCAAAGGAATTGAAGTTATCCCCTGTATATTATCAGACCATAGTGCGATGAAATTGGAGATCCATAGCAAAAGAAACTCAAAATATTTCATAAACATGTGGAAATTGAACAACACACTTCTGAATAACCAATGGGTCACAGAGGAAACTAAAGAAGAAATCAGACAGTTCCTTCAATTAAATGACAATGACAATACAACATATCAGAATCTATGGGACACAATGAAAGCAGTCTTACGAGAAAAATTCATAGCAGTGAATACGCATATTAGGAAAACAGAATGAGCCTAATTAAATGACCTGATGCTGAACCTCAAGCTTCTAGAAAAAGAAGAGCAGGACAACCCCAGAGCTCATACAAGGGAGGAAAGTATAAAGATCAGAGAAGAAATCAATGCAATGGAGACTAAGAGAACGATACAAAAAATCAATGAAGCCAAGAGTTAGTTCTTTGAAAGAATCAACAAAATTGACAAACCTTTAGCCAACCTTGTCAGAAAAAGGAAAGAAAAGGCCCAAATCCATGCAATTAGGAATGAAAAGGGTGAAATTAAAACAGACCCAGCAGAAATCCAGATGATCATCAATACCTACTTCCAGAACCTATATGCCAATAAGATGGACAACACAGAAGAAATGGACAGATATCTAGATACATATGAATTACCAAAGTTGAACGAAGAAGACCTAAAAGTTCTGAACAACCCAATATCAACCAATGAAATTGAAAATGTAATTGAAAACTTATCAACTAAGAAAAGCCCAGGCCCTGATGGCTTCACTGCTGAATTCTACAAGACATTTAGAGAGGAACTGCTGTCACTACTGTTTAAACTCTTCAATGAAATTGAAAAGGAAGCAATACTCCCAAATTCGTTCCTGGAAGCAAGCATCACCTTGATCCCCAAAGCAGAGAAAGACCCAACTGAAAAAGAGAACTATAGGCCAATCTCACTAATGAACATAGATGCAAAAATCCTTAATAAGATAATGGCAAACAGAATGCAGAAGATCATCAAGGAGATCATACACCCTGATCAAGTGGGATTCATCCCAGGGATGCAGGGGTGGCTCAATATAAGAAAATCAATCAATGTAATACACTCTATCAATAGTGCCAAGGACAAAAACCATATGGTTAACTCCATAGATGCAGAAAAAGCATTTGACAAAATCCAACATGCATTTATGACAAAAATCCTACAAAAAAATGGAATAGATGGTCTCTACCTCAAACTGATAGAAGCCATCTATGAAAAATCAACAGCCAATATCATGTTAAATGGTCAAAAACTGAAATCTTTCACACTCAAATCAGGAACAAGACAAGGATGTCCACTATCACCACTCTTGTTCAATATAGTTCTGGAAACATTAGCCACACCAATTAGACAAGAAAAAGAAATAAAAGGAATAAAGATAGGTAATGAAGAAGTCAAATTGTCATTATTTGCAGATGACATGATACTCTATATAGAAGACCCCAAGAACTCCAACAAAAGTCTTCTAGATTTAATAACCAAATTCAGTCAAGTAGCTGGTTACAAGGTCAACACACAAAAATCAATAGCTTTCCTCTACACGAATGACAGACTCACTGAGAGAGAAATAGGGCAAATAATTCCTTTCACAATAGCATCCAAAAATCTGAAAATACTTAGGAATCATCCTAATGAAAGAAATCAAAGACCTCTTCTCTGAAAACTATGGCACTCTGAAAAGAGAGATTGAAGATGATATCAGAAAATGGACAGACATCCCCTGCTCCTGGGTAGGAAAGATTAATATAGTGAAAATGGCCATACTTCCAAAACTGCTATATAGATTTAATGCAATTCCAATTGAGATCCCAGCAGCATACTTCATAGACCTTCAGAAAACAATCCAAAAATTCATTTGGAGCAAGAAGAGACCCAGAATAGCATAAGCAATTCTAGGTAACAGAGACATGGCAGGGGGTATCACAATCTCCAACCTGCAACTCTACTACAAAGCTACTGTGATAAAAACAACATGGTACTGGGAAAGAAACAGACCTGAGGACCAGTGGAACAGATTAGAAGATGCAGAAACAACACCAGACACACTCAGCCATCTCATCTTTGATAAAGGAGCCAAACACCCTCACTGGAGGAAAGATAGCCTCTTTAATAAATGGTGCTGGAAAAACTGGGCTTCAACTTGCCAAAGATTAAAACTAGGCCTATGTCTCTCACCATGCACTAAACTAAAATCAAAATAGACTAAAGATCTAAATATTAAAATAGAAACTCTGAACCAGTTGGAACAGAGGTTAGGTAGAACCCTTGAAGACATTGGTGTAGGAAAAGATTTTATGAACAAAACCTCAGTTGGCCATGAACTAGCACAAACAATCAACAAGTGGGATCTCTTCTTATTAAAAGGTTTCTGCACAGCATGAGAAACCACAGCAGTGTGAAGAGACAACCCACAATGTGGGAAAAAATCTTCACCTGCTCTTCCTCAGACAAAGGTCTACTATCTCCAATCTATAAAGAACTTAAAAAAATCAGACCTCCCAAATTTAAAGACCCAATCCAAAAATGAGCATCTGAAATGAACAGACATTTCCCAGACAAAGAAGTAGAAATAGCAAATAAATACATGAAAAAATGTTCAACATCACTGGTCATTCGAGAGATGCAAATGAAAACAATGCTGAGATTCCACCTCCCTCCAGAAAGAATGGCTGCTACCATGAAATCAACCAATAACAAATGCTGGCAGGGCTGTGGGGAAAGAGGAACCCTGCTCCACTGCTGGTGGGAGTGTAGACTGGTGCAAGCACTGTGGAAATCAGTATGGAGATACCTCAAAGAACTAGGCCTGCAAGTCCCATTTGACCCTGCTATTCCAGTGCTGGGGATCTTCCCTAAAGAATTAAAAGAATCATACCACAGTGATATATGTGCACCCATGTTCATAGCAACACAGTTTGTGGTAGCTAAAACTTGGAAACAGCCCAAATGCCCATCAACTGGAGACTGGATCAAGAAAATGTGGGGGTTTTTTATAAAATGGAGTACTACTCAGCCATAAAAAATGAGAAATTAGAAACATTTATAGCTAAGTGGATGCACATTGAGGTGATACTCTTAAGTGAAATCAATAGGACACACATGTGTAAATACTGAATAGTTTCTCTGGTGTGAGAAACTGAAAGTGTAAATAAGGACTCAATGTATAATAGGTAAGGTGAAATAGGAAGAAAAGGGGCAAAGGGGAAGGAAGTGGGAGGGCTAGGGGAAAGGAAAGAAGGGAATGGGATTAATATGAGAAAATGGAAAAATAGAAACAAAATCTTTGTAAATAGGGAGGACTGGAGGAGTTGAAGGGAGGGGTGGGCAAGGGTGAAAAATAAGAACCAAGAGAGACTATGTAAAGGTGCAAATTTCCAATGATGAATGTCATTATATGTATACCTAAAATGTACCAATGATTAGAATGAATAATTGATAATGTAAAATAGGAAGAAAAGGTCCAAAGGGGTAGGGGTAGTGGGAGGGGCAGGGGAAAGGAAAGAAGAGAAAGGAAAAATGCTGAGAAATGGAAATAAAGTCTTTGTAAATAGGGAAGGGTGGAGGGTGTGAAGGGAGGGCTAGGAATGGGGAAAAAATAAGAACCAAGATGCATTATGTAAAGGTACAATTCCCAATGAGAAATGTAATTGTTTTGTATACTTACAATGTACCAAGAAAAGAATTTTAAAAAAATTTTAAAGTGTCCCTTTTTTCCCTCAGATTGTTACACTTTAGCTCCCTGCCTCCATCCCAGGCTTCTAGGGCTGTAGAATTTAGTCCAATACTTTTTCTCTACATCCTGCCAGATCTGAATTCTAATTGTTTGTTTTGTTAAACAAATTTCTATCTATGTTCATACATTTTTCTTCTATTATCTTTATCCAGTTTTAGGATTACCATAATGTTGAGTTCCTAAAATGAGGGGAGAAGTGTTCCTTCTTTTTTCTGCTTTAATTGTTTGATATAATTTATCAGTTAAAATGTTTATAAGCCTGCTGTTGTCATAGAGGTAGGTTTTTAAGCTAGGAATATACTTTCTTTAATAGGTGCTATTCAAATTTTATATTTCCTCTAGAGTTAGTTTCATTAATTTGTCTTCCAAGGTACTTCTTTGAAGTTGTCAAATTTATTTCAAAAAAGATTTTTGTAATATGCTTCCTATATCCTTTTAAATTCTGTAAAATCTGTGGTAATCTCTCCTAGATCTTAATATTGTAATTTAAAAAATGTATAACTGATATTGTGTAACAGAAAGAAAAGATCTAAAAGACCAGGGTAATTGGGAGGGGAAGGGGAAGGGAAAAAAGGGAAAGGAAAAAATATGAGAAGAGGAAAAAATGGAAACAAGGTCTTTGCAAACAGGGAAGGGTGGAGGGGGTGAAGGGAGGGCAAGGGAAGGGGAAAAAAAATAAGAACCAAGAGACTCATGTAATGGTACAAGATCCCAATGGTGAATGTAACTGTATTTTATACCTAAAAGTACCAATAAAGTTAATGGGGGGGGGATTGTTACACTTTAAATTTGGTTGGCTAGCAATAGAACGGTAGTGACCTTGAGTTTTTTTTTTAATCAACAAAGTAAGGAAAAGAGCAAGTTAACCCTATAATTACAATTGAAGAATTTGTAATGTACAAGAAATATTTTAAGCACACCAATTAAACATCAAGTCAAACTGAAACACAGATGCATTTATCAATTAGCTAAAATTTGTAACTTGATTTCTCTTGTAAAATTTCTTACTTTCTCTGGCTTTGTTTTATGCCCTTAAGTGCTTTCTTAGCTGTTTTTAATCCATTACTTATTTTCTTTTTTCAATTCTTTTTTTCAATTTGAGTGTAAGCCCTATGCAATCCTTTTTGAGTCTGACCACAGCATGCACCCTCTGGTGCACTAAAGTCAAGGAGTTCTCATGCTTTTGTCCCCACCTCCTCTGCATCTGTGAATTTAGCAACACAAAAGGAGGGGGAAACTCTAAATTCTCTCAGTCTGGATCTGAAAGAATGGGTTTCTTTCCAGCATGGTCCTCTTTCTGATGGAAGACCAGGATATTGTTTTTGCTTCCAGGGTGCACATATGAATCCAAGGAGGCATTCTCTGACACAAATTGAGACATAAATCAGTACAGGGAAATTGACCTGGATGTTCCCATCCAGGGGCAGTGACTGTTAGCCAGGTGGACCAAATGAGACCCTCATCTAGGGACCTCTCAGTTGGGCCAGCTGGGCAAAGTGTGGGCCATTCTACGTTTTGGAGGTTTCATCTTAATACCATAATTTCCAGTAAAACCTTTCTTAAAATTCTTAAGCATGCGTTTCAAAATAGTAGGATGAGATGTTTCTGTCCCCACAATCAGCTGATCAGAGTGTTGGTGTGTGTATGGGTACCCTTGTATGGAGATGCAAGACAAACAAAGGTGGGGGATCACTCACTCACCTGCCTGGCTGTGGGCCTCTCGGCCACTTTAAGGTCCATTCAAGCTAAGGTGGGCTGTCACACAAGCTCACCATTGTGCCTTTGTTAAACACAACCACAGAATCTCGGGACAGACCTCACACAAATTCTGGGACTCAAGGAGGACTCTTTAAGCTCAAGCACTTCCTCCCTTTGTTTTGTTCTGCAGCTTATTCCACACACTCCTATCCAGAACTCTTTCATTCACACATTTATTCAGAAGTTATCACATTCCCTCCTGGTGTCCCCCTAACCATAACCAAAGCAAATGAAAGAAGCTACTGTAAGACCAAGAGCCTTACCAAATGCTCCGAGGAGCTGACTACAGTGAAGAACACCCGGGAAGGAACACACCGAACAAGTTGGAAAATAAAACAGACCTTTATTAGCCTGACCAGACCGCATTCCCAAAGCAAAGTAGCTAAGAGAGGCAACTGGCTCAGAGTCCGAGGCTGTTTTATAGGGGGTTGAGGGGGAGGTTAACATGTAGATTTATGGGAAAAAAAGGAACAAAGGTTAGTGGTCGACTGTCACGTACTGATGGTCAGCAGACACATTGATGGGTTGTTCTACAGGTAGTGGGCCTGGGAACATTTGTTCTCTGGACAAACAAGGGGTTGAGCAATTTTACTTAGGAACTCTGTTTCGTTACAGACTCTATTATCCCAGAACTAACAAGCACATTTTAACCATTAATTTACAAGTACAATAGAGGCTAGGGGAATAATTGATTTTGGAATCATGCAGTCCCACACTACCTCCCCAAATGGCAAAGCACAAGGGGAGATCAGGCCCATGCACTATGTTTGCCCAAAGTTCACAAAGTGAACCAAAACAAATGGGAGGAGCTATCTTCCCAAATGGCAAAGCACAAGGGGTTATCAGGCCCCTGCGCTGTATTTGCCCAAAGTTACAGAATACAAATTCACAAAGTGAAACCAAAGTAGAACCAAAAGTTAACAACTAGGGGGTTTCCTGGGGTTTCTCACCAAGCAAAGGAAAGAGACAGACTAGACACCAACAGCAGCAGCCCTCCTTCTCTTGTCTTCTGTCTTGGGTTTTGGCGATCTGCTACTGGTGAGCAGGTCTCTGTGTCCTGTTGGGGATCCTAGAAAATTAGTCCCAGGGGTGCACCATTCCCCTCAAGGAGGCAAAGATCTGCTCCCTCTGATGGAGTTCGGGCCAATGCCCAAAAGGGCCACTTCTTTCCCAATTTCCAGTCAGGGAACCAAATGTTCTGGAATAGCAGAAAGAAATGCACAGAGGCATAGAAGTTGGGTAAAGAAAACCAAAGGCTTTACTTGTAAGCAGGCAGGACTGCCAGAAACTGGTCTGATAAGAGTCTGAGCCCTGTGTTCTTTGTCCATCACCTTTTATACTTTTGTCAGTCATTATCTCATTCCTAGTGGTCTTTGTTAAGTAAATAAAGTGGCAATTCCTGTTTAATGGTTAGACACAGGTAGTTTCCATCACTGGTTACAGTCCTGAACACTTGACAGTTAAGGCACATACATCACATTTGTTCAAGGATTCCCACTTTGGTCTTCAGGGCTAGAATGTTATCTATAGTGGAGCTACAGATCAAAGGAGTTATATAACCTTCACTTTAAACAACAAAAGCAAAGGGCTAAGGCAAGCTTTTAAAGGGATACACTACCTATTTTGCTTCCACAACTACTTTAATAGCTAATCTACTAAATTTACTTTAAAACTTTTCCCTATCACTAGGGGTTCAGGAGCCTCCAGTTGGAAAAGGGACAAAAAAGATTATCAGGATTGGGGAGAGAAAGAAGCATGTTACCATTTCCTGACAGTGATAACAATCATCCATAACAGAGGCGAACTGCCAAACCTAGTCTCAGACACACCCAAGAGCAAAGCAATTCGAAATTCAAAAGGCCATTCCAAAAGGCTGTCTGAAATAAGACAACCACCTTGTAAGTGCCAAACAAATCAAGAAAGGAATGTAAGTTGGGGCTGGGGATTTAGCTCAGTGGTGCTGCCACCTGCCTTGAAAGCACAAGATTGAGTTCAATCCCTGGTACCAAAAAAAAAGGAATGTAAGTAAATTGAGCAACCAGTGTAGAAGTCTAAATGCAGAATATGTAAGACAGGAATACAAAGCCCTGCCTGCAAAAATGAAAATGTTCCATCAAAGAAACCCAAATATGAAGACATGACAATCTTCTCATGCTCTCAACATAAATCTATCATCATTTTAACAAAAAAGACAAGGGACAAGCAACAGACAAAACATGACAATTCTTTATTACCTAAACAAGTCACAATCCAGAGTCCCAGTGAAATACTTCAGGTGTCATGAAACAAAAGAAAAGTTTCACCTCCTTTCAAAGATCTTGCTGAGGCCTCCAATATGATATAGGAGAAATATAACTCTGAACCTGTTAGATGTCAGTTGTGCCAAGTTCATGGCCCCTGAATTTGAAGAATGAAAATTTAAGATAAAGTGGAGGTTAGAAATAGGAAATGTTTACTGGGAGATAATTCCTGAGAGACAGGCGGAGTCCTGAAAGTGAGCTGCCACCAAGTCCCTTTGTCAGGGGCAATGTATACAGCAAAGTCATAATGTGGGTACAATGTGGGTCAAACTATAATCAACCTATAGGATTACAAGTATGGCCACATAGGCTATATTGACCTATTTGAGAAATAAATCATGTAGCAAGGGCGTGTGGAAAGAACATAGACATTTTTGGGAAAGGATGGATCCAGATGATCTGGTCACTCGCCTGGGCAATTGATGCCTACCTGAACCTACTGGACCAGGTGGTGCTAATTACAGTATAATTGCAAGTTAGTATTTATCCCTCAGGGAGGCATGCAGGCCTGACCATTACATCTTTATCTTGAGGCTTGGCCTTCTTCCTATGCACCTCCAGCCACAATTCTGATGTCTATATTATTGTGCTGAGTTCTTTGATGGCCCAGTCCCTCTCTGACTGTATATTATTTTCTACCTATTCAGAAATAGTGCCCATTTATTTTGAAATGCTCTAGCAAAAGAATTAAGGTCTTTAACTTTTAAAAATGGGCCACTGCTCCAGTATGTAGATGGTCTTCTTATCTGTAGCTCCATAAAGCTGAACTCTGATGGAAATACTGTTAAAACTTTTAATTTTTCAGGGGATGAAGGATACCATGTATTTCCACAAAAGGCTTAGATATCTCAGCAGAGAGTTACATATTTAGGACTTATTTTAACCCCAAGGCAATGAACTCTTACTCCTGAAGGAAAAGAGGCTCTTTTAAAACTAAGCCCACCTCAAAGTAAAAGACAGCTCAGGGCCTTCTTAGAGATGGCTAAATTTTGCAGGATATAGATTACCAGTTTGGGACACATAGCTAAGCCTCTCTATGAGGCCACACAATGGGCTGTAAGCCACCAGAATGGGCTAGAAGGCAAGAAGAGGCTTTTCAAAAACTCAAGGAACTGTTGCTGTCTGCTCCAGCTTTAGGAATTCCTGATTTAGATAAGCCATTACCCTATATACAGCTGAAAGGCAGGGCATGGGTCCAGGGTCCTTACTCAAAGGCTGGGAGACATTCCTCAACCTGTGGCTGACTTTTCTAAATAATTATACTATGTAATGTGCATGGCCTGGATGCCTGTAGGCTGTGGCTGCCACAGCTCTCCTGGTTAATGAAGCCACTAAATTAACTGGAGGGAACCCACTCGAGGTCCAGGCCTCCTATCAGGTTCAAAGTGTTCTTGAATTTAAAGGACACCAGTGGCTAACTTGAAGATGTCTAAATATCAAAATATCAAAATATCTAAATATCAAACTCTCCTGTTAGAATCTCCAGAGATTACTCTCAAGGTGTGTGAGATTTTAAATCCAACCACCTTGTTTTCGAAACAGTGTTGTGTGTACATTCCTGATAACTTTGCAGATGTGTCATCTGCATTACAGGATCTATATTCACAAATTAATGCAATGTCAGGCTCTGCCACAAGCATCAAAAACTAGCCAATATTCTAGTTTTCTGGAACAGCCTGGTGGAAAAAATTCTCATTTTATAACCAACACTACAAAAAGGAACTTTTAAAAGATTTTAGATTTTTGGTTTAAATAATCTCCCCAAACTTCCTCCAGCTGAGCATATAGCCAGCACCCTTTCTCTCTTCAATCCAAAAGAAGTGACAGAATATGCAGATGCCAGCCCCAGGAGGCCAGGAGCCTGCCCCCCCCCCCCGCAAAAAAATCCCAGATGAACTAAAGATGGCTGGAAGGAATGAAATCAAGTGTAAAGATCTCCATTCTCTTTGTTCCCCCCCTCAGCTCTGTTCCTTACTATAAAAGACCCTTACCTACCTGTGTGCAGTGAGTTGCAGATTTGTGGAAAATGGGCCCCTGCACCTCCTCGGAGCCAGTTTTGAATAAATCCCTTTTCCTTTTTACTCATATATATGGCCTCCTTTGATTTTGTCAGCAGCAAGCAGACAAACCTGAGCTTATGAGCCTAAGCGGCTTGTAATAATTTCTCTTACTATGATGCTATGTGTTATAATTATTTTATGTTACATAATCTACTGGTTTCTTTCATCTTTCTTTCTTTCTTTCTTTCTTTCTTTCTTTCTTTCTTTCTTTCTTTCTTTCTTTCTTCCTTCCTTCCTTCCTTCCTTTCTTTCTTTTTGGTACCAGGGATCAAACTCGGGACCTTCCACTTGGGAGATCATAATCTACTGTTTTTGTGAGTGAGTGTCTCATATGCCCCCACCTTCTTTCAGACTATCAAAGAGTAACGGTTTTACAAACAGCAAAACCTGAAAAATCTATGTCTCCTTTACATCAGTCAGGATGAGCCTTTCTGTTCTTCACAAAGCAGGGTCAATGCTTCTCAACATGAGGAAGTTATGTGAAGTTGGACTATCAGGCCTTCTGAACCCCCTTAAAAATAAGGGATCAAAGTCTGGGGAGGAGGGGATGACTTAAGATAGAAGAAATAAAAGATAGATAGAAAAGAGACAAGGAAATCATAGCTAAATATTAAGCTCTGCAATTTTCAGGACTTTCCTGAAGTCACCTAAGACAGTCCCTTGACAATAGTCCTTGGCCTGATTTACACACCTTCCTTACATCATCCTTCACTAGAAAACCATAAATTGGCTCAATTAAGAGGATAAACAGAAAACTGAATGATGTTTAAGTCACCTATTTTTTAAAAATGCCATGGCTGTTAGTGGGCTGGTACTCTTTTGAGGGAGGGAGGATAAGTGAGCACTTTTTTCCCTAGCTTCTTACCCCTCAAGAAAAGTATAAATGTATTGAGTTCCAACTATAATGTGTCTCATTTCTCTGAGGGCTCACACTCCCCATGAGTTTGTGCTGAACTCTGTCTTTGCCTAGTGAACCCTACTTGTGCCTCTTTCTGGTTTTGTGGCAAATCTGGGAGTTGAAATGATCTTACAGAGACCAGGAGAGTTGGGTAAAATAAGAAAGAAGTTTATTGCCAGGCAATGTCCAGTCCCAGGAAACGAGTCCTTATAGACTGCCCTGGAGTTACATTGGTGGCTTACATTTATACAATTCTGGTCATGTGGTTTACAGAAAGTTTAGGGTCTATGTGTACTTTTGCTCATGAGGCATGGTTACTGTTATCCTGGTACAGACGTCTGGCCTCACTTGGTTGGGGGTTACAGTTAGGCAATGTTACAGGCAGTTGCTTATCTCATGCCCACAAACCTGTGGTTAATGGCGAAGCATCTGATATTGCTGTTCTGAGAAGTGAAACAATATTCTGAGAAGAGAAACAAGCAAGTGAAGCAAGTTACAGAAGCAGAACAAGGCAGGGAGTTATTCTATATTATTTTATACTCTCCGTAACACTGGCACACCCTGAAAATTCTTTTTCTGTGATGGGAGTCAGCAAACTTGCTACTGTCGGGTGGGTTAAATTTGGGAAACTCTCAGACCCAGCCCAGTGACAATTAGAAAAAAAATTCTTTTAGAGACTATAAATTTCAAGCTTTTTCTGCCACCTAGTGGTGGTTGGTTGCAAGTAAAACAATGTTCTAAAGTCAAGAACACCATTTCTCTGATGACCAGAGATGTAGAGAAATGCAAATTAAAACATCACTGAGACTCCACCTTAATCCAGAAAGAATGGCTATCATCAAGAAATCAAATAATAGTGCCGGGGATTTAGCTCAGTGGTTTCACCACCTGCTGTGCAAGCCCAAGGACCCGAGTTTGATCCCCAGTACCAAAAAAACAAAAAAGAAGGAAAGAAATCAAATAACAAATGCTGGCACGGCTTTGGGGATAAGGAACTCTTCTACATTGTTGGTGGGAAGGTAAACTAGTACAACCACACGGAAATAAGTATGGAGAGTCCTCAAAAAGCTAAAAATGAATATTCCATTCATGCCAGCTATTCCTCTTCTAGGTATCTTCCCAAAAGAATTAAAGACATCATACAATAGTGATGTATGCATGCCCATGTTTATACCAGGACAATTCATAATAACTAAATCATAGAAACATTCTATATGTACATCAACAGATGAATGTGATATTTGCAAACAATGGAGTAATACTCTGCCATAAAGGATAAACTTGAGTCCTTTGTAGGAAAATGAATGTACCTTGAGACCACAATATTAAGTGAAATAAATCAGATAAACAAGCTTAAATATCACGTAGTTTATCTTAGATTAGAAACTCAGAATACAAATGAAGAGCAAAATAAAAGAGATAATAATAAATAGGGAGATAGATCTTTTGCAAATGGCAAGAGGACAAAGAGAAGGAGGGAGAGAGAGGGAGAAGGGGAGGGGGATGAAAAAATAATTAAGAGAAGTATAATCATTATGCACTACAAATGTGTACTAATAAAAAGTTTTTTAAAATTAAAAATTATTAGTGGGAAACTAGTGAAGTCTGCATAAATCTGCAGCCTAGTCAACAGTTACAAGAAAGAAAGGGAATAACACCAACATCAATGTGCACACCACACAGCTTAAGAAATCAAATGTTACAAATAAAAGAGTTGAAAGTCTTTATAAGATCCACTATCTTGAATATGTTTATCACCCCAACACATTTCCTTTTTTTTCTCAACACATTTCTTAATAATTTTTCTACATATGTATATCTCTAACAATACTGGCATTGTTTTGCATATTTTTAAACGTTTAATGTCAATTACATCATATGCCTTATGAAATCTTTTGTAAGTTACTTTTTAAACTGACATTTTGTTTATGAGATTCATCCACATTGACCAGAATAGTTATTTTCATTGCCATCTAGGATTTTATTTAACAAATATGCCATAATTTATTTGTCACATCCTTTTTATGTACATTTAAATAGCTGCCTTTTTTATTCATACAAAAACTGCTTCTCTATATTCTACAATGTCTCCATGTATAACTGTTGAATGTCTCAGGAGCAATTTAATTACTTTCTCATAATGTTTACACCTCTCCAGTGTTTTTTGTCATTGCTAAATTATGTGTTAAAATGGCTTTCATTATCCTCATCCATACTTGATGTTGCCAGCTTTCTGAATTTGTGCATTTCTGATGGGGAAGCAATGATGTCTTTTGTGGCTATATGTCCTTAGTGGACTTTTGTATGGAATCTATGAATTCACTTGAGGAAAACTCTTGTTATTGAAATTTTCTATGCACAAAAATGTTTATTAGGTCTTAAATAAAGTTTTATAATTTTCTCTACAAATATCTTGCTTCTTTTTTTGTTGGAGTCACTTATTAGGTATTTTATATTTTTATACTATTATGAATGAATTGTTTCAAAATAACACTTGCTGATTTTTGATACCATAATGGACTATATTAATGCAAGTGATTTTTATATTGATTTTTGTGTCCAGTAACATTGTTAAATTCTTCTATTAACTCCTAGTTCTTTATTTGTAGATTCTTTTTGATTTCTATGAAGACAATCATATTTTCTATCAGTTGTGAGCCTTTTTTTTCTTTTCAATTCAAAGCTGGTTTAAAATACTTGAAAGATAGGTACTGGGATATGGTGGCTAGATTAAATACAGAATATTTTAATGTTCTACAAGATTGTAAAACTGCAGTGTTGGAGTTATCTCTTTTACCAGACAGAAATCTTGTGCATTTATAACATACAAAAATCTATAAGTTAGTATGCAAGTTCAAAAAGTGTAAATGCTGATCGACAGTAATCAAGCAAAAAGCACAATTTCATAAGAGAACTAAATAGTCTTTAAGTGCATCTGATAGATAATGCTCTGTTATGATACCAAGGGACTCAAAGTTAACCTTCACCTTATGTCTAGGTTTTGGAGAATTTTTCTTAACAAATCATCGGACTGCTGGATGCCTGCAATGTGCTGATCACCCTGATAGGGCCTAAGAAGTATAAAATTTGGCCCTTGAGACATCCAGCTGAACAACCAATCCAGGTTAACAATGTACTACAGAAACTGTGATAAAAAGTTTCCACAGAGAATAAGGGAGACTCTAAGAAAAAGAAAGTAGCTCAGTCTACTGGTAGAACAGGTAACAGAATTTGAGTAGGGAGACCACTCCCTCTCCACCCACCTGAATTTGGGCAGAATTCCAGGGCCAATTCTTCTTCCATTTTCCTAAGAGAAGCAGAAATAAAAATAACAAGGACCTAGGAAATCTCTAAATCTTCAGGTTGGAGCACATGCATATTAGATCTCAGGGCCTGACTTTAGTAACACCCCCATTCAAATCTCATTGTAGGTTCATACATATGGACTGCATCTCATGCATGAGATTAAATCCAAGTGAATTCTTGGGCAAGTTATTATAGTGCTCCTGAGATGACTCAGCACCTCTCTATAATTTCTGTTGATCTTATCCAGAGATCCAGTGAAAGGCACCCAGGGTGGGGTGCACATCTTTTAAAATCCAAAAGCCTGATTTATCTGTGTGCTTTTTATCTCCCTGTTGTCCTGACACCACTTTTCTGTTTATGCCCCTTTTCATTTCTGTTGGCACAAACCTGCCCTGAGCATACCTTCCTGTGGTCTTCAATAAATATAGTGGCCTTTTCTTTTACCACCAAATGTTCCCTTCCTTGTTATTCTTTATTCACTGTACATAAGAACCTGAAATATATCTATCAGATCCATCCCACAGTATCACTAGGAGGCCAAAGGGGGCCAAGGCATTTCCCTGGGATTGGTACAAGATCATTCCTAGCCTAGAGAACAATTGATCAAAGGCAAGAAGGTGTAAAACACCCACAATTTTACTTGTTATAACCATCAACAATAGCCTCTAAGCACAAACTGTCCTGAATTGTCACTTAAGTGCTTTCTGTAACACTAATATCATTTGGTTAGAGTGGGGAAAATATTGAGCACAGATTTTCTTATACTTTCTTGCAAAATGTAAGAGGTTGTAGGCAGCTCATGAGACTTACAAAAATCAGAAAAAACTGACATCTGGAAACTAGTTTCAGATTCCAGCTCTGTCAATGGCTAGCAGTTTACTTGAATATTCCCAGGCAGAAAGAGAGCAGAATTCAGAACGTCCCTCTCCCTTTGCCACAAAGTGGGTAAGTGCAGGGATGGATGGAAATATCTGACCACAGCGTGAACATGGCCAGGAGAAAGACCACCCTCTGTGGATGAGGGGCTCCAGGTGATTACCATCAGTAGGGAAGGGATCTTTAGCCAGGAAAAGAATAGAATAAGGGGCTCATTAGGTTTCCTGGTTAATTCTGACTAGAAGGAGTTAAAAATCTACTACAGAAATTCCTCTGGGAGCAATTAAAAGGACAAGGGTAGAAAAAGAAGAAAACCCAGATAGAAAACCAGAAAGGCACCAGATAGAAGAAATGACATAAAAATTCACATCCAAGGACTAGAGGGAAAGCTGATAGGCAGAGCAGAGAGGAAGCCAAGTCCATGGAAACCAAGATAGCCACCCCTCCCTACTTTCAATAAAATCCAAAGGAGAGGTCTGCCCATGCCCTACTGAGGTCCCCAGTCCCGCAGAATACACTGAATCAGCCCGATGCACACAGGAAGGTCTGTGCACGCCCTACCGAGGTCCTGAGTTGTGGTGAAGACACCGAATCACCTCGAGGTGGACAGGCAGCCACCTGGTTCCACACTACAAAGATGCAGAGGACACCAGACCACCAGACCAAGGTACTGAGTCCCACTGTTCCCGGCCCAGAGATAGGGGCTTCTGAGCCATCGTCCCACTGCTCCTGGTCCAGAGGAAGGGGCTTCCCAGTCACCATCCCTCCTGCTGCTCCCAGCCCAGAGGAAAGGGCTTTTGGGCCACCTTCTGTCCCACTGCTCCTGGCCCAGAGGAAGAGGCTTAAGGGGCCACCATCCCTCCCACCACTCCTGGCCCAGAGGGAGTGGATTCTGAGCTGCCATCCCATTGCTCCTGGTTCAGAGGAAGGGGTTTCCTGGCCACCATCCCTCTCACTGCTCCCAGCCCACAGGAAAGGGCTTTTGGGACACCATCCCTACTGCTGCTCCAGGCCCCTGCTCCACCTCACCCAGCTCAGAGGAGGTAATCCGTGCAGGTGTTAAGAGCCCCCTACCCCAGTCGAAATGAGAAAACACATAAATAAGTCTCAAAACCAGACTTCCAGATCACCTACAGCAACCCCAAAGGGAAATGAGATGGAACACTCTGATACTCAACCACCTGGACCCACTGAACTGGCAACAAAAGGGGATCTGGAAAAAATGAAATCAGAAATAATTTCTCAGATAACAGGAGAAATTGTGCCCCTAGTGCAAGATATGATTAATAAATTTAGAGAGGAGCTGAGGAACATGATGGAATCCCAACATAAGAAACAAATGGAATACATAAAACAGATGCAAATAGATTTCAAAGAGATGAAAAACTCCATTGAAAGTCTACACAGCAGAATGAGCCAATGTGAGGACAGAATTTCAGATATAGAAGATAAGATTGCAATTAATGACCATGAAAAGAAAAATTGCTTCAAAATTGTAAGGAAACATGAGAAATCAATCCAGCAGCTGCTAGATGATGCAAAGAAGAATAACAGAAGACTGACTGGAGTCAATGAAGAAACAGGAGAGACAGCAGATGACATAAAAAAAAACTCTTCACAGAAATAATGGCAGAAAACTTCCCAAGCAGGGGAAAAGAGCTTGACATACAGATAAGTGAGGCATATAGGACCCCAAATAGCCTTGATCAAAAAAATCTACACATAGGCATATAATTGTTAAGATTCCAGAAACCCAACAGAAGAACAAAGTTCTCCAAGCAGTCAGAGAAAAGAAACAAATCACATACAAAGGAAAGCCCATCAGAATCACAGCAGACTTCTCAACACAAACCATCAAGCAAGAAGAGCTTGGAGTGACATATTCCAAGTCCTAAAAGAAAACAGCCTCCAACCCAGATTGATGTACCCTGCAAAACTATCTTTCAAAATGGATGGAGAAATAAGATACTTTCATGACAAAGAGCACCTTAGGAACTTCGTGAATACCAAACCAGCACTCCAAAGAATTTGACACAAGAGCCTAGGAACAGACATTGAGGATCACAACCCCAGGAAGCAAAGCAGAATGAACTCATCTGGCATGACAAGAAATTAAATGTAAAGGGGAGAACCCAACAAAAAGAAAAAGTCATGGCAATGACAAGTCAATATGTTTCAGTTATAACCATCGTTAATGGTCTCAATTACCAATCAAAAGAAATAGACTGGCAGAATGGGTCAAGAATCAAAATCCAACAATATTATGCATACGAGAAACACACTTGATTCAAAAGGAAACTCATAGACTGAAAGTTAAAGGATGGAAAACAATACTCCATGGGACAGGAACCCGAAAAAAAGCAGGAGTAGCTATCCTCTTGGCAGATCAAATAGATTTCAAACCAACACTGATTAAGAGAGATGAAGAAGGACACTACATCCTTGTAAAGGGAAGAATCCAAGAGGAAGAGATGACAATCATAAATATATATGCACCAAACACTAGTGTGCCCAATGATATAAAACAAATACTAACGGACATGAAAAGTCATATGTCCACTAATACAATTGTAGTGGGGGACCTCAACACCCCACTGTCACAAATAGATAGATCAACTAGACTAAAAATAAGTAATGAAATACTAGAACTCAATCGAACTCTTGAACAAATGAACTTAATAGATGTTTACAGAGTCTTCAACCCCACAAAATCAGAATACACATTCTTCTCAGCTGTACCTGGGTCATTCTCAAAAATAGACCACATACTCACACATAGAACATGTTTAAGTAAGTGCAAAGGAATTGAAGTTATCCCCTGTATATTATCAGACCATAGTGCAATGAAATTGGAGATCCATAGCAAAAGAAACTCAAAATATTTCATAAACATGTGGAAATTGAACAACACACTTCTGAATAACCAATGGGTCACAGAGGAAACTAAAGAAGAAATCAGACAGTTCCTTCAATTAAATGACAATGACAATATGACATATTGGAATCTATGGGACACAATGAAAGCAGTCTTACCAGGGAAATTCATAGCAGTGAATACACATATTGGGAAAACAGAAAAAGCCCAATTAAACAACCTGATGCTGAACCTCAAGCTCCTAGAAAAAGAAGAGCAGGACAGCCCCAAAGCTCATACAAGGGAGGAAAGTATAAAGATCAGAGAAGAAATCAATGCAATGGAGACTAAGAGAACGATACAAAAAATCAATGAAGCCAAGAGTTGGTTCTTCAAAAGAATCAACAAAATTGACAAACCTTTAGTCAACCTTGTCAGAAAAAGGAAAGAAAAGGCCCAAATCCATGCAATTAGGAATGAAAAGGTTGAAATTACAGCAGACCCAGCAGAAATCCAGATGATCATCAATACCTACTTCCAGAACCTATATGCCAATAAGATGGACAACACAGAAGAAATGGACAGATATCTAGATACATATGAATTACCAAAGTTGAACGAAGAAGACCTAAAAATTATGAACAACCCAATGTCAATCAATGAAGTTGAAAATGTAATTAAAAACTTACCAACTAAGAAAAGCCCGGGCCCTGATGGCTTCACTGCTGAATTCTACAAGACATTTAGAGAGGAACTGCTGTCACTACTGTTTAAACTCTTCAATGAAATTGAAAGGGAAGCAATACTCCCAAATTCATTCCTGGAAGCAAGCATCACCTTGATCCCCAAAGCAGAGAAAGACCCAACTGAAAAAGAGAACTATAGGCCAATCTCACTAATGAACATAGATGCAAAAATCCTTAATAAGATACTGGCAAACAGAATACAGAAGATCATCAAGAAGATCATACACCCTGATCAAGTGGGATTCATCCCAGGGATGCAGGGATGGTTCAATATACAAAAATCAATCAATGTAATACACTATATCAATAGAGCCAAGGACAAAAACCATATGATTATCTCCATAGACACAGAAAAAGCATTTGACACAATCCAACATGCATTTATGATAAAAACCCTCCAAAAAATTGGAATAGACAGTCTCTACCTCAAACTGATAGAAGCCATCTATGAAAAATCAACAGCCAATATCATACTAAATGGTCAAAAACTGAAATCCTTCACACTAAAATCAGGAACAAGACAAGGATGTCCACTATCACCACTCTTGTTCAATATAGGTCTTGTTCAATATTAGCCACGCCAATTAGACAAGAGAAAGAAATAAAAGGAATAAAAATAGGTAATGAAGAAGTCAAATTGTCATTATTTGCAGATGACATGATACTCTATATAGAAGACTCCAAGAACTCCAACAAAAATCTTCTAGATTTAATAACCAAATTCAGTCAAGTAGCTGGTTACAAAGTCAACACACAAAAATTAATAGCTTTCCTCTACACGAATGACAGACTCACTGAGAGAGAAATAGGGCAAATAATTCCTTTCACAATAGCATCCAAAAATCTGAAAATACTTAGGAATCATCCTAATGAAAGAAATCAAAGACCTCTTCTCTGAAAACTATGGCACTCTGAAAAGAGAGATTGAAGATGATATCAGAAAATGGACAGACATCCCCTGCTCCTGGGTAGGAAGGATTAATATAGTGAAAATGGCCATACTTCCAAAACTGCTATATAGATTTAATGCAATTCCAATTGAGATCCCAGCAGCATACTTCATAGACCTTCAGAAAACAATCCAAAAATTCATTTGGAGCAAGAAGAGACCCAGAATAGCATAAGCAATTCTAGGTAACAGAGACATGGCAGGGGATATCACAATCCCCAACCTGCAACTATACTACAAAGCTACTGTGATAAAAAAACATCATGGTACTGGCAAAGAAACAGACTTGAGGGCCAGTGGAACAGATTAGAAGATGCAGAAACAACACCAGACACACTCAGCCATCTCATCTTTGATAAAGGAGCCGAACACCCTCAATGGAGGAAAGATAGCCTCTTTAATAAATGGTGCTGGAAAAATTGGGCTTCAACTTGCCAAAGATTAAAGCTGGTATCTCTCACCATGCACTAAACTAAAATGAAAATGGATTAAAGATCTAAATATTAAAATAGAAACTCTGAACCAGTTGGAACAGAGGTTAAGTAGAACTCTCGAAGACACCGGTGTAGGAAAAGATTTTATGAACAAAACCTCAGTTGCCTGTGAACTAGCACAAACAATCAACAAATGGGATCTCTTCTTATTAAAATGCTTCTGTACAGCAAGAGAAACCACCAGCAGTGTGAAAAGACAACCCATAATGTGGGAAAAAATCTTTACCTGCTCTTCCTCAGACAAAGGTCTACTATCTCCAATCTATAAAGAACTTAAAAAGATCAGACCTCCCAAATTTAAAGACCCAATCCAAAAATGGGCATCTGAAATGAACAGACATTTCTCACACAAAGAAGTAGAAATAGCAAATAAATACATGAAAAAATGTTCAACATCATTGGTCATTCGAGAGTTGCAAATGAAAATAATGTTGACATTCCACTTCACTCCAGAAAGAATGGCTGCCATCATGAAATCAACCAATAACAAATGCTGGAGGGGCTGTGGGAAAAGAGGAACCCTGCTCCACAGCTGGTGGGAGTGTAGACTGGTGCAATCACCATGGAAATCAGTATGGAGATACCTCAAACAACTAGGACTGGAAGTCCCATTTGATCCCACTGTTCCCCTGCTGGGGACCTTCCCCAAAGAATTAAAAGAATCATACCACAGTGATATATGTGCACCCATGTTCATAGCAGCACAGTTTGTAATAGCTGAAACTTGGAAACAGCCCAAATGCCCATCAACTGGAGACTGGATCAAGAAAATGTGTTTTTTTTATAAAACGGAGTACTCTTCAGCCATAAAAAATGAGAAATTAAAGACATTTATAGCTAAATGGATGCACATTGAGGTAATACTCTTAAGTGAAATCAATAGGACACACGTGTAAATACTGAATAGTTTCTCTGGTGTGAGAAACTGAAAGTGTAAATAAGGACTGAATGTATAACAGGTAATGTGAAATAGGGAAGAAGGGGACAAAGGGGAAGGAAGTGGGAGGGCTAGGGGAAAGGATAGAAGGGAATAAGATTAATATGAAAAAATGGAAAAATAGGAACAAAATCTTTGTAAATAGGGAGGACTGTAGGGGTTGAAGGGAAGGCTGGGCAAGGGTGAAAAATAAGAACCAAGAGAGACTATGTAAAGGTGCAAATTTCCAATGATGAATGTCATTATATTGTATACCTAAAATGTACCAATGATTAGAATGAATAATTGATAATGTAAAATAGGAAGAAAAGGTCCAAAGGGGTAGGGGTAGTGGGAGGGGCAGGGGAAAGGAAAGAAGGGAAAGGGTAAATGATGAGAAATGGAAAAAATGGAAATAAAGTCTTTGTAAATAGAGAAGAGTGGAGGACATGAAGGGAAGGCTAGGAATGGGGAAAAAAATAAGAACCAAGATGCATTATGTAAAAGTACAATTCCCAATGAGAAATGTAATTGTGTTGTATACCTACAATGTACCAATAAAAGAATTTAATCCAAAAAAAAATCCAAAGGAGACAAGGGATGATCAACTAACTTTAAAGAAAACTCTTATTTAGTATATAAAATACATACTCAAACCTATGCACATATATTTATATAGTTTTTTCACTCTAAGGTAACTATATTATAATACTAGATACACACACACACCCTTACTTAAATCACTAACTCTAATCTGACTTTCTATAAAGCTCCTCCTAAACAACCTCTAAATTCCACAAATAAGGTAGGAAAAAGTTACACACACACACACACACACAAGGGTTGTGCACATAGGTAAGTGTGCCTGGTTTTGGGTCTTGCAGTTCTGGACTCATTCAAAGATAGCCTAGGAAGTCAATCAGATTGTGGAGAACTCTAGGTACCTACAAGTTCTAGGAGGAAGGGTCCCTTAAACCTAGTAAAAGAAGCCAGGGGCCAGGGATTTAGCTCAGTGGTTCTGCCACCTGCCTCGCAAGCAGAAGAACCTGAGTTCAATTGAGGGTACAAAAAAAAAAAAGAAGCCAGTCACAAAATCCCATGAGAATCCATCCAGACCCCCTGTCTTCTCTCCAGTGCAGCTTGTCTCTGCCTGCTTTTTCCTCCTTACAAATAAAGCATCTTCCTTTCTTAAACTCCATCTCTAATTCATTATTAATGCTGAGTTTTCATGTTTTTTTCCATTAAGTTTATTGGTACATTTTAGGTATAAAATGCAGTTACATTCATCATTGGGATCTTGTACCTTTACATGAGTGTCTTGGTTCTAATTTTTTCCCCTTCCCCTGCCCTCCCTTCACCCCCTTCACACTTCCCTATTTACAAAGACTTTGTTTCCATTTTTTTCTTTCTCTCATATTTTTTCTTTTCCCTTCTTTCCTTTCTCCTATCCCTCCCACTTCCCCTACTCCTTTAGACCTTTTCTTCCAATATCAGTTATACATTTTTAAAATTACTATATCAAGATTTAGAAGACATTACCACAGATTTTACAGGATTTAAAAGGATATAGAAAGCATATTACAAAAATTTTTTTGAAATAAATTTGACAACTACTATGAAGTGCATTGGAAGACAAATTAATGAAACTTCTCTGGAAGAAATACAAAATTTTAATAGCACCTATTAAAGAAAGTATATTCCTAGCTTGAAAACCTACCTATATGACAACAACATTTTAATTGATGAATTATATCAAACATTTAAAGCAGAAAAAAGGAAAGAATACTTCTCCCTTCATTTTAGGGAATCAACATCATGCTAATATTAAAACTGGGTAAAGATAATAGAAGAGAAAGGTATGAACATAGATAAAAATTTGTTTAACAAAACAAACTATTAGAAGTCAGATCTGGCAGGATGTAGAAAGTGTTTTTTATTATAGGGATGGCAGTGTTGGTTCAGCATTGGAAGACCCACCCCCAAAAGTCATCATTTTAACAGAGGAAAGGAAAAAGCCATTTGATCCTTTCAGTAGTTGCAGAAAACGTATTAGACTAAATTGTACAGCTGTTCATGGTAAAAGCTATCAGGAGACTAAAAGTAGAACAGAACCTTCTCAACAGATAAAAGACATGTACTCCATACTTCCAGCAAAAATGCCTTATATGAATGGAAAAGATACAATGCTTTCTCCCTAAGATGGGGAGCAAGGGCAGATATCCCTACTCTTTATCTGTCCATTTGTTACAGAAATCTCAGAGAGAAATGCTCAAAGACACAGAACTCAGGTAAAACAAATAGGATTTACTTGCAAGCTGGTGAGACCACCAGAAACTGGTCTGTCAGAGTCCCCCCTCCCCTTTTGTTAGTCTCTTCTCTTTATACTTTTGTTAGGCATTATCTCCTTCCTTGTGGTCTTTGAAGTATAAATACAATTCCAGTTCCTACTTACAAGTCACAGACACAAGGTAGGCACATATATATTGTAAATTCACTTAGGCATTTGAAACTTTGTTAGGTTAAAATGTTATCTATAATTAAATTACTAGTTAACACCTTAAACATCAAGAGCAATGAAAAAAGCAAATTTTAAAGGAACACATTACTTATTTTGCTTCTACAATTACTTTCATATTTAGTCTACTAAGCTACTTAAAACCTTTTTCTTTCTATCAATGTGATTTACAGGAAGCTTCAGGTCTACATGTACTTTTGCTAGTGTGGGACTGCATAACCTTTGTTCCTTTTCTCCAGCCCCACTGTGATTAAATGTGAGTTAATGGATAAAGATGCTTGTTAGTTTTGGGACACTAGATAAAATCTGTAACAGACCTAAAGTCCCAAATAAACTACTCAAGTCCTTGTTTGCCCAGAACTGATGTTCCAGACACCACAATCTATAGAACAAGCTACAAATGTCTGCTGACCATCAATATGTGACAGTCGACCACTAACCTTTGTCCCTTTTCTTTAATTCTATGTGTTAACTTCCCCCTCAACCCCCTGTAAGAACAGCCTCAGACTCTGAGCCAGTTGCCTCTCTAAGCTATTTTGCTTTGGGAGTGCCATCTGGCCAGACTAATAAAGGTCTGCTTTACTTTCCAACTTGTCTGGTGTGTTCCTTCCTGAGTGTTCTTCACTGCAGTCAGCTCCTCAGAGCATTTGGTAAGGCCCTCGGTCTTACATTTTGGAGACCCCAGCAAGATCCCCAGGTAAGGAACCCCGGTTCAGCTGAGACTCTGCGGTGGGATCCAGCAGGAGACTCTCAGGCACAGACCTCAGAAAACCTCCAGAGGTAAGTTTTTGGCCGGTTGCAACCATTTGTTAAGTCAGGAGTGAGGTGGCTGATGGGCTTGTAAGCCTCCCCTGACCCCAAGATTCCTGACAAGGAATAAAGGAAGATTTAGTTTCACTTTTGTTGTGCCACCTGTTCATCTTGTCATTCGTACATTAGTGTCCTGTCCGTTGTGTGTTTAATTTTGTATTTCTTTCCAAACCATCAGGGCAGAGATGGGAGGATCCTGCTCCAGAAATACCCCATTGGATTGTTTTCTCACTAATTTTAAATTGGCTTTTTCCCCCAAACAGGAGAACGAATATGGGGTTAAATTTTCTTGTGGAAAACTTCGCTCCCTGTGTCAATTGGAATGGCCAGCCTTTGGAGTTGGATGGCCAGCCAAGGGCTCTTTTGACCCAAGTCTCTGCAGGGTGGTATGGAGAAGGGTCACCAGGCACCCTAGCCATCCTGATCAGTTTCCATATATAAATATCTGGGTCCAGGCTTGTCAAGAGCCTCCGGCATAGTTGCAGCATTGTTCCCTGAGAACAAACTCTCACATTCTGGTTATGGCCCCAAGGGAACCCCGAGAGGCCAAAACCTGGGCTCCCAAGCCAGTGCTCTCACAAGATCCTGACCCCTCAGATCTTGTTATAAGACCTCCACCCTATGTGGAGCCATCCTCCTCCTCTGATAAAGCTGGCCCCAGAGCTCGAAACCCTCTCTCCCCTCCTCTTCCCGAAGAAGGAAAATCTCCAGATTCTATAACCTCCCCTTCCCACACATGAATGGGGGCCGCTTATGGTCCCTGCGGAGCTCTCACTGAAGGGACTAGTTCAGTTCCTCTTCTGCCTCTTAGGGAAATAGAACAGGGTCATTATGTCTATATCCCTTTCTCTACCAGTGATTTGTATAATTGGAAACATCAAAATCCCCCTTTTTCAGAAAAACCCCAGGCTTTGATCTCCCTCCTAGAATCTGTTTTTCATACCCATGACCCAACCTGGGATGATTGTCAACAACTTCTCCAAGCTCTTTTTACCTCCAAGGAAAGAGAAAGGATACGAGGGCATGCCATAAAATCAGTGTTGGGAGGAAGAGAGGGCCCACTTGATAAACAACAGCGGGCCCGTATTGAGATGCAACTTCCGTCCACCCATCCGCTGTGGCAAGCTAATTCCTCAGGCAGGAGAGAAGCTCTCCACAACTACCATCAGCATCTCCTAGCCAGCTTGAGGGGAGCCACTCAAAAGCCTACCAATTTGAGCAAGGTAAGTGAGGTCCTTCAAGGACCTGAGGAATCCCCTTCTGCCTTTCTGGAGCATCTGTTGGAAGCATACTGTACGTATACTCCAATTGACCCAGATGCCCCTGCAAATTGACAGGCAATTAATTTGGCTTTTGTCACTCAGTCGGCCCCAGATATTAGAAAGAAACTACAGTGGATGAAAGGATTTGAGGGAGAGAATAGAAAAAAGTTGATGAGTGTGGCAATAAAGGTATTTAACAATAGGGATCATTTTGAGGATAGAATGGCTAAAAAGATAGGAAAGGCAAACATTGCAGCATTGACAGATGGAGGTTTTATCCAAAAGGAATATGGAGAGAATAAAAAAGAGGATAAAAATAAAGTATGGCCCTTGTTAGAGAAGGATCAATGTGCATATTGCAAAGAGAAGGGCGATTACACGAGGGATTGTGAAAAGTTGAAAAGAAAGAGAGAGAAAGAGACTAAAAAAGGAGATGGAGTTCTCTTGGTAGATGAGGAAGATTGATGGGGCTGAGGCTCATGGCTGCCTGACCCTAATGAGCCTGTGGTGACTTTGGGAATAGGGGGAACAGATGTCCAATTCCTTGTGGATACTGGTGTGGCCCATTCTGTCCTAAAGACCCCCCTTGGAACCCTTTCTTCCCTAAAGTCCTCCATTACCAGGACCACAGGACAGTCAGCCTCTTACCCGTGGACCACTAAACGAACTGTAAATCTGGGGAAAGGCACTGTTACTCATTCCTTCTTAGTCATCCCGGAGTGCCCATACCCATTGTTGGGAAGAGATCTACTATGAAAATTGGGGGCTGTTATTTCCTTTGAGCCTGAAGGAGGGACTCTTGAACTCAAGCCACCCTCTGCCTTTATGGTAACGGTTCCCCTTGAAGATGAATTTAAGCTGCTGAAGGAGGGCACAGAACCTCCTGAACAAAAATGGGACTACCTTCAGAAAAAGTTTCCCCTAGTATGGGCTGAAACCAATTCACCCGGATTGGCCAAACACCATGCCCCAGTAGTGGTTCAACTGTTGGCCTCTGCCACCCCTGCCCATGTGCAGCAGTACCCCCTTCGGCTGGAGGCCAAGGTAGGGATATCCAAACACATCCACCAACTCCAGGAAGCTGGCATCCTGGTCCCTTGCCAGTCAGCCTGGAATACACCCCTGCTTCCTGTGAGGAAGCCTGGCACCTCAGACTTCAGACTGGTACAGGATTTGCGGGAAGTAAACAGCCAGGTGGAGACCATTCACCCAACAGTACCAAACCCCTATACTCTGTTGAGTCTCATCCCTCCCGGTCATGTGTGGTACTCAGTATTAGACCTTAAAGATGCATTTTTCAGCCTGCCTCTAGCACCTGTGAGCCAGCCCCTGTTCGCCTTTGAATGGACTGACCCAGACATTGGAACAACTGGACAGCTGACATGGACCCGGCTGCTGCAGGGATTCAAAAACTCCCCCACTCTGTTCAGGGAAGCTCTCAGCAAAGATCTGCAAGAGGTAAGAAAAGTGTTTCCCCAGGCGACTATTCTTCAGTATGTTGATGACCTCCTGGTGGTGACTTCAATTGATAAAGAATGCATTGCAGCCACCGAGGGCCTCCTGAAAGCCCTCCAGGAACTGGGATATCAGGTGTCTTGGAAGAAAGCTCAGCTCTGCCAGACCAAGGTAACCTACTTGGGCTATATTCTTGAAAAGGGAAAGAGGAGGCTGGCAGAATCGATGGTATCCACAATTCTCCAGATTCCAGAGCTGAGCTCAAAGAAACAGGAGCGGGAATTCCTAGCGGCGGTTGGCTATTGCAGAATTTGGATTCCTGGCTTTGCTGAGATTGCCAAACCCCTGCATGAAGCCAGTGTGGGAGGAAATACACCCCTCAAATGGACTGAGGCTTGCCAGCAGGCATTTCAATTGCTTAAGACTGTGCTTGCATCGGCACCAGCCCTGGCATTGCCAGACTTAAACAAGCCCTTCACCCTGTACGTAGCAGAGAAAAATGGGGTAGCCAAGGGAGTGATTACTCAGCTTTTGGGGCCGTGGAAGTGGCCCATGGCATACTTCTCAAACAAGCTCGACCCAGTGGCCCAAGGGTGGCCTACTTGTCTGAGGACAGTGGCAACAGCAGCTGCTTTAACCCGAGAGGCTGACAAATTGACCTTTGGACAGGATTTGACTTTGATCACTCCCCATGCCATTGAGCCCTTGTTGAATAGCTCACCTAGCAAATGGCTGTCTAATGCCAGACTGTTACAATATCAAAAACTCTTGTTAGAACAGCCGTGCATTAAGTTTGCCACCACTGCTAGCCTCAATCCAGCTACTCTACTCCCGGAATCTGATGAACAAATGCCCATCCATGAGTACCTCAAGACTCTTGAAAACTTGAGGAGAGGACGTCCGGACTTGACTTGATGGACCAGGCCCTCCCCCTTGCAGAGATAACTTTTTATACTGATGGGTGCAGTTTCATTCGGGATGGTGTATGGTATGCTGGAGTGGCGGTGGTCAACCAGGACCAACAGGTGGAAAGGGAGCAGGGGATACCTCAAGGGACATCAGCACAGAGGGTTGAGCTGATTGCTTTGACTAAGGCTCTGGAATTGGGAAAAGGAAAAAGGATAAATATATTCACTGATAGCCATTATGCTTTTGCCACTGCCCATGTACACAGGGAGATTTATCAAAATAGAGGGCTGTTGACCTCTGAAGGAAAGGAAATTAAAAACAAGACTGAGACACTGGCATTGCTACAAGCTATCTGGATGCCCTGAGAGGATGCCATCATCCATTGCCATGGGCACCAAAAGGGGTCTAGCCAGAGATAACTGGTAATAATGCTGCTGATTGAGCAGCAAAACAAGCTGCCCAAAAATCAGTGGGGAAGAAACTGGTTCAGCTACCCATGCCAGTACTCCCAGAAAAACCTGAAGACACAGATAAAGAGGTGGCAGAAATGAACAGGAAGCACTGGACTCAAGGAAAACATGGGTGGTGGATGACACATGATGGAAAGGTGGTGCTCCCCGCTGCTGTAGCAGACATGTTGTTGCTCGAACTACATGAATCCACTCACCTTGGCCAGAAAAGGATGATGGCTGCCCTTTGACCCCATTTTGTCAGCGAGGGGTTAGCCCAAAAGGCCCAGGACATGGTGAGATGATGCCCCACCTGCCTCAAGGTAAATGCGAATCAGGTAACCAGGCCCCCTGGGGTCCAACACAGAGGATTAACTCCAGAAGAACATTGGGAATTGGACTTTACTGAAATGAAGCCTGGCATATATGGGTACAAATACCTGCTAGTTTTTGTGGATACCTTTTCAGGATGGGTAGAAGCATACCCCACTAAGAGGGAGACAGCTGAAGTAACAGTTAAAAAGCTCCTGACAGAAATAGTTCCCCATTTTGGTTTTCCCTTAGCTCTGGGGTCCGACAATGGTCCAGCCTTCATGGCCAAGATATCTAAATTAATTAGTAATATCTTTGGAATAAAGTGGAATCTACATTGTGCCTATAGGCCTCAAAGTTCAAGACAGGTAGAAAGAACAAATTGAACTTTAAAGGAGATTCTGACTAAATTATGCTTGGAGACTGAACTAGGTTGGGTAGAGCTTCTCCCTTTGCCCTCCTCCAAACGAGGTGCACTCCCAAGCCTCCCCTCAATCTGTCCCCCTTCCAGATTGTTTATGGCCAATCTCCCCCAATCATTCTGTTGGTAGATGTAGAATTAAAGGAAAAGTTTTCCCACCTTCGACTCCTTAAATCCTTAAAAGCAGTTCATCAGCTTCAGTCAGAGCTACATGAGACATTAAGAAAGGAAATGACTAGTCCCAATGAAAAATCTTTACAACCTTTACCCTATAAGCTGGGAGATTTGGTTTTTATTCACAGGTTTGATTCCAAGACCCTGGAACCTCATCGGAAGGGACTGGTTCCTGTTGTCCTGTCAACTCCCTTGGCAATGAAGGTGGCTGGACATTCTGCCTGGATACATCACAACCATCTAAAAACAGGACCTCCCATGGACGTCAAAAAGGACAAATGGAAGGTTTTCAGCCAACCAGGCAACCAAAAGCTAAGATTGGAGCAGGTTGGAGATGTTTCACCTTCATGATAATATTCTCTGGGACACTGGCAGTATTGCCCCCAAGAGGACTAGATCACACAAAAAATGTATGGATTCAATTGGCAAACTCGCTTAATTTGTCTGAATTCTGTCTAAATGTTGATGTAAATTTCCATCATGTATTGGGGACATGCCTCATGTTGTAAACCTAAGAATGCTGTCAAATTATATACACCCAGGGTAATTGTGTCAAATAATAACCAATGTGCTATGTATGAAAATTGTACAACCAAATGTCTGAGGATAAAATGTTTGGAAGGGATGCCCTACCATATAAAATTAAAAAATTGTGTATAACAATTGCCATATCTCCCTGCCAATCAGATGGTTTTATACCTGTGAAGGAATAACTTTCAATTATATCCCAGCCAATTTAACCAAGACCCATTGCTGCTTGAGTCATCTAGCTGTGGTTCTACCAGATAGAACTGATTTGATTATGCCAAATAGAACTAAACATTGGTCACCCTACACTGCACCAGGATGTGATGATGATGTAGGTCTGTTGACAGATGCTGAAGTAATAACTATGATAGCATCTTTTGTTGCCTTGCCTTCTATAGGAGTCCATGCTGAGAAGACAGTATGGAAATTAGCATGCAAGGTAGTCAAAGGGTTAAATGCTACCTCATCAGCCTTGGCATTAATTACCAAGAATTACAAGAACAGAGACAGGCAATCTTAGATAATAGGGCAGCAATAGACTATTTGTTGCTCTTCCACCACCAAGGTTGTGAGAAAATAAGAAATATGTGTTGTTTCAATCTTACTGACAATAGTCCAAAAATCAAAGAAAAGGTAAAACAATTGAAAGACCTGGCTCAAAAGGTACATAATAAAGATGGCTGGGACTTGTTCCAATGGCTGAGTGGTTGCCCAACCTACAATGGTTAAAATAACTTTTCTCATCATTATAGTTGTGTGTATATGCTTACTATTGTCATGTTGTTGTATACAATGTATGCCTACGTTTATAAGTAAGATTACTTAAGTTGTAAAATCAGTGGGGAATGTGGGACTGCATAACTCTGTAATCATAAATCTCCCCTAGCCCCAACTGTGATTGAATGTGAGTAAATAGATAAAGATGCTTGTTAGTTCTGGGACACTAGATAAGATCTGTATCAGCCATAAGGTCCCAAAGTAAATTACTCAACTCTTTGTTCAAACCTGATGTTCCACACACCACTATCTATAGAACAATCTACAAACATCTGCTGACCATCAGTACATGTCACCTGACCACTAACCTTTGTTCCTCTTCTGTAAATTTTGCCTGTTAACTTCCCTTGCAACCCCCTATAAAAAGAGCCTCGGACTCTGGGCTAGTCGCCTCTCTAAGCTACTTTGCTTTGGGAGTGCTGTCTGGCCAGACTAAGGTCTGTTTTACTTTCCAACTTGTCCGGTGTGTTCCTTCCTGGGTGTTCTTTGCTGCAGTCAGCTCCTCGGAGCATTTGGCAAGGCTCTTGGTCTTACATTTTGGAGGCCCCGCTGGGATCCCCAGGTGTTCTTTGCTGCAGCTCCTTGGAGCGTTTGGTAAGGCCCTTGGTCTTACAATGCCCTGTGTTATTTGAAATCCTAGATATTTAACATGCTGTGCACAAATCTGGGCTTTTTTCCATGATACCTTCCTTATATTCAGTTTCTTGTAAGTGCAGCAACAACTTTTTGGTGCCTTACCAGC
Source organism: Heterocephalus glaber (assembly GCF_053883595.1). NCBI lineage: Eukaryota > Metazoa > Chordata > Mammalia > Rodentia > Bathyergidae > Heterocephalus > Heterocephalus glaber. The sequence continues at coordinate 45,053,983 of NW_028258308.1, forward strand.
ACTGTTCTTGGGTTGGGCTGCATAACAGTAAGTCATCTACATACTGTAGTAAGACACAGCTATATTGTTCCATGGGGAAACCAAGCAAATCCTTGGCTAGGGCTTCCCCCAAAAGTGTGGGTTTTTAAATCCCTGTGCCAATCTTGTCCATGTAAACTGAGCCTTTCTCCCATCACTTGGGTCCTCCCATTCAAATACAAAGATTGGTTGACTAAGAGGAGCAATACAAATGCAAAAGAAGGCATCTTTCAAGTCCGAACAAGTAAACCATGCTGCCTCTGGGGATATTAAACTCAACAAAAGTGTAAGGGTTAGGGACTACTGGATGCAATGTCACCATTCTGTCATTTACAGCCTGCACATCCTGCACTGGCCTATAGTCCCCATCAGGTTTTCATGCCAGCAGCAAAGGGGTGTTCCAAGGTGACTTACATTTTCTTATAAGTCCAAATTCTTTTAACCTCATGATATGGGGCTTGATTCCAATTTGGGCTTGCCTGGACATCGGATATTGCTTTACTGAAATGGGGGTGGAGTTATCTTTTAATCCTATAACTATGGGCTGATGATTTTTAGCCAGGCCTGGGGGCGAGTCTTCTGTCCACACTACAGGAAACATAGCTTTTAGTTCTCCTGGAGCCTGATAAACATCATCCACATTGTAACATTGCCATTCATCTTCTCTTTTAGTAGTTACCATCATAATGAGATCCTTTCCTGGGTCTAAATGCAGAGATGCATTTCCCCATTGAGTGAAAGTTATTGTAGTTCCCAATTTAGATAAAGCCCTTTCTAATAATGGAATAGGACATTCTGGCATATACAAGAATTCATGTTTCACCTTATGTCCTCCAATTTCACATGTCCTTTCATTACAGAACTGGTATTTTTCTGAGATCCTAGTGGCACTGATTACTTGGATGTGTTTTCCACTCAGAGGTGTGACTGGAGCAGTTACTACTGAATGTTCTGTGCCACTATCCACCATAAAGGACATATTTTGGCCCCCTATCTTTATATTGACCATGGGCCCATGGGGGCCTAGCTGCATTGAGCCTGGTCTGTCTCAGTAACTGTCTTCCATTACAGGCAACAATGTACCAGGGTCCCTTCTTTCCTTTGAGTCCTGTTTTCTCTTTTCTTTGAGCTTTGGGCACTTGTTCTTATAGTGTTCTTTCTCTTTACAATACGCACACTGGTCAAACTCTAAGTCTTCATGTCTAAAACCTTTCTTCTGCTTTCCCCCTGGTTTCATTTCCTGACATTCTCTCTCTCTTCTTTGGCTCCCATAGCCACTTCTATATATCTGGCTCTCCTCTTATCTCACTCATCTTTCTTCCTTGCTCTGTCTCTCACCAACTCTCTGTTCACATACACTTTCCTAGCTAATTGCAACAGTTGCATTATATTCATCTCTTCCTAAGTCTCTTGCTTCTAAACCTTCCTTCTAATGTCTGGAGCTGACTGAGTTACAAAGGTTGTATTTATTAACTGATGGCTATCTGGAACAGCTGGGTCAAATGGTGTGTACACCCTGTAAACCTCACAAAGCTGCTCATAAAATCTCTCAGGGCTCTTGTCAGACTCCTGCTGAGTCTCTGACACTTTAATCATATTTTTGGGTCTTTTGCTCACAGCTCTTATCCCTGATAGGAGGGCTATCTGATAATTTCTTAAGCTCTCTTGATCTGCTTGTGTATTGGGATTTCAATTGGGCCACATATTCACTGGAAACTGTTGTTCATGCCAAGCATCTGGATTTTGTGTCTCTCCTGGCTTTCTAGGGGCATTGATCTTTTTAATCTCCCCTAGGATTCTCTGTATTTCTTCAGTAGTTAACAAGGCTGTGCAAAGTTATTTACAGTCCTTCCAATTAGGACGATGGGTTGCAAAGATGGAATCAAATAATTGTAACATTTTGGATGGATCCTCGGTAAAAGAAGGACTACCTCTTTTCCAATTCATTAAATCAGAGGAACTGAAGAGTTGGTGCAAGTGAATAATGCCTCCTTCTGATGGGTATTCTCTCAATGGCATTTGGAAGGCTGCTGCTGGGTCAGCTCATCTAGTTCTATGAGCTATTGGGGTGGACAATGCTGCCCCAGGGAACTGAGAAGGGACATTCCCTGCCTCTGGTGGTGGTGAAGCACTAGCTTCAGCTGATCTTCCTCTGTAGGGAGGTGGAGAATCTAACATATCTTTCTGATCTAGTTCCTCTCCCTCTGTTTTTAGTACAAAGCAAGTTGACATGTTCCCTAAAACATAGACCTGAAGCCAGGGTGGTGGTCTTCTGTATAGGTCTAGCCAAATGTCTATATACAGAAATTCATTCACTCGACTTTGCCTGATTACTTTATTCCACACCTGTCTTACTTTCTTTAGGTCTATGGTTCCCTCTGCTGGCCATTCGGATATCAATTGTGGCCATGACAATTCACAAAATTTCTTTAGAATTTTTGATCATAACTTCACCCCATAATCTCCCACAAATCCCTTATCAAAATTCTTAATCATACAATCTAGTACAGTTGATTTAGTATTTGTGTTCCCCATGATGACAGATAGTTATTACAACCCTTGAATGGTGAGGCAAGACAAACAAAGGTGGGGGATCACTCACTCACTTGCCTGGCTGCTGGCCTCTCAGCCACTTTAAGGTCCATTCAGGCTAAGGTGGGCTGTTGCTTAAGCCCACCCTTGTGTCTTTGTTAAGTGCAACCACAGAATTGCAGGACAGACCACAAGCAAGTTCTGCAATGGGGAAGGATCTTTAAGCATACATGCCCCTTCCCTTTGTCTTGGTGCACAGACGAGACCATCTATAGAGTTTCACGGCTTCTTACATTCACTCTCCTAACCAAGACTCTTTTGCTCACTCATTCATTCAGAGGTAATTGCATTCCTTCCTGCTGGCCCCCAACCATGTCCAAAACAAATGGAAGGATCTACCTTCCCAAATGGCAAAGCACAAGGGGTGATCAGGCTCCTGTGCTGTATTTATCCAAAGTTACAAAATACAAATTCATCAAGTGAAACCAAAAGTGAACAACTAGGGTATTTCTGGGGTTTCTCACCCAGCAATGGAAAGAGACAGATGAGGCACCAACAGCAGTAGCCCTCATTCTGTTGTCTTCTATCTTGGGTTTGGGCTATCTGCCACCAGCGAGCGAGGCTCTGTGTCCTGTTGAGGAGCCTAGGAAATTTGTCCCAAGGGCGCATCTTTCCCCTCTAGGAGGCAAAGAGCCACTCCCTCCAGTGGAGTTTGGGCCAATGCCTAAAAGGGCCACTTCATTACCAATTCCTGGCCAATGCACCAAATGTTAGGGAAATCTCAGAAAGAAATGCTCAAAGACACAAAACTCAGGTAAAACAAATAAGATTTACTTGCAAGCTGGTGAGACCACCAGAAACTGGTCTGTCAGAGTTCCTCCCCCCTCTTTTGTTAGTCTCTTCTCTTTATACTTTTGTTAGGCATTATCTCCTTTCTCGTGATCTTTGATGTGTAAATACAATTCCAGTTCCTACTTACAAGTCACAGACACAAGATAGGCACATATACATTGTAAATTCACTTAGGCATTTGCAACTTTGTTAGGTTAAAATGTTATCTATAATTAAATTACTAGTTAACACCTTATACATCAAGAACAATGAAAAAAGCAAATCTTAAAGGAATACATTACTTATTTTGCTTCTACAATTACTTTCATATTTAGTCTACTAAGCTACTTAAAACCTTTTTCTTTCTATCAATGTGATTTACAGGAAGCTTCAGGTCTACATGTACTTTTGCTAGCAAGTCATGGTAATTGTTTTTTAGTTTGGACATCTGGCCCAATTCAAGTGGGGGGTTGTGGATAAGAAATGCTGCAGGTATTTTCTTATCTAGGGATGGTGCTACTGTCTGCAGTCATTTTACATTTCCCTTAACACATTAAACATAGTCCCAAACCAAAATAGTCTGGCAATAAAAATAAACAAATAGCATAGGATTGACAAGGTAGAAGTAAAATCTTTATATGTAGATGAAATGATCATCTGCAGAGAAAATACTAAGAAATCTCTAGGAGCCCCTAGAACTTGTATTTGAATTTAGCAAGATTAGAAAACACAAGGTATATATAAAAATTCAGGTCTATGTATACTTGCTATAAATGAAGAATTGGATATTGAAATTTAAGTTATGTAGGTGTACAAAGGACCTAGAAAAGTAAAAAGAAAAAAAAAACAGTGTTGGAAGACATTTATTACCTAATTTTAAGACTTCCTCTAAAGCTACAGTAATCAAGGCAATGTTGGCATAGGGACAGACATATAGATGAATGGAATAAAACAGAATCTAGAAATAGAACTGTTGTGCCCAGATCGCGAATTCCCAAAGACCACCAGGAGGCCGATTCCGACGTAAACACACAAAGGTCTTTTATTCAAGATTGAGCAGGGACTCTCAACCATCACCAACGCAGCGGATCAGAATTGAGAGCCCTGAGGTTCAAATTAGCGGGGTTTTTATAGAAGTTACAGCAAGCTTTAGGGTTTTCTACTTAGCAACTATAGGATTGGTTAACATTTAGCAAGCATGAAGTGTATACTTTTGATTGGCTAGGTCTATCAGGGGTCGAGGGGGATTACGTATAGGTTTTGTAAGGGAGAAGGGGGCAAGGGTTAATGGCCGACTGTCACATAGTGATGGTTAGCAGACCCATTGACGAATGGTCACATCTATCTTGTGTGGATAGTCGGTACATTAACCGCTTATCTTATAGATAGTGTGCCTGGAATGCTCTTCTCTAGGTAGAGAGATGGCTGGGTAATAAACTTAGGAATTTGGCCCTGTTTTAGATTGTGTCTTTTTGCCCCTGAGCAAGCACCCCCCCTTTTTAACTATTAACTTATAAGAACACTAGAGACCAGGAAAATGGTGAATTTTAGCAAAATGGGGTCATTTTGGTCTCACAGAACCACACATATATGGTCCACTGATTTTTGAAAGATTATTTATCATTAACTTTTTTTTTTTGGTACCAAGGATTGAACTTGGGACCTTGTGCTTGCAAGGCAGGTGGCAGAACCACTGAAATAAATCCCTGACCCTAACATTACCATTTTATAGAACATAAACTCAACTCAAGAGCACAGGAAAAGCTACTGTATGGTACTAGAACACCTGGTATCCATATGGAAAAGATTAACCTCAACCCTTTGTTTCAATACACAAAAATAACTTAAAAGGATCTATGAACCTAAATATGAAAGACTAAAACTATAAAACTTTAAGAAGAAATTACAAGGGAAAATGTTCATGAGTTTTGGGTAGGCAAGAATTTCCTAGGAAACAAAAAATATGATTTATAAAAGAAAAAAATTGATAAATGAGATTCCATCATAATTTAGAACTTTAAAAGACATTGTTAAGAAAATGAAAGGTAGTCCTTAAACAGAACATATTTATAATACATATAAGCTATGACCAAAATATATATAGAACACTTACAGCTCATTAATAGACAACCCAATTAAAAAGTAGACACAAGAATATGATAGCCAGTACAGCACAAGGAAAGGTATGCAACACTAGAATCAGAAAAATACTAATCAGTACAATAACAAGATTGAATTATACACTCATTAGGGAGATGAAGTTAAAAGTTTTAAAAGAACAAATGTCAGCTTAGGTGTGAACCAATTAGAACTTTCTAACACTGCTAATGTGAATATAAAATGATAACACCATTTTGGAAAACAATATAGAAATTTCTTGTATTTCTGTTAAGAACCAACAGTTCTGTTCTTAAGTTTTTAGTTAAGAGGAATGAAAACACATGTTTACAATAGATTTGTACATACAAGTTGACTATCCCTTATCTGAAATTCTTGGGGCCAGAAGTGTTTCAAATTTTGGGTTGAAATCCACTTGATCTGCAAAGAGGATAGCTACTCCTGCTTTTGGAGGGGCTCCTGTCACATGGAGTATTGTTTTCCACCCTTTAACTTTCACTCTATGAGTTTCTTTTTGAATTAAGTGTGTTTCTTGTATGCAGCATATTGTTGGATCTTGCTTCTTGACCCATTCTCCCAGTCTATTTCTTTTTCATTTGGTACTGGGGATCGAACTCGGGACCTTGCACTTTCAAGGCAGGTGCCAGAACCACTGAGCTAAATCCCTGGCCCCTGCCAGTCTATTTCTTTTGATTGGTGAATTGAGACCATTAACATTGATGATTATAAGTGATACCTGTTGACTTATCATTGTCATGACTTTTTCATTGGATTCTCCTGCCTTGTTTCATTGGATTTTCTTTTTGTTGGATTCTTCCCCAGGGATCAAACTTGGGTACTTGTGCTTGTGCAGCAGGCAATGAAACCACTGAGCTAAATCCCCAGCCCCCTCCCCCTTTGTTTTTTTAAAGTTCTTTTATTGGCATATTTTAGGTATACAATTCATTTACATTTATCATTCTGTGTTTGTACCTGTACATGATATATCTTGGTTCCTATTTTTTCCCCATTACCTGTGCACCCTTCATCCCCTCCACTCTTCCCTATTCACATAGACATCATTTCCATTTTTTTTTCCTTTTCTCATAGTTTTTCCTTTCCATCCTTTCCTTTCTCCTTCCCCTCCCTTCACCCCTTCCTCTTTGGACCTTTTTTCCTATTCCAAATTATCAATCATTCATTTCAATCATTTTAACCCTTGTTTACACTATCAGTTTCTCACACTAGAGAAACTACTGGGTATTTACACATGTGTGTCCTATTTATTGCACTTAAGAGTATGGCCTCAATATCCATCCATTTAGCTATAAATGACTCTAGTTTTTCATTCTTTATGCCTCAGTAGTACTCCATTTTATAAAAATGCCACATCTTCTTTATCCAGTTTCCAGTTGATGGGCACTTGGGCTGCTTCCAAGTTTCAGCTATTACAAACTGTGCTGCTATGAACACAGGCACACATATATCACTGTGGTATGATACTTTTAATTCTTTTGGGAAGATACCCAGCAAGGGAATCGTTGGGTCAAATGGGACCTGTAGTCCTAGTTCTTTGAGGTATCTCCATACTGACTTCCACAGTGGTTGCACCAGTCTACACTCCCACCAGCAATGGAGAAGGGTTCCTTTCTCCCCACACCCCCACCAGCATTTGTTATTTGTTGATTTCTTGATAGCAGCCATTCTTTCTGGGGTGAGGGGGAATCTCAGTGTTGTTTTCATCTGCATCTCTTGAATGACCAGTGATGTTGCACATTTTTTTCATATATTTGTTTACTGCTTTTACTTCTTTGTCTGAAAAATGTCTGTTCATCTCAGATGACCATTTTTGAATTGGGTCTTTGAATTTGGGGGGGGCTGATTTTTTTTTTTTTTTTTTTGGTACCGGGGATCAAACTTGGGTCCTTGCGCTAGCACAGCAGGTGGCAAAACCACTGAGCTAAATCCCCAGCCCATGGGGGGGGGTCTGATTTTTTTCAGTTCTTTATATATTCTAGATAATAGTACTTTGTCTGAGGTACAGTTGCTAAAAATATTTTCCCATATTGTAGGTTGTCTGTTAGCTCTGTTGGTGGTTTCTTTTGCAGTGCAAAAAGCTTTTCAATAAAATGAGATCCCAGTTGTTGATTCTTTCTGCTACTTCCCATGCTGCTGAGGTTTTCTTCATGAAGTCTTTTCCTATGCCAATGTCTTCAAGAGTTCTATCCAACTTATCTTCCAGCAAGTTTAGTGTTTCTGTCTTAATATTTAGATCTTTAAACCATTTTGATCTTAGTTTACTGCATGGTGATAGGTATGGGTCTAGTTTTAATCTTTGGCAGGTTGAAATCCAGTTTTTCCAACACCATTTATTAAGTAGGCTATCTTTCCTCTAATGAGGGTGGTTGGCTCCTTTGCCAAAGATGAGGTGGCTGATGGGGCAACAGTGGCTCTATTGGTGCCCCCTCCCTGACTGGCCAGTTCCTTTCTCCTCCCCCACCCCTGCACCCAGCTCAGCCAACAAACCATGAGTTGAAGGATTGGATCTTTCTGCCCCCCAAGGAAGCTACACCACAGCCCAGTCACTCCTCCCAGCCCAGCATCACAAGCTTTATTTCATCTGCTTTTTAAACATGGGCAACAGTTCTGTGAAGTATATTGTTGGAATTTCAATTGGCATTGCATTGAATCTATATAGTAGTTTTGGAAGTTTGGCCATTTTCACTATATTGGTTCTTCCTACCCAAGAGGAGCAAGGGATGTCTTTCCATTTTCTTGTATCTGCTTCAATCTCTTTTTTCAGAGTGCTATAGTTTTCAGTGTAGAGGTCTTTTGCTTCCTTCGTTAGATTGATTCCTAGGTATTTCATTTTTTTGGAAGCTATTGTAAAAGGAATTGTTTCCCTAATTTCTCTCTCAGTGAGTCTATTATTTCTGTACAAGAAGACTATTGTTTTTTGAGTGGTGACCTTGCATCCAGCTATGCTACTGAATCTGTCAATTAAGTCTAGAAGTATTTTGGCCAAGTTTTTTGGGTTTTCTGTGTAAAGTATCATATCATCAGCAAATAATGACAGTTGAATTTCTTCTTTTCCTATCTTTATTCCTTTCATTTCTTTCTCTTGTCTAATTGCTGTGCCTAATGTTTCCAGAACTATATTGAACAGGAGTGGTGATAGTAGGCATCCTTGTCTTTCTTGTTCCTGATTTTATCGTGAAAGTTTTCAGGTTCTTTCTTGTGTGTGTTTTTTTTTTGGTACTGGGGATCGAACTCGGGTCCTTGTGCTTGTGCAGCAGGCAGTGAAACCACTGAGCTAAATGCCCAGCCCCAAGTTTTCAGTTTTTGACCATTTAGTATGATGTTGGCTGTTGGTTTTTCATAGATAGCCTTAATCAGGTTAAGATAAAGACCTTCTATTCCAATTTTCTGTAGGGTTTTTATCATGAATGGGTGCTGGATTTTGTCTAATGCCTTTTCTGCATCTATCGAGATGATCATATGGCTTTTGTCCTTGATGCTGTTAATGTGGTGTATTACATTCATTGATTTATGGATGTTGAAACATCATTGCATCCCTCAGATAAATCCGACTTGGTCAGGGTGTATGATCTTCTTGATGACCCTCTGTATTCTGTTTGCCAGTATCTTGTTGAGGATTTTTGCATCTATGTCCATTAGGGAGATTGGCCTATAGTTCTCTTTTTGGGTTGGGTCTTTCCCTGGTTTTGGAATCAAAGTAACACTTGCTTCCAGGAATGAATTTGGAAGTATTGCTTCCCTTTCAATTTCTTTGATGAGTTTAAAGAGTAATGGCAATAATTCTTCTTTAAATGTCTTGTAGAATTCAGCAGTGAAGCCATCAGGACATGGGCTTTTTTTTTTTTTTTTGGTAAAATTTTTATTACATTTTCAATGTCACTCATTGTAATTGGGGTGTTTAGAATTTCTGTATCTTCTTCACTTAACTTTGGCAATTTGTATGTATCTAAGAATCCTCCCATTTCTTCTGTGTTTTCCATTTTATTGGAGTACATACAGGTTCTCAAAGTAGGGATTGATGATCCTCTGGATTTCTGTTGGATCTGTTGTGACTTCACCTTTTTCATTCTTAATTGCATGTATTTGTGCCTTTTCTCTCCTTTTTTTTGATAAGGTTGGCTAAGGGTTTATCAATTTTATTTATTCTTTCAAAAAGCCATCTCTGATTCATTGATTTTTTGTATTGTTCTCCTAGTCTTCATTGTATTGATTTCTGCTCTGATCTTTATTATTTCCTCTCTTGTATGAGCTTTGGATTTGTTATGCTCTTCTTTTTTTAGCAGCTTGAAGTTCTGCATTAGGTTATTTATCTGAGTTTTCTCTGTTTTCCTAATATGGGCATTCACTGCTATGAATTTCCCATGTAGAACTGCTTTCATTGTGTCCTATGGATTTCTGTATGTTGTACTAGCATTTTCATTTACTTGTAGAAACTGTCTAATTTCTTCTTTAATTTCTTGTGTGACCCATTGGTTGTTTAAAAGAGTGCTATTCAGTTTCCATATGTTTGTTGGGGTTTTGAGGTTTCTCATGTTATTGATCTCCAATTTCATTGCAATACTATCTGATAATATACAGGGGGTAACTTCGGTTCTTCTACATTTACTTAGACATGTCTTATGAGCTAGAATGTAGTATATTCTGAAGAATGACCCATATGCAGCTGAAAAGAATGTGTATTCCAATTTTGTGGGATGGAACACTCTGTAAACATCTATTAAGTCCATTTTTCAATAACTTAGTTCAGTTCTAGAATTTCCTTGTTGACTTTTCATCTAGATGATCTGTCTATTTGTGATAGTAGGGTATTGAGGTCCCCCACTACAACTGTGTTAGTGTTTATTTGGTTTTTCATGTCTATTAATATTTGTTTTGTATAGTTGGGGGCACTTGTATTTGGAGCATATATATTTAGGATTGTCTTCTCTTCCTCTTAGATTGTTCCCTTCACAAGGATGTAGTGACCATCTTTTTCTCTCTTAATTAGTTTTGGTTTTAAATCTACTTTATCTGCAAATAAGACTGCTACCCCTGCTTTCTCCTGGGTTCCTGTGGTGTGGAGAACTGTTTTTCATGCTTTTACTTTCAGGCTATGAGTTTCTTTTTGAGTTAGGTGTGTTTCTTGTGAACAGCATATTGTTGCATTTTCCTTTTTAATCTATTCTGCCAGTTTGTTTCTTTTGATTGGTGAATTGAGGCCATTAACATTGAGGGTTATAATTGATAGATATTGATTTATCCTTGTCATGATGTTTTACTTTTCTTGGCTCTTTTATTTCTTATTTTTCCCCCCTTTCCTTTTGGTGTCTTACCTTGTCTGGTGGCTTCCCTCTGTTGGACCTCATGGAGTTGTGACCTTCATTGCTTTTTTCTAGGAGTGTTTAGAATTGCTTGTAGTGCTCGTTTGGTGTTCATGAAATTTCTCAGGTGTTCTTTGTCATGGAAGTATCTAATTTCCCCATCAATTTTGAAAGAAAATTTTGCAGGATACCACAGTCTAGGTTGGAAGTTATTTTCTTTTAGGGCTTGAAATACTTCACTCTAGTCTCTCCTTGATTTGAGGGTTTGTGTTGAGAAGTCTGCTGTGATTCTGATGGGCTTTCTTTTGTAGGTGATTTGTTTCTTTGTTTTTCTGTTGGGTTTCTGGGATCTTGACTATGATATGTCTAGATGTAGATTTTTTTTGATCATGGCTAGTTGGAGTTCTATATGCCTCACTTATCTGTATGTCCAATTCTCTACCACTGTCTGGGAAGTTTTCCACTATTACTTCTGTCAATAGTTTTTTATGTCAATTGTGCCTTCTCCTGTTCTTTCATAGACTCCTATCAGTCTTATGTTATTCTTCTTTGCACCATCTAGCAGTTGTTTGATCGATTTCTCATGTCCCTTACTATTTTTAAGAAATCTCTATTTTCATGGTCTGTAACCACAATCCTGTCTTCGATATCTGATATTCTATCTTCAGATTCCCTTAATCTGCTGTGGATACTTTCAGAGATACTTTTTAATCTCCTGAATATCTGTTTGAATCTATTTCATGGATTCCATTTCTTTCTTATGTTGGGCTACCATGGTTTCCATTTCTTTCTTATGCTGAGTATTCATGGCTTCCAGCATGTTTCTGAGCTCATCTATTTTTTTTTATCTGTTTCTGTTCTAGATCCTCTAATCATGTCTTTCACTCTGCTCACCATCTCTGCGGATATCTGGGAGATTATTTCTGCTTTGAATTTTTCTAGAGCCTCATTCATCTGTTTTGTTACTTCCTGTGCTATCAGTTCAGGGTGTCCAGGTGATTGGTTATCAGACTTTTCCACCTCATTTCCCCCAGGGTTTACCCTTCATGGGTTGGAAGTCTGAGTTTGTGCCTTGCTTAAATGTCTTCTCATTTTTTTTGGTACTGTCCTTGTTTAAACTCCTGGTTTGATACTTTGAAATTGCTTATTGTAGGTATCTTTGTTGATTGTAATTAGAACCCTTATGGAATGATTGCTTCTCAGAGGTGTCTTCCAGATATAGCTGGTCTTTAAGTTTTGAGTCTGTAATGACTCTAAGGCTATCTCATTTTCATTATACTAGGAAGGATCACTGACTAGATTGATAACAACACCTTAGCCCAAGTGATACAATCAGTAACATCATTGCATCAAGTACATCTTAGAAAATGACATTTTGTGGTAGTTATTAATCTATCACCTTTAGCTGTGTGAATTAAATCAAGATTGAAGACCAACCCAACATATAGTGAATAAACTCTTCAATATAACAACTTTACCCGTTGGGATGGGGAGTTAGAAGGGGTTGGGGAGGGAGAGACAGATGGGAAGAAGGATAGGGGAAGGTTAGCAGTATGGCCAGAGGGCACAGGTGAGAAGGAAAAAGAGAATAATAGGAAAATAAAGAAGAACTCAGACTGAGGACCAAAACAGGGGCAAAAAGGGAAGATGAATAATGTGGGAAAGCAAGAGAGTGAGAGTAAGAGAGAGAGAAAGGACAGAGAAAAGAAAGAAGAAGAAAAGAGAAAAAATGAGAGAAAAACAAATATTTGCAAAGAGTGGGAAAAAAAATTAAAAATAAGAGGAGAAAAAGAAAAGAAAAGAGAAAAAAACTCAATAATACTAATTTTGGAAATAAAAAATAAAAATGAAGGGACTCTTTCAAGGTATGTCTCTGTTGTCACAATAGACAATGTGGATAGCATTGTGTAGATGATATAAGTCAATGAGTCTCAGCAAGCCAGTCACTGACCTGTGAGATTTGGGGAGATTTAGGCTGCAAGTCCCAAGTTGAGCTCGCTACCCTCTTGTGGAGTTGTACTCTGTAGGGTTCTACTGCAGGTTCCAGCTGCCCTTCCCCTGCAGATAGTCCCAATTCTGATGGGAGGTGATGATGACACCAATTTACCCAGTACAGTGGTCTGGTGATCCAGTGTCCTCTGTGTCTTTTAAGTGTGGAACCAGGTGGCAGTACAGCCAAGAGGCCAGAGGAGCTCAGGGGATGTCCAGTGGACTGCTGCTGGGGCGCGGGCTGGATCATTGTGTTCCATGTGGCTGGGGACCTTACTATGGCCTCTTCAGACTTGCTTGTCTGAAACAGGCTGGATCAGCATGTTGTGCACAGCTTGGGACCTTGCTACGGCCTCTGCAAACTTGCCTGTCTGAAATGGGCTGGATTGGCATGTTGCACGCAGCTTGGGACCTTCCCCTCTGTTTTTAATTTCTTGTTGTACCTGATGGATTCATTCTGCTGGACTTCCTGGAGTTTTGATCCTCATTGTATTTTTCCAGGATATTGTCTAAAATTTTTTGGAGTGGTGGTTTGGTATTCATGAAGTTCCTAAGGTGCTCTTTGTCATGAAAGTATCTTATTTCTCCATCAGCTGTGAAAGATAGTTTTGCAGGGTATACCAATCTGGGTTGGAGGCCATTTTCTTTAAGGGCTTGAAATACATCACTCCAAGCTCTTCTTGCCTTGAAGGTCTGTGTTGAGAAGTCTGCTGTGATTCTGATGGGCTTTCTTTTGTATGCGATTTGTTTCTTTTCTCTAACTGCTTGTAGAATTTTGTTCTTCTAATGGGTTTCTGGAATCTTATCTTTTTTTTTTTTTTTTTTTTTGGTACCAGGGATCCAACTCAGGACCTTGCGCTTGCACAGCAGGCACTGGAACCACTGAGCTAAATCCCCAGCCCCTGGAATCTTAACTATTATATGCCTATTTGTAGATTTTTTTATGATCATGGCTAGTTGGAGTCCGATATGCCTCCCTTATGTGTATGTGAAGTTCTTTTCCCCTGCTTGAGAAATTTTATGCCATTATTTCTGTGAACAGTTTTTTTTTAATGTCATATGCACTGTCTCCTGTTTTTTCATCAACTCCAATCAGTCTTATGTTATTCTTCTTTGTATCATCTACCAGCTGCTGGATTGATTTCTCATGGTCCCTTACTACTCTAAAGAAATTTTTCTTTTCCTGGTCATTAATTGCAATCTTGTCTTCTATATCTGAAATTCTGTCCTCTTATTGGCTCATTCTGCTGTGTTAACTTATTTTTTTCTTTTTTTTTAACCCCATTAACTTTATTGGTACATTTTAGGTATAAAATACAGTTACATTCATCAGTGGGATCTTGTACCTTTACATGAGTCTCTTGGTTCTTATTTTTACCCCCTTTCCTTGCCCTCCCTTCACCCCCTCCACCCTTCCCTATTTGCAAAGGCCTTGTTTCCATTTTTTTCCTCTTCTCATATTTTTTCCTTTCCCTTTTTTCCCTTCCTCTACCCCTCCCAATTCCCCTACTCTTTTAGACCTTTACTTCCTGTTACACAATATCAGTTATACATGTTTTAAATTACAATATTAAGATCTAGAAGACTTTACCACAGATTTTACAGAATTTAAAAGGATATAGAAAGCATATTACAAAAATCTGCTTTGAAATAAATTTGACAACTTCTAAGAAGTACCTTGGAAGAAAAATTAATGAAACGAACTCTGGAGGAAATATAAAATTTGAATAGCACCTATTAAAGAAAGTATATGCCTAGCTTGAAAACCTACCTATATGACAACAGCAGGCTCATAAACATTTTAACTGATAAATTATATCAAACAATTAAAGCAGAAAAAGGAAGGAACACTTCTCCCCTCATTTTAGGAACTCAACATTGTGCTAATCCTAAAACTGGATAAAGATAATAGAAGAAAAAAGTATGAACATAGATAGAAATTTGTTTAACAAAACAAACTATTAGAAGTCAGATCTGGCAGGATGTAGAAAGTGGTTTTGTTATAGGGATGGCAGTGTTGGTTCAGCATTGGAAGATTCACCCCCAAAAGTCATCATTTTAACAGAGGAAAGGAAAAAGCCATATGATCCTGTCAGTACTTGAAGAAAAAGTATTGGACTAAATTCTACAGCTGTTCATGGTAAAAGCTATCAGGAGCCTAGAAGTAGAACAGAAACTTCTCAACAGATTAAAGACATGTACTCCATACTTCCAGCGAGAACACCTTATATGAATGGAGAAGATACAATGCTTTCTACTTAAGGTGGGGAACAAGGGCAGATATGCTTACTCTTTATCTGTCCATTAAACTTTGAAACCTAGGCCCCACCAAAATAGTCTGGCAATAAAATGACACAACTAGGATAGGACTGGCATGGCAGAAGCAAAATCTTTATGTGTAGATGAAAGGATCATCTACAGAGAAAATACTAAGAAATCTCTAGGAGCCCCTAGAACTTATACTTGAATTTAGCAGGATTAGAAAACACAAGGTATATATAAAAATTCAGGTCTGTGTATACTTGCTATAAATGAAGAATTGGATATTGAAATTTAAAAGTTATGTAGGAGTACAAAGGACCTAGAAAAGTTAAAAACAAAAACAAAAACAGTGTTGCGAGATGTTTAGTACCTAATTTTAAGACTTCTTCTAAAGCTACAGTAATCAAGGCAGTGTTGGTGTATGGAAAGACATATAGATCATTTGAATAAAACAGAGAATCTAGAAATAGAACCACACATATATGGTCCACTGAGTTTTGAAAGATTATTTAACATTAGCATTTTATAGACTATAAACTCAATTCAAGAGCCAAGGAAGAGATAGTGTTTTCAGCAAATGGCACTAGAACACCTGGTATCCGTATATAAAAAATTAACCTCAACCCTTTATTTCCATACATGAAAATAACTTGAAGGGATCTATGAACCTAAATAAGAAAGCCTAAACGTATGAAACTTTAAGAAGAAATTATAAGGGAAAATATTTATGAATTCAGGGTAGGCAAGAACTACCTAGGATACAAAAGACATGATATATAAAAGACCAAAAAATTGATAAATGAGATTCCATCAAAATTTAGAACTTTAAATGACATCATTAAAATGAAAAGTAGTCCTTAAACAGACCATATTTTCAATGCATATAACCTATGAACAGAATATATAAAGAACTCTTACAGCTCATTAATAGACAACCCAATTAAAATGTAGATGTAAGAAGCTGATAAATAGCCAGTATAGCACAAGGAATGGTGTGCAACTCTAGAATCAGAAAAATACTAATTAATACAATAATAAGATTGAATTATACACGCATTAGGGAGATGAAGTTCAAAGTTTTAAAAGCCTTGTCATGACTTTTTCTTTTTGTTGATTTCTCCCTCTTTGCGTTTAATTTGTCATACCCAGTGGATTCATTCTGCTGGGTTTCCTGGGGTTATAATCCTCATTGTCTTTTCCTAGGGTACTGTCTAAAATTTTCTGGAGTGCCGGTTTGGCATTCATGAAGTTCCTGAGGTGCTCTTTATCATGAAAGTATCTTATTTCTCCATCAATTTTGAAAGATAGGTTTGCAGGGTACATCAATCTTGGTTGGAGGCTGTTTTCCTTTAGGGCTTGAAATATATCACTCCAAGCTCTTCTTGCCTTGAGGGTTTGCATTGAGAAGTCTGCTGTGATTCTGATGGGCTTTCCTTTGTATGTGATTTGTTTCTTTTCTCTCACTGTTTATAGAATTTTGTTCTTCTGTTGGATTTCTGGAATCCTAACTATTATATGCCTATGTGTAGATTTTTTTTGATTAAGGCTAGCTGGAGTCCTATATGCCTCACTTATCTGTGTGTCAAGTTCTTTTCCCCTCCTTGGGAAGTTTTCTGGCATCACTTCTGTGAACAGATTTCTTATGTCATCTGCATTGTCTCCTGTTTCTTCATTGACTCCAATCAGTCTTATGTTACTCTTCTTTGCATCGTCTAGCAGCTGCTGGATTGATTTCTCATGTTCCCTTACAATTTTAAAGCAGTTTTTCTTTTCCTCCTCACTAATTGCAATCTTATCTTCTATATGTGAAATTCTATCCTCACATTGGTTCATTTTGCTGTGCAGACTTTCGATGGAGTTTTTAATCTCTTGGAAATCTGTTTGTATCTGTTTTATGGATTCCATTTGATTCCTATGTTGGGATTCCCTCATGTTCCTCAGGTCCTCTGTTTTTTTATCTGTCTCCTCTCTAAATTTATTAATCATGTCTTGCACCATGAGCAAAATATTTGCTGTTATCTGAGTAATTATTTCTTATTTCATTTTTCCCAGATCCTCTTTTGTTGCCAGTTCAGAGAGTCCAGGTGCTTGAGTATCAGATTGTTCCATCTCATTTCCCTTTGGGGTTGCTTTAGGTGATCTGGAACTCTGTTTCTGAGGCTTGTTTATGTGTTTTCTCATTTCCATGGGGGCGGGTGCTTCTGGGGCCCACACAGCTCACCTTCTCAGCCCTAGGAGCCTGGGATGGAGGTGGGGAGCTTCCTTCCAGGTGCTGGGACCAGCTGAGCTTCTCTGCCCTAGGAGCCTGGGATGGAAGTGGAGAGCTTCCTTCAGGGTGCTGGGATCAGCTGGGCTTCTCTGCCCTAGGAGCCTGGGATGGAGGCAGAGAGAGCTTCCTTCCGGGTGCTGGGACTGGCTGGGCTTCTCTGCCCTAGGAGCCTGGGATGGAGGTGGTGAGCTTCCTTCTGGGTGCTGGGACCACCTGGGCTTCTCTGCCCTAGGAGCCTGGGATGGAGGTGGGGAGCTTCCTTCAGTGTGCTGGGACTGGCTGAGCTTCTCTGCCCTAGGAGCCTGGGATGGAGCTGTGTAAACTTTCAATGGAGTTTTTAATCTTCTGCAAATCTGTTTGCATCTCTTTTATGGATTCCATTTGTTTCCTATGTTGGGATTCCATCATGTTACTCAGCTCCTCTATTATTTTATCTGTTTCCACTCTAGATTTATTAATTATGACTTGCACTATGGATACAATCTCTATTGTTATCTGAGAAATTATTTGTGATTTCATTTTTTGCAGATCCTCTTTTGTTGCCAGTGCAGGGAGTCCAGGTGGTTGAGTATCAGAGTGTTCCATTTTGTTTCCCTTTGGGGCTGCGTTAGGTGATCTGGAAGTCTGGTTGTGAGACTTGTTTATGTGTCTTCTCATTTCAACAGATGCAGCCTGCTGTGCCTTTGTTGAGGCAACTTTTTGCACACCCAGTGGTCTTCAATTCTCAGCAAGCCACAGAGCAGCCTTTTCTCTGCTGCTCAGCAGTACACTAATTCCTGGGTTTAGAAAGGTGGCCTTCTGGATCCCTGAGCTGACCTGTTTTCTGGGTGGGCTTCTGATTGGGGCCTGTGCACACTTGGGATGGTATCTAGGTGTGCTTCTGGCTAGGGTCCCTATGTAACTGTTGTCTGGGAGGGCCTTTGGCTGGGGGCTGTGCACCCCAGTTCCTTTTGTGTTACCAAGCTTCTGGCTTGGATCTTGTGCACTTACTGATAGTATCAGGGCAAACCTCTGGCTATTGCTTGTGTG